>NC_082714.1:26956941-27556941 GCF_030144855.1 Hypanus sabinus | reverse complement strand
TATTGGGGCCAGACAGCTCCACACCAAGCCAACACGGGTCCTCATTTTATATTGACACGTCTTCTTATTTTGCCTGCTACACCACTGGCATTTAGAGCAGCAACGAGGGCCCTCCATCTCTAGCGGCATTCAGAGCTTCCTCTCTCATACCTGTAGCTTCTTCTTGGTTTGCTGCCAGTCATGCAAGTCCCCAGTGGAGGCTCAGGAATGCTGTTGCACACAGATGTAGAAGGATTCTTCATTGTTCTCTCTGTACCAGTTTTGTTTGACCAGTCAGGGTTGTTAACCCTGATCTGAAACCCACCCCAACCCCCCCGAACCTGGAGGACTGGTGGACCACTCTTAATCTGGCCCCTATCTTTTGACCTGTTTGGCATGAGTGACCCTCCCAAGAGCCGAAGCATAAAGCCCTGACTCCAGCCAGCATAGATCTCCCAGTCATTGAGCCATGCAAGCCTCCAACGGCAAGGCTGTGGTCTTCTTGGAGGATATTGATATGTATTTTATAACACTTATAGCTTCTGTTCCTTTCATTGATAAAATCGTAGCACAAAATGTATGAATCTCAGGTAATAAGACCGTTTGAAAAGAATCTATTAAATGGTATTTAAATCCATTTACATTTTAATATGTAACAGATCTGATTTATTGTGCTACTTACAGTGATTGTGTAAGTGATTTTCTTTAAGGATCAGTACAGTGCTGCATTCACTATCTAAATAGCATGGCAGTTTAAGCAAATCCTTCTTTGCTGATGTGTTTTGGTTTTTAGATTGGCACGAAGTGATTACCGCATATCTTCCAGCAGCAGACATCAGCGGCTATTGACAATGCAGTAAAGAGAATCCAACTCTCCTAAACTGCTGAAAATGCTCTTTGAAATGCTGAGAAGCACAAATGCCTGAAAGCAAACAGATCTTAACTCATGAATTCTAACAATGCCCTCGTTTGAAAGTTTGTTCAAATGTTGATTATTCCTTCCCCACCAGGGGCACCAGTTTTTGGATAACAGTCCATGATGTGTGTCCTTCAAGTTTTGGGTGAACCTGCACAACACATTCAAGCCAAGATTTGTCTTCAACTTAGTTTTGTAAGTGTTATGTGCTCTAGCTTTGGAAACTCATCAGATTTTATTAATTAAAATAGGTTTGACTGCCTTGCTGGCATAATCTGGTTTCTGGGACAGGTCTCAGAGTCCTGAAGGCCAGTTTTAGGCTAGGTTGGTTGCTTGCTTATCTATTGTTTGTATGATTTGTTCATACTTTGGATGGATGACTGCCTTTGTGGTGTGGGGCTTTCCGTGAATTCTATTGTGTTCCTTTGTTTTGTGGCTGTCTGCAAGAAAATGAATCTCATGGTCATGGTCATATATTTGGTGAGAGCCGGAACTGCAAAACATGAGAGGAGTAATGCGCTTCCGTGTGTTTGTATTTGTGTTGTGGGGGTGGGGATATGTATTGTTTTGAACAACACTGCAGGCAATGTGAGCAAACAATCAGAACTGCAATCCTCCCAAAATGATTTTAAGTATCGCAGTCCACAATTAACCCACTCCAGCTGTGTTTTGTGGTGTATTAAATTTTGTAAAATATTGGATGAAAATCTGAATAGCTCCAAGTGACACATTAACTCTTCGTGAGCTCGCAGCATGTAAGGTGTCAATGTGTCTGTACAAATTAAACACTGTAAATTTGCTGATGTTTGCTGATAACAGCTGGAAGCTTTCCTGGCCTCAAGGCACCAGTGGCATAAGGATGTCTGTCGATGAAGACATGAGTTGTTTGAAGGAAAGAAACTATGCTGAGTTAGTGGCATGGGAATCAAAGATCAAAGAGTTAGTCTGTCTCTGTGTGCCTCGTGACCTTTGTACCTTTCGCTTAGTTCTTGGGACTTCGCATAGACCAGATTGGTGCCTAGGAAACCCAGGGTGGTTTCCCAAGTTGGAATTCAGAGTTCCCCCAACACCAGCAACAACCAAATCCCCCAACAGCCGTGACAATCAAGTGGAGACTAAGAATCGTGAGCCCTGAAATTTTTGTGGAAATCTAACTAAGTGAGCATTACTTGTGCTTGCCACTTTATGATAACAAATTGGCTTAAGTTACTTTGTTGTGCTTATATGCTTGCTACCACATCTCCTGGAGACTAGAATTGTTTGGGTCTTTTGGTTCTGATCAACCTCAGCCCATTTCAACTTGGGGGTAAAAAGTGAAGAATTACGCAACATGGGTGAGAGGGTTTTGAAGTAACTTACATTGAAGGTAGTCAGGATGATTTCACCTATTGAGAATTGAAAATTGAGTTTTGCAATTAATCTCAAGCATTAGTGTTGGAAAATTTATCCATCTTGGTCTTTCATATGCCCAGTGATTATGCATCAGGACCTTCTGATGTGGAAATTTCCAGTGACCTCCAACCATCCTGGGTGAAGTTGTTCCACCATAAGTCACAGGAGCAGAATTAGGCCACTCGGCCCATCGAGTCTGCCTCACCATTCCATCATGGCTGATCCCAGATCCCTCTCAACCCTATGCTCCTGCCTTCTTGCCATGTCCTTTGATGGCCTGACTGATCTGGACATGATCAACTGCCTTTGAGTCCTCAACTTCCGAAGAAAATCTCAACCACAGAGTGAAGTCAACACTTGCCCTTTGATATCTTTCCCTTAAACCAGGCAGGGATCCCAACAGTATTTCCAGGTGAAGCAGGGTTTCACTCGCACATCTTCCAATCTACTGTACTGCTTCTGGTGTTCACAATGTGGTCTCCCCTGCACTGGAGAAACTAAATTCTGTGACTGCTTTGTGCAGCATCTGTACACAGTCTGTAGGGATGACACTAAGCTTCCAATACCTGCACTTTATCCCCCCATTCCACTCCCACCCTAACCGTTGGTCGGTGGCCTCTTGCACTGAAAAGTGAAGCACATTGGCTGCATATGCAATAGTTTCTCGTTTTCTGTCTGGGTGCATTGCAGCCTTCTGGACTCAAAGCTGAATTCTGCATCCTCAGGTAACATGATTTCCTGGTCTGTATCAATCATCTGTATGTATTGTTATAAATACAGCAGATTCTGCAGATGCTGAAAATCCACAGTATCGCACACAAAATGCTAAAGGAACTCAGCAGGTCAGGCATTATCTAGGGCGAGGAATAAAGATCGACATTTTGTGTCCAGGGCCTCATCAGGGGGAAGAAGCCAGAGTAAGAATGTGGGAGGAGGGGAAGGAGTACAAGCTGGAAGGTGATAAGGTGAATCCAAGTAGTTGAGGGAGGGGTGATGAAGTGAGGAGCTGGGAGATAGTACAGGGCTGAAGAATGATAGGAAAGGAGAGTTGACCATGGGGGAAAGGGAAGGAGGAGCGAAACCAGTGGGAGGTGATATGCAAGTGAGGAGAAGAGAAGGTGTAAGAGGGGAACCAGAATAGAGAATGTAAGGAGAGAGAATGGGGAGGGAGGAAAAATTACCAGAAGTGGGAGAAATCGATGTTCATTCCATCAGGTTGGAGACTACGCAGATGAGAGATAAGATGTTGCTCCTCCAACCCAAGAGTGGTCTCCTTGAGTCAGCAGAGGGAGGCCAAGTGGGAATGGAAATTATTTTTAACTTTCATTTTGTTATTTTAGTGATACAGAGTAGAGGAGGTCCTTCCGGCCCTTCGAGCCATGCTGTCCCAATCTCTGACAACACCTAATCATGGGTCAACCTTCCCGGTATATCTTTGGACTATGGGAGTAAACCTGAACCCCAGGGGAAACCCGTGATGCATTCTATGGGGAGGACACAAAGAGACTCCTCACAGACGGCACTGGAATTGAACTCTGATGCCCTGAGCTGTAATAGCCTCTCACTAACTGCTACGTTTCCTTGGCGCCCAAAGTTAGTTCAGCTTGTAAGTTTTTTCAAACTGGAAGTGGAGGACATGCCCAGCCTGACCTATTGGTCTTGCCTTCCTGCTTTGACCGGATTCTTTAATCTATGTTCTCACTCTCTATCTGCCCCCATCCACTCTTTGAACAACTAACCTTGTTTGCAGCTTATTCCCGAGTTTTACCCTATCAGAGATTCCTCCCTCCTCCACCCTCCCTGCAGCTTTTCAGGCTTCTTTTGTCTCTTTTTCAATTCTGACGAAGGGTCTCCCACATGAAACATTGATTCCGTTTCTCTTCCCGCACGAGAACTGCTGAGTATTTCCAGCATTTTCACATTCTGTTTTAATTTCCAGCAACTAGTTTTTTTTTTTGTTTTCTTCAGCATCTTCCCTGTCAGTTGTCAGCAGAGAGACTGCTGGGAAAGCCTGTTTCCCATGTCCTCCACACAGACGTGCAGCCAATGAGTGGAGAGCACTCCTGACTCCCCTTTTTTCTCCCCCTCCAGCCCTGCTGAAGGGTTTCAGCCTGATACGTCAACTGTACTTTTTCCATAGTTGCTGCCTAGCTTGCTGAGTCCCTCCAGCATCCTGTGTGTGTTGCCTGGATTTCCAGCACCTGCAGATTTTCTCGTTTGTGCTTGGCACTGGCTGTTTTGATGAACTGGCAGCAGCAGTTTAATCCGATTCCTGGAACGGAATGGTGTGAAGCAGGGTTCTGAAACATTGTCTTGGGCCTCCTGTCGACCCAAAATCACTGGGCATTAAAGAATTCAAGACTTTCTGACTAAGGAGCTGAAGCAAAGTCAAACCGTGAAGACATAAGCAGGGCTGCAAGAGTAATGGCTACCTCTTGCCCTATTTCAATCCCGTTACTGAGTGTTCACCAAGGGGAAGAAGAAGGAACTTCAACCTCTGAGAGACAACAATCAAACTTACCATGACTTCAAGGCAAATGTGTGCTGAGGGATTAGAGATTTGACAAAGTTTAATGAGTTTTTACTTCTCAGCATTTTTCAAGGTTCTGTCGAGTATAAAATAAGTGAATGGCAAACCCCAGGAGAAGTTGAAATGGAATGGAGGGGAAAATGGATACCAAGCTGAATGATGAGCGACCTCTTGCCTGGCACAGTGAAGCTGCTTCTTCTGGAAGGAAGCACAAAACACATTGTTTTATTTGGCTTTGTAGCTCTTTTTAGCCATCTCCCCAAGACCAAAGGATAGAGCAAGGCAAAGGCCATGCAACATCTTGGAATAAAAGATGGCAATGGCTGTGGCACGGATATCCAGAAGTCCTACAGCTGGTGTATATGGTACAAACGTTTGCATCTGAAGCTGTTATGCAATTATGGTAAACAGAGTACACTAACAGTGCTTAAGTGGAAGTTGCCACCTTCAAGGAGCCCCATATCACCTATCCCGATGAGGTATGAGCTCTTGCAGATGTACAGGAGAGCTTGTAGGTGTGCCAATATTCACAAAGGGACGCTACAGAGTGACTGGAGGACCATGAGTTGGGTTATCCCACTGCTGCCATTCAGCCGGAATGAAGGTGCAGGCGTTGCTCAAACTAACCTCAGCTATAAAGTCAATGTCCATCTGCTCAGCACATCAGCAGATGATGTGGAACGAAAGAGAGCCTGAATGAAGCCAGATACACCTCACTTTCAAGAGCCCTACTACTCGTTCTCAGTATTACTTATTTATTACTACAGTCAGCCCTCCTTATTCGCGGGGGATTGGTTCCGGGACCCCTCGCGGATACCAAAATTTGTGGATGCTCAAGTCCCTTATTCAACCTGTTTCAATGCGGTGGAACTTAGGACCCAGCGGCAGAGATCTAAATCCGCAGTATTTCTGTTCACAAAAATAATCACGAACACAATTGAAAATAAAATGGAAATAATAAAGCAATCAGAAATAGGTGAAACGCCATTGGTCATTGGAAAAGTGTTAGGCTACGTCGTTCAATGATCGGAACAGTTTTAAAGGATAAAGTGAGAAAGGCCCTGCCCCGATGAAAGCTACAATTATTACTAAGCGACGCAGTGGTTTAATTATTGGGTTTTGGGTTTTTGATCCTCCACATCAACCTGGCACGGTGGAGAGTGAACTCAAAAGTGGTCTGTCACTGGATTGAACTCGCGATCTTCCTGAGCCCGGTGCTGAAACATACGTTCTTAAGTGTTTTATATGCATAGAAAGGTAAAATATATACTATATACTAAGACAAATGTTTGACTAACTGATGCTAAATAATACCGGGTGTACCTGTTCCGACTTACTTAGTAAGAGAACTTCCGATTTTTTTCGATCCCGATCCGTGATAACACATGCACGTCCTCCCGTATACTTTAAATCATCTCTAGATTATAATACCTAATACAATGTAAATGCTACGTAAAATGGTTGTTATACTGCATTGTTTAGGGAATAATGACAAGAAAAAAAAGTCTGCAAATGCTCGAACCACAAGTGCTGGAAGAGAACTTCCAGGTTTTTGTGATTCGCGGTTGGTTGAATTCGCGCATGCGGAATTCGCGGATAAGGAGGGCCGACTGTATTTATTTTTCTCAGCTCAAGCTGGTAAAACCTGAAGTTTGGGCACAGCTAAGCACACTCATTTGTCAATTGCTAGGAACTTTCGGACTATTCTAGTGGTGTTTAGTATAGTGGCTTTCTGAAGATTTACATGGACATTGCTATATAGGTCTAATTGTTTAATGCTATTGTGTAGTGACTTTGTGATTATACTGTTACGGACCCCATAACTGGGTCATTTACCAGCAAAGATAGAGAGGTCCGTTGAGGTCTGATGATACGATTTTTAACAGTATTTATTAGTAAAAATACACTAAAATAATATCAATGCAAATATACAGATAATATACGTCGTCAATACTAAATCTAAAAGTGCGGGTATAATAATAATCAATAAGAAAGAAGCTCTATCGTTGTCTAGGGGATAACGTATTGTCCGATGGAAATATAAAGTTCACTCAGTTCATGCAGGCTGCAGCCTTTGGGGACTACTGGAGTTGCAATGGTTGGAGAGAGAGAGGGATTTGGGAGAAAAACTCGCCGATTTTCCTTTTATGATTTTGATCCGTCAGAGTCCCGTTGGTGTGGCCGTTCACTTGTGGCCTCTCCTTTAGCTAAGCCATTCTTCCATGGTGGGCCCGCCAACCCAGGCAAGGGAGGACGCGCACGAGCCCCCCACTGGCTGTCGCTATTAAACGCTGTCACAGGATTTCTAGCGTTTCTCCTGGTGCGTCTAAAGGGGTTGTTCCCCAGACCCTCTTTTATCCTTACTCACAGGGTCTCAGACGTCAATCAGGTTGGGATGATGCAATCCCTCAACCAGCCCACTCTGGCTGTCCCCTGAGGGGCTTCAATGAATAGTACAGTACTCAATACACAATTCCGTCTCCAAAAGACAATAGCCGTTATCAGTGGCTTTGTTTCGCTGAGGCCAGGACACATTCCAAACCTTGTGGATTCTACGTGTCTCTCTCTCATTTCCTGGGTCTCAGACCCAAATTAATAGTGATCTTGCGATTCTCAAAAAGGAGGGGGCGACTTTGTACCCTTCGACCCCTCAGAGCTGCGGCACATTCGTAACAATACCAATTATAGATGTTACTATCAGGACAATGTATACTCTGTTCATATTCCACAGCCTTTCAATTTCCTCTCTTAATTCAGCATATTTCTGGTGTTTTTCCCTTATTGATTTTTGTAAGTTATGTGTGCTTGGAATGGCTATATATATTAAGTAAGTTGTTCTTGCTTGTTTATCCTGTAATATTATATCTGGGCAGTTATTATAGATTTCCTATCTGTAATAATGGATTGGTCGTAATATAATTTGTGGGATGCTGACTCTAAAGCTGGATCGGGCTTTTATTTATAGTAAGATATGAAGTATTTTATGTTTGTATTTTACAGCAAGATTTTGGTGAATGACGTTTGCCACTTCGGCCTGTGTAAGTAATGAGATTGTGTTAAATTGCTACAGGATCCTGTAATGTGGTAGATTGTTTCTGGTTCCTCTTTCTTTTTCAATCTTTTTATTGAGTTTCATATAAATATAAAAAAACATAACATAATAATGAATAGGTTATGAATACAATAGACTTGAGATTACATTGATAATAGGATAATAATATCCTATTAAACATCAACAAAAAAAAGTACATTAATCAATCGAGTCTATATAACTATATATGAAAAAAAAATAATCATCAAAAGAAAAAGAAAAAAAAATTAAAAATGTGTGAAAGAAAATATATATATGAAACAAACACTAAACTAAAACTAACATGGGCAATAATAACAGTTTATAAGTGTCAAAGAACTCCAGAACTCCATACCTGAACAAGAATAAACAGAGAGAAGGTCTGGGAAAGGCCAAATTAATTCATATGAAAATGTAGAATGAACGGTCCCCAAGTTTCTTCAAATTTAATTGACGAGTCAAAAATAGTGCTTCTAATTTTAGTTTCTGGTTCCTCTTGGCATTTTCTGCATTTATAATCTACAATTTGCTGGTCTTTTATTATATATTTTTGATAATATTTTGTGTTAGCCACTGAGTCCTGTATTGCTACAAGGAACCCTTCTATTTCTGGGAAGAGGTCTCGAACTTGGAGCCAGGCATTTGACACTTCCCTGTCCACACCTAGTCTGCTCAGATCGTGGGGATGCCTTCCATGGAGGGCCATGAAGAACTTTTTCTTCCACAGTGATATTTCTTCAATTTTCTGGATTGTGCTTTCATTTTAGTTTGGTGGTGTGTACTTCTTATCAGAGCTGCATGTTCTCACATAGAGTGTTGAAACCTGTTTTCATTGATGAAAGTATATCCTTAGAAGTTTTATCTAACTCTTGGGTAAAGTTTTATGTCTGTTATTCCTCTTCCTCCTTCTGTCCTAGGTAGTGTTAATTTAAGTGTGTTTGACTGTACATAGAGTTTTCTAAAATTTGTCATTCCAGTTCTAATTTTTGAATGAATGAATGAAATTTTATTTCAGTCAGTTCAAACATAACAAAAAGCATCATTTTCAATGATGATTTCATAAGACAAAATTAAATAATAAAAATCTTTAAAACAGACCAAAAGAGTGTAGGCTGAAGCTACAGATTATTACGCCTACCCCTCTTATTTATACAAAAACATATTTGGCATCAATCATCACATCAAAACAAAAAAATTTCATAATCTTTTAACACAAAATCCAATTCCAAGTATCATTTATTTACATTACTCCCATTCATTTTAAATCACGTATTTTATATTTGTTCATTAAATTGTTTTAAAATAATTTTTTTAACTTAAGGGTGGTGCATGTTTTTAAATTCTCACTATAACTTCTCCATAGATTCACCCTCTGACTCAAAAACAATAACTTTTTACATTTGTTCTTATCCTTTGTTTTTGAAATACACATGTTCCTCTCAAATCATGTTGACTTTCTCTCATTTCAAACAAACTTTGGATACTTTGGGTAACTGTCCATTTTTTTACTTTATACATAATTTGTATTGTTTTAAAATTTACAAAATCTCTGTATTTTAAACTGTTTAGTTGAATAAGTAGTGGATTGGTTGGCTCATAATAACTTATTTACAATTTGTATGACTTTCTTTTGGAGTAGAAAAATTGAGTTTGTATTTGTTTTGTATGTATTTCCCCATACCTCTACACAGTAAGTCATGTATGGGACTATAAGTGAACAGTGTAATGTATACAAAGATTCCTGATCTATGAAATCTTGCTCTTTGTACAGTATTGCAATAGATTTTGACATTTTTGCTTTGACATAATTTATATGTTGTTTCCAGCTTAATTTATTATCTATTACCACTCCTAAAAAATTTGTTTCAGCTACCTTATTAATTTCAACATCATTTATTCTAAGTTTACTATCTGAGTTTGGTTCTAATTTTTCTTTGTAAATTTTCCAGATTGGTGTCAGACCAAGATATTATGCCAAAAAATACTATGTCAAACAATGTGCCAAAACTATACTATGGATATAACAAAAGTGTTTATTGCTTTTGCTATATTTTTGCTACTGAGCTCTGTTAGGCAGATTTTCTTAAGCCTTGAAGGAAACTCTGTCAAAAGTTTTCCTTTTATCACACAATGATCTATTTTCTTTGCATGTTGATATCCCAAGTACTTATATTTCATATTCATGCATCAGTTGTACTGTATCCCGCTGCTCTGTTTTATATTCTACTAGCTCTATTGCACTTTTCTTCATGTTTAATGTTCCATATTTATCTAGTAGTCCAAAGTTTATGTGTACATCTTTCAAAAATGGTTCAACTATTTGAATTAATTGCATTAGCTTTACTGATGAAGGAGCATATAATTTCAAATCATCCCTGTATAAAAGGTGTGTCAAGCTATAATTGATTTGGTTCTTTCTGATTTGGTATCCTATTTTTGTCTGATTCAATAAATTAGAGAGCAGGTTTAAAGCTAGACAAAGTAGGCTTTAAGATTTGCCCTGAAAGAAACCTTGGTTTAGTTTGTTAATAGTGGTTGCTTTTTGTTTGCTTGTTAATAGACAAGGTGATTATAGTTTGCCAATGTTTCATTGAATGTTGTAGAAATTTCACAAGTATTGGGTGTAGTTTGTATGCTGTATACTAAGAACTTCAAATAACAGTATGCGTCGGACAGAATCAAATGCTATTTGGAGGACAGTATAACAACATGAAAGATTGCTGCTTTTCCCCTGGGCTTGATTTAGAATTACAGAATCTGTTATCAGTTGTTCTTTACATCCTTTCATATCCTTATGCCATCCTTTCTGCTCTTCGGTAAGTATACTGTGGTTATCTGTGCATGGTGATTAATTGCGAGATGCATGATGTTACAATTTTATATATAGTTTGTAAACAAGAAATAGGACAATATTTTGACAGATCATTTGTGACTTCTCCTTTCGGTAAAAGATATGTTTCACCTTCTGTCAAAAATTTGGGTACTCTTTCAAGATTTTTAAGAAAATTGTTGATCTGTATTAATAGGTACGGATGAAGACAAGTAAATTTCTATACCAATATTTATGAATATTATTGCTGCCAGTACTTTTCCAGTTATGGGTATTTTTATAACAGCTTTTAATATATCCATTATAACGTCAGGTGTTTCCATGACTTCAATTTTGTCAGTGTGTTCTTCTTCCTACCTAGTCCAACTTGCTTCTTGATTGTGTGTCATCCTACTTGACCAGATATGAGACCAAAAGTTGATTATCTCTGTGTTTGTTGGTAACTCTGTGCTAGGGTCAGTGACATTTTGGTGCATCAAATTTGGTTTCAATATCCTGCATAAACTTTTTTCATTGTTCTTGAACTGATAATTCTGCTTCTCTTCACTTGATGCATTTCATATATTTATTTCGTCTGGCTTTGCATGCGCCAAACTTTTGTTTTAGTGTACCTATAAATTCTACAATGCTTTTGATAGGTTGATTATATCTTGTATGGACTTTCTTAGTATTTCCTTAGATTTTCTCTTAACTTTATTTCTCAGGTTATTTATTTTTAACATCCATTATGTGGGTTAGTTCTGCTCTTAATGTTTCAATTTTGTTTGTTACTCTCTTCTGCCATTTTGGTGTTCTCACTTCATTACTCAGTTTTGGGTTTCTAATAAAGAGTGCCTCTATTCTGGAGCCATTGCACTGCACTGCTGTTAGCGTGGCGCAGCATGTTAGTGTCTGTAGTTCTTCAAACGTTTCACGTTTTCCTAAATATTGTGGTAATATAACATTGTTGAGAGTATTAACAACTTTTACAAATTTTGATGGCATGTAAGGTCTTTTTGTTAGGTCAGTGCCCACATGTATTTTGTAAGTGTGATGATAAATGTTAGGATAAGCTCAGCTTTGTCATCAGCATTCTATGGAGGCTCTACATTTGTGCTATTGCTATTGCTATCAGGTTGTGGAGCAGTCATTGAAGTAATTCTACTTTCGTCAACGCTTTGGAGGTTGACATCATTATTTTCTTGTATAGCATTGTTGTGGTCTTTAGGTTGGTTTCTTTCTAGCTCTTATAACCATATAACAATTACAGCACGGAAACAGGCCATCTCGGCCCTTCTAGTCTGTGCCGAGCGCTTACTCTCACCTAGTCCCACCGACTTGCACTCACCCATAACCCTCCATTCCTTTCCTGTCCATATACCTATCCAATTTTTTTAAAATGACAAAATCGAACCTGCCTCTACCATTTCTACTAGAAGCTCATTCCACACAGCTACTACTCTCTGAGTAAAGAAGTTCCCCCTCGTGTTACCCCTAAACTTTTACCCCCTAACTCTCAACTCATGTCCTCTTGTTTGAATCTCCCCTACTCACAATGGAAAAAGCCTATCCACGTCAACTCTGTCTATCCTCCTCATAAATTTAAATACCTCTATCAAGTCCCCCCTCAATCTTCTACCTTCAAAGAATAAAAGACCTAACTCTTTCAACCTTCCTCTGTAACTTGGGTGCTGAAACCCAGGTAACATTCTTGTAAGTCTCCTCTGTACTCTCTCTATTTATATATATTTCATTAGGAGTTTGAGGAGATTTGGTATGTCACCTAAAACAGGGGTCACCAACCTTTTTTTGCACCGCGGACCGGTTTAATATTTACAATATTCTTGCAGACCAGCCAACGGGGGGGGGGGGGGGGGGGGTTGTGTTAATTACGACCGGAATATAGGTGATAAGTCAACTATGAGTCACTTATAAGTGGCTAACACATTCAATTTCATTTCTAAAAGGGTTTATCTAATGAATTTAATATTAAACACACAGCGCATATTTTCCTCGTATGAACATATAAAATCATTGCAACACACCAATATTGCTGAATCAGTGGGAGCCCTGGGCTTGTGTCCCTGCACAAGACATCGTGTGTTGATGGGAAACAGCGATACTCAAAGGGGGTTCCTTATGTCCAGTCTATTCTGCAATTTAGTTTTCGTGGCTCTCAGCACTTGCTTCTGTCCCGTTTGCTCACGATTTTTTCCGCTCAAAAAGCTCAACAGGTTTGTCTTTAAGTGCAGGGTGCTTGGACTTAATGTGGCGAAGCAGTTTTCATTGCCTCATTAGACAGGTTTGGTCAGGTGCGGCTGGTTGTGGGTGGGGTGAGAGGACAAGGTAAGGTCCGGAGGTCCCCATACCGGGGCCGTGGCGGTCACGGTCTGGAGAACGAGGAGGAATGCGACAGGGTGCGCACCCGTCCCCCTTGTAGGTAGGTAGGATCTATTGGCCGTCAAAAGTTTGGCTCGAGGGACGACTTTCAGTAGATCGCAGCGAGGTAGCAGCTCTGCTACTTACAAAACCCTAAGCCCGAATTAGGTCATCTGCGAATATTTTAGCACCGGATTCCCCACGAACATTCGGTGTGCTAAACAGGTTTAGTGGCGGCACCCATCTGTCTGCGCTCCAAGCAAGTAGCAATGGCACTTCTTGCTGGCTGCGTGAGGCCAACCAGTGACCCCTGGTGCTAGGGTATCACTGTGTTTAGGTGACTGACGACCTCGCATGGATAATGACCTTGCGTGTGTTCAAGTTCAACAGTGAGCATGACAGGGAATGAGTAAAGGTGTAGCTGACTCATATCATTTCATATCACTAAATCATATCGTTTCCTCGCAGCCTGGTGGTTGGGGACCACTGTCTTATACTACTTTTTTTATTAGGTTTAACATGTCTATAGGGATTGAGTTATTTTTTACTATTACTCTATGCTGACCTGCTATTCATTCTGCATTTTTTGCATGAAGGGATATTGTGCTATAAACTGTTGACAAAGTTTGTCCTTCTATGCTGTGATGTCAGTCTTAAGCTCCGTTTCTCGATAATATACACGCATTATGAATATGTTTACTTTTTTTTGTTATTTTATTTATTGAAGTTCATCAAATAAACATTTCCATAAGATGTATTTCAGACATTGTACATATATATCATATAATTATATATATCACAAATCTCCACAAAGTATTTATCTGAGGTATACACTTATAGAAAAGAGTGGAAAGAAAAAACAAGCAAAAGGAAAGAACTATGTACAAGTAGGGAGTGATCTTTTTTTTTACAACAGATTCATTAATTTGTGAGAATAAAATCAGGCCTATGAGGCATTATGTAGTTAAACCATTTTTCTCAGTATGAATCAAATTGTTCCAGCTTATGATTAACAGATGCTGTTATCTTCTCCATTTTGTAAATGTCCATTGTAATTTCCATCCATATATTTAAAGTTGGGCTCTCCTGTGATAAGCATTTCCTAGTAAGAGTCTTTTTACAAGCCACCAACAGTATATTCATTAAATATTTATCTCTTTTCAACCATTCTTGAGGTATATATCCAAAATATATGGTCTTACTCTCCAAGGGTATTTCACATTTAAAGATGTCTTGTAGGGCATTGTGTATCCCCCTCCAAGAGATTTTAATAACAGAGCAGTCCCAAAAAATATGATAATGATTTGCATTTTGATTTCCACAAATTCTCCAGCAAACAGGGAGGTTACTATCATAATGGGATTTCTGAGAGGGTGTAATAAAATATCTTATCAAGTTTTTCCATCCAAACTCCCTCCATTTCTGTGAATTGCTACACTTCCATTGATACCTCCATATTGTTGTCCATTCTTCCTCAGATATGATTATCCCTCCTTACTTCTCCCAGTTTGTTTTAATGTTTGAAGTCGAATGTGTTTTAAGCTTTGACAACCCCTTATACATGCTTGAAATGATTCTACTACCATTATCTGAATTATATGCTTTTCTAAAGAGCTCTATCAAGCATGTATTTGCCTTGGTTACATTTTTAAGCTTCTTATTAACATATTGTCGCATCTGTAAATACCAATAAAAGATTTTCTATTAAGTGTTTCTCTTTAATCATTTCAAAACTGAATAGTGTTCCTTCTTTCATTATGTCACAAAGAACTGTTAATCCTTTAGCTGTCCAGTCCTTAAATCTGGCATCCAATTTATTTGGTGTAAAATCAGAGTCATATGCACACCATTTAAGAATTGCAATATCTCCCTCTAGATTATATTCTTTTATAGTGGTTTTCCACATTTTAAGAGGCAATTTCACCCATGGGTTATCAGTAGTATTTATGTACCTTTGCAGGTTGTTATCAGCCAAAATTGCTTGTATCGGGATGGGAAGTACCCGCTCCTCAATGTTTTTCCATTGAGCGTCATATGATGGGTTGCACCAACATATCACAGCTCTCAACTGTGCTGCAAAATAATAATCTCTAAGAGAAGGCAAGCCCCATTCCCCCTTTTCCTTTGCTAATTGCAACGTTTCGAGACAAACTCTAGGCCTTTTACCCTGCCAAATACACCTTGATAGCATCTTGTTCCATTCATTGAATTGATTTTGATTAATCTCTATTGGTAGGGTCTGAAAGAGATATAACAGTCTGGGCAGTATATTCATTTTAATAGACTCAATCCTTGAATTGAAACTGAAAAAAAGGAATCAGGCTCCATCTTGCCACATCTTCCTTAATTTGTTTATATAGAGGCTGGTAATTACATTCTGATAATTTTGCCAGATCTTTTGGCATAATGATGCCCAAATATTTGAAAGACTCTGTGTGCCATGCCCAGGGGTATCGATTTTCAATTTCTCTTGGTGGGCTATAGTAATATGAAAGTAATTGGATTTTATCTATGTTGATTTTGTATCCTGATAATTGACCATATTGTTCAAAGGATTGCATCAAATTAGGTAAAGAGTATGTTGGTTGCCCTAGATAGATCAAAATGTCATCCGCATAACAAGCCAATTTATATTCTGTCCCTTTAATAGTAATTCCCTTGATATCTTTATTTTGTCTGATGTATTGAGCTAATGGTTCCAGATACAGCGTGAAGAGTAGTGGTGACCATGCACAACCCTGTCTCGTGCCCCTTTTCTAGGGTAAGACTATTTGATAAATATCCATTGATTTTAATCCTAGCAGTAGAATTGTCATATAGTGTCTGTATAGTTTTAATAATTGTGTCTTGGAAACCAAATCTATTTAAAACTCTGTAAAGAAAATTCCAATTAACCGAATCAAATGCTTTTTCAGCGTCCACGCTTATCACTATTGCTTCAATTTTATTTTTTTGTATATGATCCATAATGTGCAATATCCTTCATATATTGTCTTGAGTCTGGCGTTGTCATATAAAACCTGTCTGATCATTACGTATCAGTATGGGTAGAAACTCCTCTAATCGTTTAGCCATGATGGAGGTAAATAACCTATAATCTACATTAAGAATGGATATTGGTCTAAATGACCCACATTCCATTTTATCCTTGCTTTCTTTCGGTATAGCTGAGATTATCGCTTCGTTCCAACTGGGTGGCATTTGTGCCTTTTTTAGAGCCCAGTTCAGTGTGGGGAGTAAAACAGGAATTAACTCATTTTTAAATTCTTTGTACCACTCTGCCGTATACCCATCTAATCCTGGTGACTTGCTTAATTTAAGCCTACTAATTGCAGCTTTTAATTCAACTTCAGTTATGTCAGCAGTCATCGTTCTATTTTGTTCTTCGCTTAAAGTGGGTAACTCTAGAGAATTCAAGAAGATGTCAATTTGGGTTATGCTTCCCCCTGGAACTTTGGAATATAGCATTTTGTAAAACACTTCAAAAGCTTCTTGAATTTCACTTAGCTTATTTTTTATCATTTTCATTCTTGGGTCCCTAATTCTATGAATTGTATTTTCTGCTATCTTTTTTTTGTTTCCACGCCTGTATTTTCATAGATTTCGATCCACTTTCATAATGTCTCTGTTTCAGAAACATTAAGTTTTTCCTGATTTTTTGCAAAGCCAAATTATTTATTTCATTCCTAATTCTTTTAATTAACCCCAATGTATCCTGTGCCAAATTCAATTTGTGTTTTTTCTCTAGTTCCTTCAGTCTATTTTGTAATTCCTCTAATGTTTTATTCCTTATTTTTTTCTTATATGGAAATATCGCTATAATTTAAGACCGCCTTCAAAGTATCCCATAAAATGGGAGGTGAAACCACACCATTATCTTTAAATTCTAAGTAGAGACCAATTTCTTTTTTAATTTGTTCCTTAAAGTACGGATCATTGAGTAGACTTGAATTTAGTTTCCAAATAGTATTCTTTGGTTATAGGTCTAAATCAACAGATAAATATATAGGTGCATGGTCACTTACATTCATTGCCCCAATTCCACAGGTTTTTATTTTGTCTTTGTCTTTTCCAAATGTTATGAAATAGTCTATTCTTGTATATACAGAATGTGGAGCAGAATAATGAGTGTAATCCCTTCTGTCAGGGAAAAGGTCCCTCCATATATCAATTAAACCAACATCCTCAGAAAGTGTATTAACTTTATTATGTAAAGATTTTGTTTCATAGGTTTTTTTATTGGAAGAGTCTAAGTTTAGTTGTAATTATAAATTTAAGTCTCCCCCACATATCAGGAGACCTTCTGTTTCCATTACCATAATATCAGTACTTTTCTGAAAGAAACCAATATCGCTCCCCAGGGGTGCATATATATTCAATAGAGTAACTGAATTGCTGTCTATATTCCCCCTTACCAGATTATATCTGCCTTCTTTATCTCCCATTTCAAATATTTTTTTCAAAATTTAGCTTACTTGAGATAAGAATAGCAACTCCTCTCCTATGTCCTGATTTATATGAGAAGAAAAACAGATTAGTGAAGCCCATTCTCTTTAGTTTTTTATGCTCATTATCACTTAAATGAGTTTCCTATAAATATATTACATGGGCTTGTTCTTTTTTTCATTTTGGATAAAATTCTCTTATGTTTGATTGGATTTAATAGCCCATTGACATTAAAAGAAATGAATTTTACCTTGTCCTTAGCCATCTGTGTTCATCTGTCAATGTATCATTGAAATTAGAATAAAACTTAATCGATCTACTTCCTGAAAAAATAAGAACCAAGAAACTCAAATAATAACAAAAATGGCAACGAACGTGTGATTCCAAGTCTGAGGTCTCTAGTAAATGACCCTCCGTTGAGCTAGAGGAAATGTCTAGCTGTGGGGGATAACCCCTCCTACTTGTGAGTTGAGGGCCCCCATTGCAGTATTCATAAAAGTCAGTGAACAAATCCATTACACAGAAAAGATTTCCCTGTGTACTCCTCCTATACATACATACATATATATATATATATACATACACACACACACACACACACATATATAGATATATATATATATACATACACACATTACACACACACACATATATGCACACATATACACATATATTCTCATTTTGGTGGGGGGAAAAGGAGCAAGTAAGCGAATAAAGAATAACAACTAAGTAATATAAAATCCACATTATAATAAGTATTTCTCGAGATAGGTACATCACTGTGTACTTTTGCTTCTGTTTAGCTTCTCAGCATTTTTAGCCAAACCTTATGGCTCTTCTGTAAGGGGTGAGGACTGTCTTTGGGAAACTCCCGGTCTCTTCCTGATATGTTTCTCTCGGCTTCCTCCCATCTCCTGCCTTCTTGATTCTCGCACTATTTCCCAAGCTGAATGAGACAATTCCTCAGTCAGGCTTTCTTTCGTTTTGGTCATGCTGACAGACAACCCTCTGGCCTTCATGTCTGTAGTCACCTCTTCCACTGTCTGGTACAACTGCATCACGTTGTCATAAAACACTTGAAGTTTAGTAGGGTACGGAGTTTGAAATCTAATCTTATTTTGTTTTAGTACTCACTTTACTTCGGAGTATTCTTTGCGTTTCTGGAGGACAGCGGGGGGGGGGGGAGGTAATCTTGGTCGAAATATATTAATTTATCCTCTAAAAACACTCTCTTCTTACCCCAGGCCCTTCGTAGTATCTCCGCCTTGGTGCTGTACCGAAGGAATTTAATTATAATTGATCATGGCTTTCTATCCTGGGTAGGTTTTGGGACTAGCGCGCAGTGCGTTCTCTCGATTTCCAGCTTCATAGCCGGGGGAAGGTCCAGCGCGTCCCGTAGTAACTTTCTGACAAACTCCGTCATAGACGTGCCCTCCGCTCCTTCGGGAATGTTGTAGATTCTGATATTTTTCCGCCGTGATCTTTCCTCCAGATCAAGCAGTTTACCTTCTTGGTGATGTATGATTTTTATTGTCTTGCTCAGTATCCGTTCCACGTTTTGAATGCAATCTTCCACCTTCTCAATGCGAGTCTCTGCCACCGCTATTTTTTGATTAACGCTGGTAAGCTCTGCCTTAATATCACGGAGCTGCTGCTTTATATCTTTCTGGACCTCCATTATTTCTTTCAAGATTTTGAACATATTCGCCGCTTCGTCCGAACGAGGCCCAGCGCCTGCCTCGCTCACACGCGGTCGGGTAGGAGAGCCACTCACTGCACTCCTCTCGGACACAGGCTCCGCAGTGTCACTTTTTTAATTTCCATTCTTTTTCCCCTTTCTTGCCCCTCTTTTCAGTTCAAATATTTTTCAAGAAATATTATATTTGATGGGTTAGCGGGGCTTAATACGCGTTTTTCCGGAGGAGCTAGTGCTTAAGCTGCCACTCTCGACGATGAGTCACCGGAAACCCGAATGTGTTTACTTGTAATGACCATTTCATGCATGTTGTTTTCTCTTAACCGCTTTAGTGGTCCCAGTTGTAAGTGGGATGCATCCCCGAGAACCACCTGCAGCAGTTGCCTGAGGGGTTGGGGGCTACTTTGAATGTTGGCGAACATGCAGTTTCTGGTGAATAAAATCGATGATCTCAGAGCTAGGGTGCTGAATCAGAGGGACATTAGGATCCTGTGTGTCCTTTGTTTCACAGGATCCTGGTTAACCCCTTCTGTACCAGATGCAGTGATTCAGATCGACGGGTTTACTGTACACCGTCAGGATAGATCTAAAGAGTCTCTCAAAAGCAGAGGTGGAGGGGTATGCCTCATGATCAGCTCTTCTCGGTGCACAAATATATCAGTGCTGTCCCAATTCTGCTCACCAGACCTGGAATATCTCGCAGTAAAGTGTCATCCTTTTTACCTACCACAGGAGCTCTCTGGGATCATTTTGGTAGTGGCATTCATTCCACCTCAGGCCAATGTCAGTCAGGCTTTAGATGATCTGAGCAATGAAATCAACATGCAAGAAACAGCACATCCTAATACCTTCACCATCGTTTTGGGAGATTTTAACTAGGCCAGTCTGAAAAAAGATCACTAGGCAATTACCATTGACAGATCCCTTGCAATACCAGAGGAAACAACACACTGGACCATTGCTACACCACCATCAAGAATGCCTACTGTGCTATTCCACATTACTTCCTACAAAGCAAAACACAATATCGTGAATGGCAGTGATACTTCACTACCAAATGAATTCACCGTCTTCTATTTCCGCTTTGAAGGGAGAATACCTCTACAGCTGTGAAGATCCCTGCTGTACCTCATGATCCTGTGATCTCCATCTCAAAGGCCAATCTGGTCCCAATATATCAATGCAGTTATAAAGAAGGCAAGACAGTGGCTATACTTCATTAGGAGTTTGAAGAAATTTGGCATGTCAACATACACACTCAAAAACTTCTATAGGTGTCCTGTGGAGAACATTCTGACAGGTTGTGTCACTGTCTGGTATGGGTGGGGGGGTGGTGGGGTGGGATGGGGCTACTGCACAAGACCAAAAGAATTTGCAGAGGATTGTAAATTTAGTCTGCTCCATCTTGGGTACTAGCCTACAAAATATCCAGGACATCTTAAAGGAGTGGTGTCTCAGAAAGGCAGCATCCATAATTAAAGACCTCCACCACCCAGGCCATGCCCTTTTCTCACTGTTGCCATCAGGTAGGAGGTACAGAAGCCTGAAGGCACATAATCAGCGATTCAGGAACAGCTTCTTCCCCTCTGCCATCCAATTCCTAAATGGATATTGAACCCTTGGACACTACTTCACTTTTTTAATATATAGTATATTTGTTTTTTGCATGATTTTTAATCTATTCAATATCATCTGTAGTTGATTTACATTTTTTTTCTTTTTCTTCATCTTGTATTGAACTGCTGCTGCTAAGGTAACAAATTTCATGTCACATGCCGGTGATAATAAACCTGATTCTGATTCTGATATTTTTGGGGTTTCCCAGTGCCTGTCTGCCTATTCTGCAGTGCGCCATTAGTGGTTCGCTTACTGTTACACTCAGCGCCAGCTCCAAGCAGCAGCTGTATCACTCAGTTCTGTAGCCATCTCTCCATTCCCAAAGCAAAAAGGTATTGCTTTTTATACCTACAGCCAGGTTTTGTTTTCAACCGCCCCTAACATGGAGAACAAACGCTGACCAGAGCACTGCCCAATCTGGATACAGACATGCCCGGATTTGTTTCTGGTTTCATCCATGGATGGAATTTTATTTTTATCTGCCCTGCATATCTGCAAAGTTTTCCCTAATCCATCACTTGGGGATGTACAGCTGGGGGCAGAAAACCCCTCACTGGATTATTATTATTTTGTATTTGTAACTTTTGTCTTTTCTTGCATCAGTCTTTGTGTGTAGTTTTCATTGTTTCTATTGTATTTCTTTGTTCTGTTGTGAATTCCTGCAAGAAAATGAATCTCTCGGTAGTATATGATGACTAAATATACTTTAATTATAATTTCCTTATTATTATTATTATCTTGTATTTGTACAGTTTGCCCTCTTTTCCCATCAGTCTTTGTGTAGCTTTTCATTGTTTCTATTATATCTCTTTGTTCTACTGCGAATGCCTGCAAGAAAATGAATCTTTGTGGTGACATAAACACACTCGATAATAGTTTCACTTTGAACTTTGAACATCAATCTGCAAACCAGTTGGAGTAGTGGGAGACTCATGGGTACCGTTTGGCCACAAGACTCATCTGGTTGAGAATGCGGTCTTCAATAGCTTTGTGCCAAAGAGCAGGTTATAGGTAAATTTAGTGAGGAAAGGGGATTGTTCTGTGATGCAGCATAGACTCAGTGAGCAAATAGCCTTCTCCTATGTCACTGGAAAATATAAAGCCAGATATCCGAGTTTATTGCCAGACTGGTGAACCAACATTTCAGATAGAATTAGGGACATTTATGTTAGATACAAGCAGCACAGAAATGATGCTTCATTACCTTCCCAATACTAGATTAGATTAGTTTTATTTATGACACGTACATCAAAACATACAGAGAAATGAGTCGTTTTTGTTAGATGGAAGCTGTGAAGATTGTGCTGGGCAGCTTGCAAGTGTAGCCACACTTCAAGTGCCAACATATCATGGCCACAGCTCGCTAACCCTGACCTGTATGTCTTTTGGAATGAGGGAGGGACCCGGAGCACAGGAGAATGGTAAGCATGTGCAAACTTCTTACAAAGAGCAACAGGAATTGAACCCTGGTGTTCTTACAGCTGGTGTGGTGGTAGTGTTATGCTAATTGGTATGCTCCCATTCCACCCCATAAATTACATCTTCATAAATTATGCAGATAAATTACAGCTAATTTCATAAATCAAAAAGCTGAAACTACTGGAAACAGCAGATCAGCATCCATGAGGAGAGAAATGATGCTGTTAAGCATCAGTTCAGATTAAAAATAATCAGCAATTTGAAACTAGAATACTGCCTCACTTCCCATAGATATGGTATTGTTGTTGTATATTTCTAGTATTTCATAATTCTATTTCAGATATCCAGCATTGCTGTTACTTCGTTAAGTCTTATTCCTCCCTGTGCCAGTTCAATGTGAAATGAACTGAAATTCCATGTGGGTTTTACCAATCTCCCATTGCAAATCAAGTGGAATCCCCTGAGAAGCAGGGCAAATGGCTTTACTTGGCATTAGTGCTTATTGCTGAATGCACTCTCCTGAGCAACCCAGCATTCTCCCACTGGAGCTGCTTCTGAATGTTGCGGGAACATGCACAGAATTTCAAATATTTAAACATCTTCAGCACTTGACTCCAACCATTCATCTTAACTTGACTTGCCAATTTTGCAGTAACCTCTACCTTCCAGCTCCAAAAAAAACATTCTTTATTTCAACAATTGCTATGGACTGACATCTTGTAAATGTTTCAGAACCGGTCTGCGTTCTTGTACATCTGCAAGTATTTATATAACAATGTAACCATATAACAATTACAGCACGGAAACAGGCCATCTCAGCCCTTCTAGTCCATGCTGAACTCAGCACTCAGCCCATAACCCTCCATTCCTTTCCTGTCCATATACTTATCCAATTTTACTTTAAATGACAATACCAAACCTGTCTCTACCACTTCTACTGAAAGCTCATACCACACAGCTACCACTCTGAGTAAAGAAATTCCCCCTCGTGTTACCCTTAAACTTTTGCCCCCTAACTCTCAACTCATGTCCTCTTGTTTGAATCTCCCCTACTCTCAATGGAAAAAGCCTATCTACTTCAACTCTATCTATCCCCCTCATAATTTTAAATACCTCTATCAAGTCCCCCCTCAACATTCTACACTCCAAAGAAAAAAGACCTAACTTGTTCAACCTTTCCCTGTAACTTGGGTGCTGAAACCCAGGTAACATTCTAGTAAATCTTCTCTGTACTCTCTCTATTTTGTTGACATCTTTCCTGTAATTCGGTGACCAGAACTGCACACAATACTCCAAATTCAGCCTTCCCAATGCCTTGTACAATTTTAACATTACAGCCCCACTCCTATACTCAATGCTCTGATTTATAAAGGTCAGCATACCAAAAGCTTTCTTCACCACCCTATCCACATGAGATTCCACCTTCAGGGAACTATGCACCATTTTTCCTAGATCACTCTGTTCTACTGCATTCTTCAATGCCCTACCATTTACCATGTATATCCTATTTGGATTATTCCTACCAAAATGTAGCACCTCACATTTATCAGCATTAAACTCCATCTGCCATCATTCAACCCACTCTTCTAACTGGCCTAAATCTCTCTGCAAACTTTGAAAACCTACTTCATGATCCACAATGCCACCTACCTTAGTATCATCTGCATACTTACTAATCCAATTTACCACCCCATCATCCAGATCATTAATGTATATGACAAACAACACTGGACAGATCCCTGAGGCACACCACTAGTCACTGGCCTCCAACCTGACAAACAGTTATCCATCACTACTCTCTGGCATCTCCCATCCAGCCACTATTGAATCCATTTTACTACTTCAATATTAATACCTAACAATTGAACCTTCCTAACTAACCTTCTGTGTGGAACCTTGTCATAGGCCTTACTGAAGTCCATATAGGCAACATCCACTGCTTTACCCTTATCAACTTACCTCGTAACCTCTTCAAAAAATTCAATGATTTGTCAAACATGATCTTCCATGCACAAATCCATGCTGACTGTTCCTAATCAGACCCTGTCTGTCCAGATAATTATATATACCATCTCTAAGAATACTTTCCATTAATTTACCCACCAATCACAGATCTATAATTGCTAGATTTACTCTTAGTACCCTTTGTAAACAATGGAACCACGGGAGCAATAATGAGCAATGAAACCGATGAAAATTTATGAAAATTTATGAAAAAACAATGAAAATTTATGCTCCAACAATCTGATGGGAGGCAAGAATGAACATTTATTGTTAAAAATGAATATTTTTCTTGAACATAACAGCAAAAATAAATAACAGCATTCAGAACCTACTGGAAAACAAATACAAATCTTAAAAATCATCAAGTCTTCACCCTCCACTGGCCAGCTCTATCAGAAAAAGAAGAGAATGGGCAGCAGTTCACATCCTCACCTGATGAAAATTCACACTCAGCATTAGTTAAACATGGTGTAATATTTAAATACAGCAATGGTTCACTTTTGTCAAGACTTCCTCAGGGCAGTTTACAAGGCTAAAGGGAGGTACATTCTTAGAACCCTAGAAACATAGAAAACCTACAGCACAATACAGGGCAATGCACCATATGCCTTCTTAACCACAGAGTTAACCTGCACAACAGCTTTGTGCAATGTAAATGCTATGTAGCAGGTTCAGGAATTCAGGAGTTCAGGAATTTGTATGAGTGTCCTGTGCACTCAATCCCCAAGATCCCTCTGATCCTCCACACTGCCAAGAGTCTTACCATTAATACCATATTCTGCCATCATATTTGATCTACCAAAATGAACCATCTTACACTTATCTGCATTGAACTCCATCTGCCACTTCTCAGCCCAGTTTTGCATCCTATCAATGTCCCACTGTAACCTTTGACAGCCCTCTACACTATCCACAAAACCCCCAACCTTTGTGTCATCAGCAAATTTACTAACCCATCCCTCCACTTCCTCATCCAGGTCATTTATAAAAATCAGAAAGATAGGGGTCCCAGAACAGATCCCTGAAGCACTCCACTGGCCACTGACTTCCATGCAGAATATGACCCATCTAAACCAATCTTTGCCTTCTGTGGGCAAGCCAGTTCCGGATCCACAAAGCAATGTTCCCTTGGATCCCATGCCTCCTTACTTTCTCAAGGAGCCTTGCATGACTTATCTTATCAAATGCCTTGCTGAAATCCATATACACTACATCTGCTGCTCTACCTTCATCAATGCGTTTAGTCACATCCTCAAAAAATTCAAACAGGCTTATAAGGCATGACCTGCCTTTGACAAAGCCAAGCTGACTATTCTGAATCATATTATGCCTCTTCAAATGTTCATAAATCCTGCCTCTCAGTATCTTCTCTATCAATTTACCAACCACTGAAGCAAGATTCACTGGTCTATAATTTCCTGGGCTATCTCTACTCCCTTTCTTGCATATGGGAACAACATCCACAACCCTCCAATCCTCCGGAACCTCTCCCGTCCCCATTTATGATGCAAAGATCATCGCCAGAGGCTCAGCAATCTCCCCCCTCGCCTACCACAGTAGCCTGGGTTACATCTCATCGGGTCCTGGTGAGCTTTCCAAAAGCTCCAGCACATCCTCTTCCTTAATATTTACATACTCAAGCTTTTCTGTCCACTGTAAGTCATCCTTACAATCGCCAAGATCCCTTTCCATAGTGAATACTGAAGCAAAGTATTCATTAAGTACCTCTGCTATCTTCTCTGGTTCCATACACACTTTTCCACTAACACACTTGTTTGGTCCTATTCTCTCATATCTTATCCTCTTGCTCTTCACATACTTGTAGAATGCCTTGGGGTTTTCCTTAATCCTGTCCGCATTAACCTTGATACCAAAGTGGTGTTGAGATACCTTTATGAAGCAGAATAAGATTTCCAGATTCTCAATGATTGTTCTGGTCTAGTATAATAGTGACCCAAAAATATACCCTAGAATCAAACTTGCAATGAAGAGAATCATGCCACACAGAAAAAGACCCTTTAGGCTGCTGAGACAGTCATCAGTCACCCATTTACACTAATCCCACACCAGTCGGATTTTATTCTTCCAACGTTCCCATCAACGCATGAGGTGAATATGAAGAATGTACACACACACACACACGCGCACACACACACACACACACGCACACACACACACACACACACACACACACACACACACACACACACACACACACACACACACACACACACACACACACACACACACACACACCCGAGAGGTTAGGATTGAACCCCAGTACAAGTGAGCTTTACTAATGTCAACAAAATAACAAATGTTTACTGCAATTAATTGCAACAACTACAGATATCATAATGGTAGGAAAATACTTCCAAAATAGATACTCATTGACATAAAATTCAGGACTGAGCGGCATGGAGTTGCATACACATATCTCCCTGAATAACTCATTCTAACTAGTTGGAACTCATGAAAAAAGTGGCATCTGGTCTGAAATCTTAACTGGCAAGTGTGCTGAGATGCTTCCAGCAAATTGATCATTCAGGCTAGACCAACTAATGTGCTCACACAGATAAACAAGAACATAAGGAGAAGATGGAAGTGGCCACTTGGCTCCACATGGTTGTTCCATTACTCAGCAAGAACATTACGGACATTTTACTTCAGTGCCATGCTTCTGCACTAAGAGGAAAAGAGTTAGAGAATAAGTTTGGAAAATTATCAGAATTCAACTTCAGGCACGATGGAGATAAAATTTAAAAGAAGAGTGGTGAATGCAGATACAAGAGATTGTGCAGATGCTTGAAATCCAGAGTAAGATACACAAGCTAGAACATAAAACAATGCAGCAAAAGAGAAGGCCCTTCAGCCCACAATGTTGTGCTGAACCAATTCAATTAGTAATCAAATGGCTAACTAATCTCATTTGCCTTCACAAAGTCCACATACTTCAATTTTCCTCATATTCATGTACCTTTCTAAATGTCTCTTAAAAGTCGCTAATGTTTCTGCATCTACCACCACTCCAGGCAGCACATTCCAGGCAACCGCCACTCTACATAAAAATACTTGCCCCTCACATCTCCTTTCAAGGTACCCCCTTCACTTAAAAGTATACCCTCTGGTATTAGAGAGACAGACAAGATAACAGAAGGATGTGAAACATCGAAGGATCTATTGCCTTTACTAACTTCAAAATATCACTGGCTGTCCACTGGAAGTTTCAATTGACATTTAACACCTCTATTGTGAATGGTGCTTGATCTTGCGAGTAAGGAAGTCAATCATATACAATTTACAATAATCAGCATCAGTAACTGATACACCATTTCTGTACAATGTGGGCGACAGCAGCCCATGCTGCTCTCCTTGTTTACAACTAAAAAAATGTATGCTTGAGTTGTAACAACGTGTGTGTTCTGTGCCCAGTTACTTTAGCAGTTACTTCAACAAATGCAGGACTGGAAGTTTTAGATTTGAATGCACACAATATAGAAAACTTTCCATTTATTGAACTAGTTTAATTGGAATTCCCCAGAACATAGAATTAAAATTTGTATACCCCAGTCAAGAGATCAGGCTCAGCACAATAACTTATCAATTATGCTGCCTTAAATCCTTTTTGCCCAATATAACTATAACTTATCTAACATTATGGGATCTTGCTGTCTGTTCAATGGTCAGAATACCTAATCATTATATAACTATTTTTAAGTGTGTGTAAATATTTCAGAACGTTCTGAGATCATGAAAGAGGGGGAGGAACATCAGTGTAAGTAACTTTCTTTCCTCTTCTCGAGGCAGCAAGAATTATTGTTTGACAGTGAAACTTAAGGCACACCTGGGGTTGTTTGAGTCACTGGCTGGAGGGAACGGTGACAAATATTTCTTACCTCAACATTACAAAGACCTCCCACTCAAGAGGAGATAAATATAATATCTAATATGGCACAAGCAATCCACTATTTTTAACAGATAACCATAATATGGAGCTGGATGTAAGACTCGAAGATTTGTCTTGCTAATTCAACTGCAGATATTTGAATTGGTTTAATGTTGTTCAAAAGCTATTTTTTTAAAAAACAAATCTATGTCCATCGCAAAACAATATTAATTTATCCAGATGACATGCTGATGGTACACAATAGTAAGTCAAGCTTCTGAAGATTATTCACTGTAAGAAGAATGTTCCCTAAAATTAGCAATTAAACAGAATAGTATTGAATCAGTAAAGTTGTTTGAATACAAGATACAGGCTGCACACCAGAGGAGAGCTGATGGTGGGTGGCATTGTCAAAGGTGCAGTCTCAGGTGGATAAAATCGATGATCTCAGAGCCAGGGTGCTGAATCAGAGGAACATTAGACCGTGTGTGTCCTTTGTTCCACAGGATCCTGGTTAACCCCTTCCATACTGGATGCAGCAATTCAAATCAACGGGTTTACTGTACACCATCAGGATAGATCTATAGAGTCTCTCAAAAGCAGAGGTGGATGGGTATGCCTCATGATCAACTCTTCCTGGTGCACAAATATATCAGTGCTGTCCCAGTTCTGCTCATCAGACCTGGAATATCTAGCAGTTGAGTGTCATCCTTTTTACCTACCACAGGAGTTCTCCGGGGTCACTTTGGTAGCAATATGCATTTCACCTCAGGCCAATGTCAGTCAGGCTTTAGATGATCTGAGCAATGAAATCAACATGCAAGAAACAGCACATCCTAATGCCTTCACCATCGTTTTGGGAGATTTTAACCAGGCAAGTCTGAAAAAGATCACTTAGCAATTACCATGAACAAATCAGTACAATACCAGAAGAAACAACACCCTATTTGCTGGTGATGCAACCATTCTTGGTAGAATCTGAGGTGGTGATGAGAGTGCATACAGGAGTGAGATATGCCAACTAGTGGAATGGTGCTGCAGCAACAACCTGATACTCAACGTCAGTAAGACCAAAGAGCTGATTGTGGACTTCAGGAAGGGTAAGACGGTGGAACCCATACCAATCCTCATTGAGGGATCAGAAGTGGAGAGAGTGAGCAGCTTCAAGTTCCTGGGTGTCAAGATCTCTGAGGAGCTAACCTGGTCCCAACATATTGATGTAGTTATAAAGAAGGCAACTCAGTAGCTATACTTCATTAGGAGATTGAAGAAATTTGGTATGTCAACAAACACACTCTAACTGTTCTATAGATGTACCGTGGAGAGCATTCTGACAGGCTGCATCACTGTCTGGTATGGAGGGGCAACTGCACAGGACCAAAAGAAGCTGCAGAGGGTTGTAAATTTAGTTAGCTCCATCTTGGGTACTAGCCTACAAAGTACCCATGACGTTCTCAAGGAGCGGTGTCTCAGAAAGGCAGCGTCCATTATTAAGGACCTCCAACACCCCTCACATTTTTTTAATATATAGTTTTTCCATTTTTTGCATGAGTTTTTAATCTATTCAATATAGGTATACTGTATAAAGAATACTGAGTAAGAATTATTTATTTTAGATTATGCATCACATTGAACTGCTGCTACTAAGTTAACAAATTTCACATCACATACCGGTGATAATAAACCTGATTCTGATTCTGATTTTAGAACCAGATTTTAAACCATGATTCCACTCATCTTCCTAGAAGGATATTAAAAGATCAAGGCATAGTTTTAGTGTTGCAGGTAAGTGCTGCCTGGCGTGATGGGTGATATCTAGTCTTCAAGTAATATCACTTATTCAGTGTATTATTTATTAAGAAAGTTTATTTAGAGAATCAGCACAGTACCAACAAGTCCACTCCGTCCAATTACACCCATGAGACCAATTAACCTACCTATCTGCAATTTTGCTATGTGGTAGGAAACCAGAGCACCTGGAGGAAACGTGGTCATGGGCAGAATGTACAAAATCCTTTCATACAGCAGCAAAATTGAACTCGGGTCACTGGTACTGTAAAAAATGTTAGGATCTCATGCAGCCCCATCAGTTGGAATCTTCATCTTGTCATTATCACACTGCTCTTTGTGGGGTCGTGCTTTGGCAAATCACAACAGTCACAATGCTTCAAATGTATGGATGCGCTTATTTATTTACTTATTGAGATACAGTGCAGAATATGCCATTCCGGCCCTTCAAACTGCACAGCCCAGCAAGCCCCAGTATAGCCCTAGCCTAATCACAGGAAGATTTACAATGGCTAATTAACCTAGCAACCAGTACGTCTTTGGAGTGTGGGAAAGAACCAGGGCACCTAGAGGAAACCGATGCAGTCACAGGGAAAATGTATGAACGTACAGACATCTCTATTCCCTTCAGAATTTAGACTTAAAAATTATTCATTGAATATTGATCCTGAAATCCTACAAGATCACATTCAATATCAGCCACTATTCCAGGATCAAACAGAATGCAAAGCCTTTCTTCTCCAATGCGAAGCATCCACTGAAGCATTTCTGTCCCATCTCCTCTGCACTTAATTCCAATGAACATCAAATTTACTTTCATTCCTAAGATTAAGACCGTCCATAATGTTACCTCAAAATTCAAAGCAAATTCTGCAGATGCTAAATGAAACGGCTGGAAAGATTCAGTCAGTCAGACAGCATCGGTGAAAGAAGCAATAGTTAATGTTTTTGGCTGATGACCCTTCAGCAGTTGTTTCTGCTGATTTCTCCCCAGTTCTGCAGGTTAACCTTCTCCTGAGGTTTTGCACTAATGTGCAGTAATCATAAGCTCACAATTATGTTTTTACTTTCTCTCCTGTTTTGCCTTATGCCCTTTCAGATTCACCTTATTTAAAAGTCACAATACTTGATCCTTCAGTGCTATTTCTATCGTATTTTTGAGCACTGATCTTTTCTTCCTGGCTCTCTAATCAGCTGAAGTTATTAATAGTTCCTAGTCCTCAGGTACTGCACATCTCCATTTCTACAATATCACCAGGGTCATCACCCTAGAGTCTTCAAAGAAGCTCCCAGTGATATCATTGATGACTGGTTTTAGTTTGCATATTTGTCTACATTTAGAGGAGGTTCCACTAGATTCAAAAAACTTTTTTCTTCAATAAGAGATATACAAGGCAGAAAACTAGCTTTAATGTTTGACACTGGGAAAATTTTAGCTATTATTGGTACGGCAGGTCACTTGGAAAGAGAGAAAAAAATAAGGCTATCAGTCAAAACCAATATGATTTTGTGAAAGTGAAATCAATGTTCAACCACTTTGATGGTGTTTTTGAAGTAAGTTCTGTAGATAAAAGGAAACTGGCAGATTTCCACAAGGTATTTGATAAACTGCAACTTGAAAGGTAATTGCAGAAACTTAATGTTCATGCTATAGTAAATAACAAACTTCATGAATTAGATATTAGTGGGCTAATAGAAATTGGAGGATGGGTATTAGTTGATTTGCAACATCACTTGACCAACAATCAGTCTGGGATGTGCAGTAAGTCCTTCCAATTAAATATTGGAGCAAGCAAAGCCAATATCTTCACTTCCCACCACAGACTCTACATCCTATCTACTTACTCCATCCTTGCCTATTCATAATCTGTATACCCCCATGGGACTAGGAGATAAGTTTCCACAATATACCCGATCCAATGGCAAGTACATGAGCCAGCTCTTTATTTTGTAGCTTCTGTCTTTGGCTGGTCAATTCTTGAACCACCCCCCCCCCCCCCCCCATCCATGCCACTCTCACCTCTGTACCTCTGTATGTGATTATTTCTTTGGTATTGCAGGTTTTTCATCTTGAAAACTTAGTAGTCCCGAATACATCTACAGATCTGCAGACCGCATCTTAACTTGAAACCATCCCCATCCAGCCATGGCTCTAGTGCTTGGTGACCCGCCTTTCCTCCCAGTGTAGCAACGCCTCAGTTTTAAATACCTCTGTGATTTTGCTGTTTCTTTCATCTGCAATGACAGTGACTGTCTGATCCTCTGAGGAATTCACTCCTCTAATTCTGCTCTCCAGTTCAACCCTGATTTAGTTGTGGGTGGGGGTGCGAGGGATAATTATTCAAGTTAAGCCACAGGCAGGAGTGTGTGGATGTCTTCGGGATTACAAAGGGTGCAAGAGGAAAGACCAGCCAGGAGACAATGAAATAATCACATGCAGAGGGAATAATGCCATGGATGAGGTTTTCAAGAGTCAGCCAGCTAAAGACAGAAACCACAAAGTAAGGAACTGGCACATTGCTGTGTCTTCAGTTTTCAATTGCAATTGGTAGTTTCTCTGGATTTCTTTCACTATCTGCCAGACTTGATATTCTCTAAAGCTTACCTCCTAAAACTTTGTTTGACATTATTCCCACGGTGCATCTGTTCTTTACTACAACTTCAAAGAAATTATGTAAATATGATTGGATATGAAAACATTTGGGCAGCCAGAGGTTGTGAAAGCTGTTTAATAATGCTATATAATCTATAACGCATGGCTTCCACATTCCCTTAGACACCTTAATGGATATGATGTCATGTGATGGGATAATAATCTAAAGGAGCCAGAGAAAGCAGATGCTGGAATCTGGAGCATCAGAGAAGATGCTGGAATGTAGGATCCATGGTGGAAAGTGGTTGGTTGACTTTTTGGGTTAAAACCAGAACCAATAATCCAGAGAGTCAAGTTTAAATACCACAACAGTAGCTGTGAGATTTAAATTCAGCTAATAATCAGGATCTAAAAACTCATATGTTTCACTAATGTCTGTCTTAACTACTCTCTTATAACAATCACAGAATGCTTCACATAGGCAAAGTTACTGAATTTGGACTTGGAAATATTTTCAGCCCTGTTAATTTGTTGTTTTGCGGCAGCAGTACAGTACAATATGTAAATAGAAAAACTATAAGTTGCAAAGGTGCATACGTTTATATAATATTAAATTAAGTCTGTAGTGCAAAAAGAGAGCAAAAATACTGAGGCAGTGTTCACGGGTTGGTTCATTGTCAGTTTCAGAAATCTGATGGTAGAAGAGAAGAGGCTGTTCCGAAAATGTTGCGTGTATGTCTTCAGGCTGATGTACTTAGTGGTAGCAATGAGAATAAGGCATGTCCTGAGTGACAGGGATCATGAATGATGATTGCTGCTTTTGGAGGCATTGCCCTTTGAAAACGTTCTTGATAGTGGGGAGGCTAGAGCCTAAGATGGAGTTGTTGAGTTTTCAACACTTTGCAGCTTTTTCCAATCCCGTGCAGGAACCATAACATATAGTGAAACAACCAGTTAGAATGTTTTCCACTGTGCATCAGTAGAAAATTTGCTAGTGTCTTTGGTGACATACCAAATCTCCTCGGATTCCTAATATAGCCAGTGATGTACCTTCTTTGTAATTGTAACAATATGCAATACCAAACTGCAGCAGCTGTCTGACATTGTTTTCCCCACAGAATGTCTTACAAACAACGCGCCAGAAATCCAATCCCAAGCCATTGGCAAGGTACACTCACCAGTGGGGTATCACAGTGTTCAACAGGCAGGAGAAGGTAGTCTTCAGCTTTAACTCCAGACTATAAAATCGCATGGCCAAATGTGGACATCAAAAGCTCCTCTTTTTTACCATTTACTCTCCACCCTCAGGTGGTGTACTTGTGCTTCTCCAGGTTGACTAGCCCTCGGATGAGGTGCTGAAAGCGTCAAAGGTAGAAGACTTTGCCATTCACATCAAGCTAGGAAATCCGCTCTGACTCAACGAAGCACGAGGAAAACACTCAGATATCCGAAGGGGTGATCAAATTTCTCCTGATGCATTGCTCAATATATTTCCAGCTCAAGCACTGTGATCGTTAGATCATCTTTGATCAGTCTTGCTAAGCACTGGCTTTCACCTTTCAGGCCTCACTTAATGTGCAAGTGTGAAAGCTCAGTGGAGAAAATACCATATGAAAGTAGAGATAGAGTAACACACACTGCCCAGCAATGTGTGGTGTTGCACAATTCTCAGGTGCTTTGTGTAATTACATATCAATGTCAGCAAGCATCAGGCACAAGCTGTTGCTCACTTAGCAAAACCCAAGCTGGTCAGACAAATCTTGGGGATAAACCTCATATAACGAATACAAGTTCTTCAAATCATGGAGGATGATTAAGCTATCAAATTTACTTGTGTCCAGAAATATCCCACCAAATTACATATTCAGTGCTGAGTGTAGAAGCTAGACTGCTTTTTGCTATGACTAATTACAATGTGCATTAATACATAAATATTAATAAATAAATAATATCAGGAAAGGAATTTTGACTGTACAACAAATCTTTTCATTAAATTGTCATTCATAAGTGACAGCATTCTTAAAAGTTCTGAACTCTTAGCTCTCAACATGTTATTGCTGTGCTATTTATATTTTTAATTTATTGTACATATGTCATTGTAATAGAACCCATTAAGAGTCAAATGTTTTCAAGTCAGCTATGAAAGTTTAATTTCTGTACTGTTCATCATATTAAACAAAGGACTGAAACTTATCAATGAAAAGTTATAATCAAAATGCAGAGTGATAAAATGTTTATCTTCTTCCTTAGAACTGAACATGGGTGGTCTTAATAGAGTTTGACTATTGCCCTTTACAACCCTCTGGTATTCCCCTCACATTACCCCAAATTCCAATTTACTCTTACTTATGCAGCTTCATCTCATATTACATGTACTGACAAAAGATTGAAGCCAGGTGCGGAGGAACGAAAGACTCCCATGAGACAGAGACAAGAGTTTATTCATAGGAATTCCAACAGAACATCAGTAACTTGACTAAGAATCACCAAGAGATGAATAACTCTTGAAACAGGAGGACCCACCAATGGAGAGTCCACTTTAAATAGTCAAGGTACACAGAAAGCCCGTGCCAATCAAAATAAACTTGACTAGATTAAACAGAAAGCACAAGGGCTTAACAACGCTAGATGAGACAACAATGAACAAATAGAGGTACACAGGCCCCTAGGATTCATGACAGTATGTTGCCAGTTATTACAATAGATTGGAAATATCTTAAATTTAGGTAAAAATTCCTGCTGGTGTAATTTTCTTTATTTGATTAACTGATTTACAGTTTCAGTATAGTGAGTACATTCTCAGCAATGCTAATAGTCTCTCACCTGCTCCTGTATCTTACCCATTGACAGTCCTGACTGTGTAGAAAAAACATCCAGCTTGTTTGCAACCAAGGGCAGCATATCACGCAGATCCATGCTGCATTTGCTAGTTGTATAGTTTATTCTATGGTTCTCAGAGCCATCTTTATTCAAAGCAGGATGCCAAGTCATGGGATGGTCTCTGGGTGACAGGGACTCTTGCTTCCAAATTACCTCCTGACTTCTGTCAAGTGTTTGTGCAGTGGCAGCACTGACCTTTACCAAGAGTCAATCTGCGATAAGGAATTACATGGGACAATGTGCTGTCCTGCTCAGGCAATGGCTCTGTCTGCAGGATCACTCAGCAGATACTTTACAGTGCATCTGTGAATATGCTTCCACGTTCGTGATGGTCAGTAACAACCTCACATTGAGAAATCATCCTTGCCCACTACCTGTGTAGCAAGACGCAGAGGAGCGGGGAGAAGCTCACAGTGAACCAATTACCATCTTTGCCACTAAGCTATGACGCCCAAAGCATCTACAGTCATATAATCAGAAAGTTTTCTTATACCATTGATGGGTAGTCTTTCACCAATAGTGTACTATAAGGATCAATGCTGGGACCATTGTTGTTTATTGTATGTATTGATGATTTACACAAAAATATAGGAAGACATTATTTAGATTGCTTACAACTCAAAAAATAGTAGAGTAGTTAACAGAGAAAAGAGTTGCGAAAGGAACAGATGGAAATTGAATATTTGGGAAAGTTGGGCAGATCAGTGGCAAATAGAATTTAATCCAGATAAATGTGAAGTTTGGGACATCAAATACTAACAGGACAGATACAGTAAATGGCAGGGACTTCTGGAGTGCTGAGATACACAGGGGTCCATGTAAACTGTGACAGTGGTGTGCTCTCTATTACCACTCCATTTTATGTGAAAAGGAACATGTAGCTTGTCTGATCTGCAAGTAGCATGTCACACAGTCTGCTTTGCTCTCCCCATACGTGTATGTGCCCAGTGACTGATGTTTTCTTTTCTCACCCGTCCTCTGAAGGAAGTCACACTACGCCTTGAGTTCAGTATCAATGTTCTCCTGTTCGTCCACTGGTGGTTTTATCACCAGGAACAAGAAAGAGAGAATGGAGAGTAACTGTGGTTTCTCATGCAACTCTCGAAGGTGAGCTGGAAGAAAAGAAAAGATTACTTCTCTTTACCATCTAATATAGCTCATGACTGCTTACATCTGTTGTCTGACTGGGGACTGAGGCTGTGGTGGATGAACCTCTGCCTGTGTTCTGCCTCCTGGTGTGCACAACCCTCCCCTCAAAATCAGAATCAGAATCATGTTTATAATCACTGACATATATCATGCAATTTGTTATTTTGCAGCAGTATAGTTCAAGACATAAAAATCACAAGTTACAAATAGGTAAATAGATTGATAGATAGATAGATAGATAGATAGATAGATAGATAGATAGATAGATAGATAGATAGATAGATAGATAGATTGATAGATAGATAGATAGATAGATAGATAGATAGATAGATAGATAGATAGATAGATAGATAGATAGATAGAGCAAAGGAGGAATAATGAGCAAGTGTTTATGGATTCATAGACTGTTCAGAAATCTGATGGCAGAGGGTAAAAGCTGTTCCTAAAATGTTGACTGTGGGTCTTCAGGCTACTGTACCTCCTCCCTGGTAATAATGAGAAGAGAGCATGTCCCAGATAGTGAGGGTCCTTAATGATGGATGATGCCTTCTTGAGGCATTGCCTCTTGAAGATGTCCTCAAAAGTGGGGAGGATTATGCCCATGATGGAGGTGGTTGAGTTTACAACCCTCTTCAACCTCTTTTCATCCTGCATATTGGAGCATTCACACCAGAAATTTGTTAGAGAAATTGGTAATAAACCAAATTTCATCAGCCTCCTAATGAAGAAGAGCCACTGCTGTCCATCATTGTGATTGCATCAGGATAGAGCCTCTGATATGCTGATGCCCAGAAACTAGAAGCTGCTTAACCTTTCCACTGCTAACCTCTCAATGAGTGTGTGTTCTCCTGACTTTCCATTCCTGATGGCCACAGTCAGCTCCTTGATCTTGCTTGATCTTGACTCCACTCAACCAGCTGACCTACTTCAATGGGACATCTTTCACACATTGTCAATATCGTGGGTGATTGTTGCAGGCCTTGTCTGCATGGTATGAGATGTTGAAACGTGAGGCTCCAGTTGCGTAGAGAGTCTAGTGCTGACTGTGAGCCAAAGAAGGTGGAATGTAGAGTAGTGACCGCAGGGCAGAGAAGGGAAGTGGGGTAGTGGGTGGGGGAGCTGTGGATGATGAGACTGCAACTGGTGGAGTGAAGAAGAGAAAGTAGGTAAGGCTCTAAACTTAATATCTTTGATATCACTAAGGTTTGTCCTACTTTGAAACCTTGTCTTTGGTGCTGGTTCCTAACGTACACCTTCCCAACTAAAAGCAGTGCATCCCCTTTTCCCAGGTAATGAGACTCGTCACTATCCACTCCGTTCACTGCACTACAGCTGCAAAGCTGCATTTGAGAACCTGGATACCGTTGCAAGACTCTTGCAGTGATTATCCAAAGACAGTATACCTTTCTCAGAGGAGATGGCTGACTTTTAGTGCAATCACAGACGCCTGCTCCCTCTCACTAATATCCATTATTGACTGTCTGCCATCTGCATCTCCATCATGAATTTCATGCCATTTGCAGTGATCATGTGACTATCTGTGTGCACAGGTAGCTAGGCTGCTTGTGACACTACTGGTGGTGAGGGTGGCAAAGAAGGTCCTCTGACTGTGTTCACAGCTTCCTCCATCATGCCAGTAGCTTCCTCTCGCTTTTCACTACTGTCAGTCATGCAGGTCCCGAATGGAGACGCGAGAATCCTGTTGCACGCAATAGAAGGATTCAATGCTGTTTCTGCAATCCATTTTGTTTTACCTGTAAGGATTGTTAACCCTGAGTTGAACCCCCAAAACTGGAGGACCAGTGGACCACTCTTAGTCTGTCCTCTACCCTTTGACCTGTTTGGCATGGGTGACCCTACCAAGGGCCAAAGCATTAATCCCTGACTCAAGCCAACATAGCTCTCTGGGTGGTCGAGGCACATAAGCCTCCAAACCAGGACAAGGTTGCGCGAGGTGTATGCGCAAGGCAACCTATGGAAACTTCTTTTGGAAAGCAATAATACTTCAGGGCTACTATATCCTGCAGTAAGTTAGCTAGCATAATCTTAGAGGAACATTACCGTGTAGTAATGTGAATTCAACATCTGAAATAATTACCGTGCACGAGCGAACACCACACCAATCTCAACACAATGGAGCCAACCAATAATTTTAAGCTAATTCAATATTATCAGCAGACATAAATCAGATACCATCAGCTTGTAAGCTGATGTGAAACAAGTTATAAAGTGAATGGCAAGAGAGGATGGAAAAACATGATTTCTGTAGGGTTATTCATGCACACAGGAAATAAAAAATCAGTACGTTCAATTTCAGAGAGGTTAACTAAGAATGTTTCAGCATCTACATGGTTTTCTGTCCAAAAGGGCAATAAGACTCTATAATCTTCACATTGGTTTAGATTGTACTTTCAAGCTGAACACTGGTTAAACCATACTTTCTAAGGAAGGGTCATCAACCTAAACATCGACTCTATTTTTCAACACAATATTCTGAGCTCTGGCATGCAAAACTATTCAAGAATGTGCAATATATACACAGTGTCTCTTTGAGGAAATTCAACATCTTCATCATTATCTTGGAATCTTTGACCCATGACCATTCAAAACGGAGAAGGAGCATTCAAGAAGGTAATGAAAACACTTCATCCACACGTCGGGAGCTCACAGAGGTCCTATGTAGATGATACGAGGAGCACATCACCTGACAACCTGCCCACCTACCCAATCATATCACACAAAAATCACTCAGCTGCTCCTCCATCTGTGAATGAGTCTATAATTCTCATATCATCCTGATTAGTACATCAGAAGCAACAATACCAGAGTACAGGCATGCCATCCTTGATCCTGAGGGAATCCCTGAGCAGAAAGAGGAAAAAGAAGAAGGGGAAGAATAAGAAGCAGAAGAGAAAGAGGAGGGGAAGAGAAAGGGGAGATGGAAGGAGAAGTCAAGTAAAATCACTTTTTATTGTCATTTAAACCATAATTGCTGGTACAGTACACAGTAAAAATGAGACAACATTTTTCAGGACCATGGTACTACATGAAACAATACAAAAACTACACTAAACTACACGAAAAACGACACTAGACTACAGACCTACCCAAGAGCGCAAAAAGTGCACAAAACAGTGCAGGCATTACCATAAATAATAAACAAGACAATAGGCACAGTCGAGGGCAGTAAGTTGGTGTCAGTCCAGGCTCTGGGTATTGAGGAGTCTGATGGCTTGGGGGAAGAAACTGTTACATAGTCTGGTCGTGAGAGCCCGAATGCTTCGGTGCCTTTTCCCAGTTGGAAGGAGGGAGAGGAGTTTGTATGAGGGGTGCGTGGGGTCCTTCATAATGCTGTTTGCTTTGCGGATGCAGTGTGTAGTGTAAATGTCTGTATTGGTGGGAAGAGAGATCACGATGATCTTCTCAACTGACCTCACTATTCACTGCAGGGTCTTGCGATCCAAGATAGTGCAATTTCCAAACCAGGCAGTGATGCAGCTGCTCAGGATACCCTCAATACAATCTCTGTAGAATGTGGTGAGGATGGGGGTGGGAGATGGACTTTACTCAGCCTTCGCAGAAAGTAGAGACGCTGCTGGGCTTTCTTTGCTATGGAGTTGATGTGAGGGACCAGGTGAGATTCTCCATCAGGTGAACACCAAGAAATTTGGTGCTCTTTACGATCTCTACCGAGGAGCCGTCGATATTCAGTGGAGAGTGGTCACTCCGTGCCCTCCTGAAGTCAACAACCATCTCTTTTGTTTTGTTCACATTCAGAGACCGGTTGTTGGCTCTGCACCAGTCCGTTAGTCGCTGCACCTCCTCTCTGTAAGCTGACTCGTCATTCTTCCTGATGAGACCCACCACGGTTGTGTCACCAGCGAACTTGATGAAGTGGTTCGAGCTGTGTGTTGCAGCACAGTCGCGGATTTGTGACGAGGAAGGGAAAGAAGAAGTAGAAATGGTTTTGCAGTACTCTAAGGGCTCATTTTGTTTGCAAATAGAACATGCCCTTTTTCTCAAGGCAGTATCTTCCATCTGAGTATTTTTGTAGCACAATGTATCAAGAGTTATAAGTTCAGAATCAGAATCAGGTTTATTATCACCGGCATGTGATGTGAGATTTGTTAAATTAGCAGCAGCAGTTCAATGCAATACATAATCTAGCAGAGAGAGAAAAAAACAATAAATAAAATAAAACATAATAAATAAACAAGTAAATCAATTACGTATATTGAATAGATTATTTTGAAAAATATACAAAAACAGAAATATTGTATATTAAAAAAGTGAGGTAGTGTCCAAGGGTTCAATGTCCATTTAGGAATCGGATGGCAGAGGGGAAGAAGCTGTTCCTGAATCACTGAGTGTGTGCCTTCAGGCTTCTGTATTTCCTACCTGATGGTAACACACTGTTTTTTAAAGGTGGTCTCTATACAGTATGTCCAAAATACACCTGTACCCTTCCTCAGAAATGTTCCAGTAAAGTCAGCGGAATGAATTTGGGGGCAATATTCAACACTCCAACGCAATAATGCAGCATGATTTGCACAACTAGTGAGGAATTTCTAGAAAATTAAAAATGCTACAACTTCTTAACTCTCCTAATATGGTGTCCCTCTGAGATAGAATATGTTTAGTGATAATGCTACTGGAGGTAAGTTGACTATATTCCACTTGCCTCTTTCCCTTTCTCCAACAAAACACTTTGGAGTTTGTCTTATATACTGTTCTTTCTCTTCCCTTTCACTATGATTGGAGGAGCTACTGGTCCATCTTTTTGCAGCCAGAGAGATTATATTAATACCCCCGCCATGCTATCTGTCCCTAATGTCACGTCAGTGACAACCTATCCGATGTCGACAAAATCATCAAGTAAACAATATGCCACTAAATGGGAAAAATAAATTTACTTAAAACATTATGATGGTGACCAGTTACACGAAAATTATTTGGTTGATGGTCTCAGTGCATTAATCTTGTAATATAAACTTATTAATTCTACCACCTTGAATATCCTGAGAAATTAGCTGTGGTTGCGTTTATACAAAAGGAAAAAGCACACCTCTTCCTTCTCATGGACGAAGGCATTTAGCACAAAGTGCCACAACCATTAAAATTGCTCTTGGGTGACACGATTTTATCCATTTCTTTTATCTGACACCAATATAAGTCTTATCATATGACCTCCTGTTCAATGATATTCCAACACAATCCACAGGATTGCCCCATTACGTTCTTTTGAAGCATTCTTTAAACTTCATCTCACTGTTACCTAACCATTATAAATTGTCACAGCAAAGGAGAGAATGCTCCACTTCTGCTATAACCTAATTTATTATTTTGGAATTGTCTTGATTCAACATTATTTTTATTTTATTTTATTTTAATTAATAAAGTCATTTTATTATATTTTTTCTTGGATCTGAATGGAAATACTTTACACATGCAGAAAACATTTTTTGAAACACGGTAAGTCCATGATTTTTCTAAACAATTTATAGATCACTGAACACGGTACAGTGAATTGCAGTACAAAATGGATGCTGAGCTTGTTAAATGCAATGTTATCCACTTTGGAAAGAAAGGTAGAAGATTGGATTGTTTTTTAAATGATGGAAGACGGCGGCATTCTGTTGTGCAAAGGGACTTGCGAGTTCTTGTGCATAAATCACAAAAGTTTGTTTTGCAGGTTGTCAAGAAGGCAAATGGAATGTTGGCCTTCATTAAATTTAAGAACAAGGAATTTACTCTGCAACTGCACAGGGTACTGGTGAGGCTGCACCTTGAGTACTGCATGCAGTTCTTGTCTTTTTACTTGGCTTTGGAAGCAGTGCAGTGGAAGTTCACCAGCTTGATTCTGGAGATGAGGAAGTTACCTTATGAGGAGGGATTACCTTATGAGGAGGGATTCTAGTGAGACCATACTCACTAGAATGTAGAAGATTGAGAGGGGGTCTTATAGAAACGTATTGTAGCGGTGTGCTACACGCAGCACTGAAATAACGACGTGCAGTCGGTGAGCTGCAGTTGCAAAGGAGATTTATTCAAACTTCACGGCCTCGCTTTAAAGCCTTCCTGTTCTTGCCCTCCCCAGGCGGGAATCCTATAGGGGGCGCATATTCACAGTCCCGTCCCGCGCGCGGGTTTTTCCCCTTGCTGGTGAAGCAGGCTTGGCACCCTCTTTGGGACCAGCCTCAATGCCGGCTTGCGCCACCTTGTGAGCCGGTTCGAGTGCTCTGGGAAGTGGGTCGCCACATAACCTCCCCCTCCCAGAACCGGCGATACACCCCCCAATGTCCACAGTCTGGGTCAATCCCTGTTTGGGAGGTCTGCCTCTGCGCCGCAGTGCTTGAATCTCGACCGGCTGCACAAAGTCCACGTGGGCCGGTTTGAGTCGGTCCACTGTGAAAACCTCCATTTTCCCCCCAATGTCTGGCACGAATGTGGATTTGTTGTTCCTGAGCACCGTAAACGGCCCCTCGTAGGGCCGTTGTAGCGGTGTCCAGTGTCCGCCCCGTCGTACAAAAATGAACTTACAGAGCTGCAGGTCTTTGGGTACGCAGGTCGGGTTCTGCCCATGCTATGAAGTGGGTATGGGGGCCAGGTTACCAAGCCTCTCGCGTAGTCTGCCCAGGACTGTTGCGGGTTCTTCCTCCTGCCCCCTTGGGGCCGGTATGAACTCTCCTCAGACGACCAGGGGTGTGCCATACACCAACTCGGCCGACGAGGTGTGCAGATCCTCTTTGGGTGCCGTGCGGATTCCGAGCGGGACCCAGGGAAGCTCGTCCACCCAGTTAGGCCCTTTGAGGCGGGCCATGAGAGCCGACTTCAGGTGACGGTGGAAACGCTCCACCAGTCCGTTCGACTGTGGGTGGTAGACAGTTGTGTGGTGCAGCTGTGTCCCCAAAAGGCTAGCCATAGCTGACCACAGGCTGGAGGTGAACTGGGCGCCTCTGTCGGAGGTAATGTGGGCCGGTACACCAAAGCGAGATACCCAGGTTGCAATCAGTGCTCGGGCACAGGATTCAAAGGTGGTGTTGGTGAGTGGGACCGGCTCTGGCCATCTTGTGAACCGGTCTACGATAGTCAGGTGGTGCCGTGCTCCTTGTGACACTGGCAGGGGGCCCACGATATCCACATGAATGTGGTCGAAACGCCGGTGGGTGGGGTGGAATTGCTGCGGCAGAGCTTTGGTGTACCGCTGCACCTTGGCCGTCTGGCAGTGCATGCACGTTCTGGCCCATTCACTGACCTGCTTGCGGAGTCCGTGCCAAACGAACCTGTTGGCTACCATCCAGACAGTTGTCCTGATGGAGGGGTGCGCTACGTTGTGAATGGAGTCGAAAATGCGCCTCCGCCAGGCTGCTGGGACAATGGGGCAGGGTTGGCCGTTGGTGACGTCACAGAGAAGGGTCCTCTCACCTGGGCCTACGGGGAGGTCCTGGAGCTGCAAACTGGAGACTGCAGTCCTGTAACTAGGGATCTCCTCGTCTGCCTGCTGCGCCTCTGCCAGTGTTTCATAGTCTACTCCCTGGGACAGAGCTTGGATGTTAGGGTGAGAGAGCGTCCACCATGACTTTGTCCTTTCCCGAGACATGCCGGACATCCGTTGTGTATTCGGAGATGTAGGACAGATGTCACTGCTGGCGGGACGACAAGGGGTCGGACGCTTTCGTGAACGTAAAGGTAAGCGGTTTGTGGTCCGTGAATGCGGTGAAGGGCCGACCTTCTAAGAAGTACCTGAAATGCCGGATTGCCAGGTATAGTGCCAACAGTTCCTGGTCGAAAGCACTGTATTTGAGCTCGGGTGGTCGCAGGTGTTTGCTGAAAAACGCCAGGGGTTGCCAGCGACCCTCGATGAGTTGTTCCAGCACCCCACCGACTGCCATGTTAGATGCATCCACTGTGAGGGCGGTAGGGACGTCTGTTCTGGGGTGCACTAGCATCGCGGCATTTGCCAAGGCTTCTTTCATTTTAATGAAAGCGGCGGTGGACTCCTCGTCCCAGGTAATGTCCTTGCCCTTACCCGATATCAGGGCAAACAGGGGGTGCATGATTTGGGCAGCTGAAGGGAGGAAGCGGTGGTAGAAATTCACCATACCCATGAATTCCTGAAGGCCTTTGATTGTGTTGGGTCGAGGGAAATGGTGGACCGTGTCTACCTTGGCAGGCAGAGGGGTTGGCCCACCTGTAGTGATCCTGTGGCCCAGGAAGTCGATGGTGTCGAGCCCGAACTGGCATTTGGCCGGGTTGATTGTTAGGCCGTATTCACAGTCGGGCATAGATTTGACGGAGGTGGGACAGAACCTCCTGACGACTACTGCTGGCTGTGAGGATGTCGTCCAAGTAGATGAAAGCGAAGTCCAGGTCACGTCCCACCGCGTCCATTAACCGCTGGAACGTATGTGCGGCATTCTTAAGGCCGAACGGCTTGAGGAGGAACTCGAAAAGGCCGAATGGGGTGATGAGTGCCGTTTTGGGGACGTCGTCCGGATGCATCGGGATTTGATGGTATCCCCAGACGAGTCTACCTTGGAGAAAGTCCGTGCGCAATGCAGGTTTGCTGCAAAGTCCTGAATGTGTGGCACAGGGTAGTGGTCCGGTGTTGTAGCCTCATTCAGCCTGCGGTAGTCACTGCATGGTCTCCAGCCCACTGTCGCTTTGGGCACCATGTGTGGGGGGAGGCCCATGGGCTGTCGGACCTCCGTATGATCCCCAATTCCTCCATCCTCTTGAACTCCTCCTTCACCAGTCAGAGCTTGTCCAGGGGAAGCCTTCGAGCACGGGCGTGGAGGGGTGGTCCTTGTGTCAGGATGTGGTGCTGTACGCCATGTCTGGGCATGGCTGTTGTGAACTGCGGTGCCAGAACTGATGGGAAATCCGCCAGGACTCTGGTGAAGTTGTTGTCGGACAGTGTGATGGAGTCTAGGTGTGGGGCCGGCAACTGGGCTTCACACAGGGAGAACATTTGAAAAGTCTCAGTGTGGACCAGTCTCCTCCCTCGCAGGTCGACCAGTAGGCTGTGAGCTCGCAAAAAATCCGCCTGCAGGAGCGGTTGGGCTTTGGCGGCCAGTGTGAAGTCCCACATGAACCGGCTGGAGCCAAACTGTAGCCGCACCGTAAGGGGGCTGTAGGTCCTTACTGTGCTGCTGTTCGCGGCCCTCAGGGTGGGACCCGGTTCTCTGTTGCGGGTGTCGTAACTCGTCGAAGGTAAGACGCTGATCTTGGCTCCATTGTCGACCAAAAAGCGGCGTCCCAACTGTTTGTCCCAGACATGCAGGAGGCTATCCCGATGGCCAGCCGCCATAGCCATCAACAGCGGCTGGCCCTGGCGTTTCCCGGGAACTTGCAGGGTGGGCTACGGCGGCGGGCTTCTGCGCCCCACTGCTGGTGGTAGAAGCACCATTGTTCATTGGTCTCCTCACCCCTGCCTCTGGGGTTAATGGGCTCTGCGGCTGGGCCTGGTCTGGTCTGCTGCCGGGAGCATGGCCTGGTGATCTGTACGACAGATACCCCACTCTCCTTCTTGGCTTTCCACAGCACGTCTGCCCAGGCCGCCACCTTCCAGGGGTTGTTGAAATCCGCGTCGGACAGCAGCAGTTGTATGTCCTCGGGCAGCTGCTCCAGGAATGCCTGCTCAAACATGAGGCAGGGCTTGTGACCTCCAGCCAGGGAGAGCATCTCGTTCATCAAAGCCGACAGCGGCCTGTCCCCCAAACCATCCAGGTGCAGTAAGCCGGCAGTTCGCTCGCGCCGTGAGAGTCTGAAAGTCTTTATGAGCAGGGCTTTGAATTCTGTGTATTTGCTGTCCTCCGGGGGCGACTGTATGAACTCCGCAACCTGGGCGGCTGTCTCCTGGTCAAGGGAGCTCACCATGTAGTAGTAAAGTGTGGAATCCACGGTTATCTGCCGAATGTGGAATTGGGCTTCTGCTTGCTGGAACCATAGGTGAGGTCGCAGCGTCCAGAAACTTGGCAGTTTTAACAAGACTGCATCGACAGATACAGCATCGTTCATCTCTGGTCCAAATATCGTTTGGGCCGTCGGGGTCACCAATTGTAGTGGTGTGCTTCGCGCAGCGCTGAAATAACGACGCGCAGTCAGTGAGCTGCAGTTGCAAAGGAGATTTATTCAAACTTCACGGCCTCGCTTTAAAGCCTTCTTGTTCCTGCCCTCCCCGGGCGGGAATGCTGTAGGGGACACATATTCACAGTTCCGTCCCGCGCGCGGGCTTTTCCCCTTGCTGGTGAAGCCGGCTTGGCGCCCTCTTTGGGACCGGCCTCAATGCCGGCGCGCGCCACTTTGTGAGCCGGTTCGAGTGCGCTGGGAAGTGGGTCGCCACAGTGTACAATTTTGAAAGGGATAGAGGAAGGGAAGTTATTTCCAGAGGATACTGATTCAAGATTTGGGAAAAGATTAGGTCACAGATGAGGAGAAACTGCTTTATTTTCCCAGAGACTAGTGAAACTGTGGAATTCTCTGCCCAGGGAAGCATTAGAAGCAAAGTCATTAAATATCTTTAAGACACAGTTAGATAGATTTTTGCTTAGCAGCACATTTAAGGGTTATGAGGAAAAGGCAGTTAAGTGGCGTTGAGTCCAAGACCTGATGAGCCAGGATCCTATCAAATAGCACAGCAGGGTCAATAGCTAGATGACCTACTCCTGCTTTCTTCTTTTCTTATGTTCTTATTAACCATACCTGTAATATCAAAGGTGGTGGATGCCACAAAATTAGCAAGTTATGCCTTGGAAATGAAGGGCCAGCTTTGAGAAGACTTGTGGTGAGTCACATGCTGCAGGAGTTTATAAATATGGCCTGCACTCTATCTGGGATTGTGGAAAATAATGACTCAGACACTGGTGTATTTTATCATATTGATATATTTATAGGAAATATGACTAGGTTCTCTGTTCTTGTGTACTTTCAATTGAATCTAGCCTTCAAGTCTTTCATTGTGTTAAATGTTTTGGATGCTGGGTTGAAATGAAACTATGTGATATAAAAATCAGTGCTATATTTCTGATTTTCTGAATTGTTATGTCAGAATGTCAAGGCTGAACTAAAAAAAGCTAAAAAATGATCCATGCTTTTGCTTTGCCATCCATCCTGTGCAATTGCAAGCTTGTATGGATATTTCAGGTAGCTGTCTGTCTTGGCTGATGGCATTGAAGTATAAATAAAACAAAAGTAATTGTCAAACCCAGCTCTGAACGTACAGTCTGCTAGACCAGTGTAAACCAGGCAGACTGTCTTGATCAGAACAAACCTAGGCGAGGGAGACGTCTGTTAAGATTATTACGTACCCCCTAACTGGGTGTCTGACCAGCAGAGAAAGAAGAATCCGTTGGAGTCTGGTGGTACCAAACTAAAGATGTTTATTAGTAAACTACACGATATCAAAAATGCAAATATACATATAAAACAAGTTAGCAGTAATAAACCTAAAAGTGTAGGAATAATAATAATCAATAATAAACAAGCTCTATCGATGTCTAGGGGTAAATGAATGGTCATAGGAAAGTATAGAGTTCAGTTCATAAATGCTGAGGTAGTTATGGTTGTTGCATTGAAATCGTTGGAGAGAGAGAGAGAGCGAGCAAGATGTAACAGCAACAGCTGCAGCAGGCAAACCTTTTGTGGCTTTCTTAATCCGTCGTGTCGTTGTGGCCATTCAGTTATGACCCCTCTGGTCTTCAGCTAGACCTTTCTTCTGTGGTGGACTTGTCACTCTGGCATGAGTGGACACACACACAAGTCCCCACCGGCCCTGTTGTAACACTATCAGCTTTACTGACCGATCTCCTGGTTCGGTCTTTGAAGCCCCCACCTTTCTGTGGGTTCCCAACACTCAGTCAGTGTCCACTGATGTGTCTGAAGGGTATCTCTCCAGACCTGTCTTTTATCCCCACTCATGGGGTCTCAGCTATCCATCAACTCTGAATGACTGTGTCCATCAAATCAGGCCACTCCTGCTATCTCCTGAGGGATGTTAACGAGCAAAGTAAAGTCCTTGTAGTGGAAGATAAATAATCCAGGAAGAGTCAAATACCATAAATCAACAGTCTCTCTCTCTCTCCCTCTTATCTGTAGCAGATGTTCCTGCCTCTGTGCTTCATCTCTCTCTCTCTCATTGGCAGCATAGCAACAGTAATAGTTTGTGGTTCTCGGGGGGGGGGGGGAATCTTTAACTCTGCACCCCATTGTCCATCAGGTCTGTTCATCACTCTTAACAAGATTCTCTGCCAGAATGTACAGGCACTTAACATTACCAAGGGGCCAGGTATGGTGCACTAATGCCCATGACTTTTGGCAGCAAGACTACAGAATCATCCACTCGAGACAAATAGTGTTTCTACTGCACATTGCTCTTGTCCTACTTGGCATCATATTCAATGTTCTTCAATGTCCTTTACTAAAGTCAGACCTTCTAGCTTACATCTCATCTCTCCAGTGTGTTGTTCAGTAAATGTAGCCAAAGGGTTCTATGGCATCGCTGTCTTCAGTTTGATGGATTCATATATAGTTTTCCTTCCAATGAAAACCAGTCTCTGATGAGCTTTACATATGGGATTATTCACACAAACTATTTATGATGCTTGTTTTTACATTTTTCAATTAATAGGACAACTCTAACTCAGTCTTCTCCTTCCAGGACTTAAACGGAATATCAACTATCCCAGTGGCCCGCACAGAACTCATTATTATCAGGAGTAATGTATCCTGGAATACTCCTGACAAATTCTGCCTTTGAGAACCATGTGACTTTGACTTATTGATTATTAATATAGATTTTTTAATGTACAGACTGTTCATCGAGTCATCATTTTCCTTCAGGACAGCAAATAAAATTGAATTATGTTGTCTAATCAGCAGTTGTTCTCTGTTAAACCTTTAACCAGGAGACTGTGTCCTTCCCCTGCACTTAATTAATCTCTTGTCTTGGCAAAAAAAAAGTCTGTGTTGTTATACTCCAATTGTGAGATTGCCTTGCCATGGCCAAAACCTTTCAAGGTATTTTGGATTTCAAGGCAAACTGAGGATTACTGAGGTTTAATATGAGTCTGCAGGGGGTAATGACAAATTCTATCTGGAATATACAATCAGTGGGGTAATGATGCAGTAATTGTTGGCTTTCTTGTTAGGATTTCCTGCAGGCTAACATCTTTTTTTCTGCAATTAAAAACCTGCTTAAATAGTTTTTGGATTATTCCTCGCCTTGTTCTAATTTTCTCTTGCAAACTGCAAGTTATTATTCTAAATATCAAGAGATCTGGGAACATTTTCAGGAGGTTCATGTTGGCATTCATCCTCCATGTGTTAACATCTGAGTTAATTAGTATGTTCACTTGTAATTAGACAAAGTTAATTTCTATCCCTTTCCTATATTTGTATTCAACACATCAGGGACCATACCACAGATTGCTTATCAGGAAGTGTTCTTGGCCAATGGCATTGGTCTTGTGTATGTGTACTGCCTCCCAGTGGAATACTTGACACAGGACTCAGCAAACTCACATCAAGAAATAAATGTGCTCCTTCTCTCAAGTGTGGTATCAAAGACCTTGAAACTAATCCACGGACAAATGTTATATCTGATTTTGACCAAATCAATCTCCTGACTTACCACAAAATAGACCGACTCTGTAATCCCTATCAGGCAATGATGAAGGTAAATAATGACTGGAAGTGGAGATTTAATTTTGGTTTTGACTATATGTAGCGGTACTGAACTTCCTACAATTAAATTGAAAATTGTGCACAAACAATTAAGGAAGTGGTTGATAAATGGAATATCACCACATTCTCTCTCCTACCTCCATTTCAGAAATCAGAACTAACCATTTCAAACACAATTCTTCAACTTTCTACTTTCTGAGGAGGCTGAAGAGAGCTGGACTTTGTACAGTACATCCTTACTCAGGTCATCCTGTAGGTGTGCAGTTGGGACCTTCCTAACAAGCTGCATCACTGCTTAGGACAGAAACTGCACTGCGGCGGACAGGAAGTTTTCCCAACATGTAGTCAAAACTACCCAACGCATCACTGGCACCAGCCTACCCGCCATCAAGCATATAGTTGCATAAAGATGCCAGAAAAGGGACTGTAACGTCATGAAGGACCCTGCTCACCCTGCTCAGGAACTGTTTGTCCTACTCCCATCAGGGAGGAAGCTGCATAGCATCAACACCAGGACTACCAGACTCAAAAACACTTTCCCCAAGCAGTAAGACTGATAAACACCTTCACCAACCAACTCCACCACTATTTCATTATTTCCTGTCAGTCACTTTATGTATCACCTAGCATCACTTTATGAGCATAAAATCAATTTCTGTAGCTAAGCTACCTTATGTATTTAAATTTATTGTGTTTTTATAATTATTATGTTCTTTATTCTTAGTGGGGGGTTTTTGTGCTACATCAGATCTGGAGTAAGAATTATTTTGTTCTCCTTTACATTTGTGTACAGAAAATGACATTAAACCTAAATCCTGAAACGCTTAGAGGATTTATATAATTTTTATTATCACTGACATAGGCTTTTCAACCTGTCTGGTCTAGGCCAGTGTTTACAATCCACACAATTCTTCCTTCATCTTTATTCTTATAACTTAAGATACCTCTATTCTTTTCTCCCTCAAACACTAACCTGGTTTCCTCCTAACAATATGTATATTATTTGCCTCAACCATTCTGTGCTGTAGCAAGTTCTACTTTCAAATGAGTCTCTGAATGATTAAGATTCACCTGAATTCGTCGCTAAAGTTCTTAGTGGCCTTCTTGGTTTTGCACACTCGTTCATGAAACTGATTCAATAGTTCAAGGTTCATGTTCAAAGTAAATTTTAAAATCGGAATATGTATATGTCACCACATACAACCTGAGATTCATTTTCCTGTGGGCATACTCAGCAACTCTATGAAATAATAACTATAATAGGATCAATGAAAGATCAAGCAGACTGCAGAAGAAACAAACTGTGCAAATGTAAGTATTTTAAAAAAGCACACAGAACTGTGGTATGGAGATTGTGGAGAAGATGTTTTTTGCCAATCCAAACTGACTGGGATTTACAAGTAAGGAAACCAAAGATCCAATTGCACAAGGTGCCATTAAGGTCAAGGTCTTGGAGATTATTGATTAGTTTTGAGGGGATGTTGGTATTAAATGATGAGCTGTAGTCAATAAAGAGAATCCTGATGTATGCATCTTTGCTGTCAGATGTTCCAGGGTTGTGTGAAGAGCCGATGAGATAGCACCTGCTGTGGATTTGTTACTCTGGTAGGCAAATTGGAGTGATCCTAGTTGCCTCTCAGGCAGGAGGTGATATGTTTCAGCACCAGCCTCTCAAAACACTTCATCACAGTGGATGTAAGTTCAACTGGGCAATAGTCATTGAGGCAGGTTACCACGCTCTTCTTGGGCACCGGTATGATTGAAGCCTGCTTGAAGCAGATGGGTACCATACACTGCCAAAGCGAAAGGTTAAAGATCTCAGTGAGCACACAAGCCAGTTGGTCAGCACAGGTCTTTAGTACATGGCCAGGTACCCCATCCAGACCAGACAGAAGCTTTCCTTGGATTCACCCTCTGAAGACTGCCCTCATGTCAGCTTCAGGTACTGAGATCAAAGGATCGTCAGGAGGTATGGGGGTTCATGATAGATAATCCATGTTCTAACAGTCAAAGTGAACATAGAGAGGATTGAACTCATCTGGAAGCAAAGCCCTGCAGTCCCCCCATGTCACTTGATTTAACTTTGCAGGACGTTATAGCACTCAAACCCTGCCACTGCTGTCGAGCATCCTTCATTCACTCCAGTTTGGTCCAGAATCTCCACTTTGGCCGTGAGATAGCTTTCCGGATATCGTACCCGTGCCTCTTGTAGCATTCTTGATCTCCAAACTTGAACGCCTCTCATGGTTCATTCAGGGCTTCTGATTGGGGAAGACTCTGACTTATTTAGTGGGGACACACTCATCTGCTGTTGATTTAATAAAGTATGTTAGAACCCTGACGTATTCATTCGCACCCACAGATTAGGGCTTGATTGTGGCCCAGTCCACTGACTCAAAGCAAACCTTAATATCCTCAAAAGATTGAAAATGATTAGCAGTTCTCCTCAGAGCTTCCTTTGCTGGAGTAAATACCTTTTATCTGTTTAGTTTGGCAAACTTGAAAATGATGCTCCCTCATGTACAATTTTCTCAATGCAGCAAACACTTTAAATGTTCCATTGCTGAACCTACCACTCACTATCTCTTTCAGTTTATACTGATTCAACAACTTTTCTACCTGCATTTTTGGGAGAGCCTCCCTCGGAATTGGATTTTATTGTTTTTCTGTTGTAATTTGAGCTAACAGCCAACTTGATCTCCCAAAAACGAAGTCAAGGAAAGGTGCATTCCTCAATGGCTCATGTCATTATAGCTGTGGAAAACTGCTGGCCAGTCTAACAGAGTAGCAGATGAGCTGCTCAGTCGTTTATCCTGTGGCCTTGATTTCATCTGGAAATTTTAAACATGTAAGGTTGTCATTCTGAAGAGCCCTAAAAGTTGCAGCCTGAAGTTACAATATTTCAATTTTTAAAAATTCTCCCCAAGTAAAAAATCACTTGATTAAATCCAGGCTGCAACTTACTGAATACTCTACCTGTCCACTTTGACCAAAGGTGATGGTTTAATGTTAACTCAAGAGAACAAGGCTTATAATACCTTCAAAGTTCAAAATTCAAAGTACATTTATTACCAAAGATGTATATGTCACCATATGCAAGCTTGAAATTCAATTTCTTGTCAACAGTCACAGTAAATACAAGAAACACAACAGAATCAATAAAAGACAGCAGTCTTAGGAACAGGCAACAACCAATGGGCAAAAAAACAAACTGTGTAAATACAAAAAGAAAGTGAAAAAATAAATAACAATAATAATCTCCAGAAAGCTGCAATATCTGAACATGCTTAGCTATGCCTGTAACTCAGGTTTTACTAGCTTGAGTTGATAAAAAAATAAAAATATAATAATAATAATAAATAAGCAATAAATATCGAGAACATGAGATGAAGTGCCTTTGAAAGTGAGTCAGACACTGAGATCAAAGGATCAGAGGTTGTAGGATCAGCTCAGTGATGCAGTGAGTAAAGTTGGATCTAAGTTATTCCCTTTGGTTCAAGGGCCTGATGATTGAAGAGTAATAACTTTTCCTGAACTTTGTGGTGCAGCTCCTGAGGCTCCTGTTCCTTCTTCCTGATGGCAGCAGCAAGAAGAGAGCATGGCCTAAGTGGTGGGGATCCTTGATGATGGATGATGCTTTCCTGTGACCACGCTTCAAATAGATGTGCTCAAAGGTGGGGAGGGCTTCCAACCAAAGCTCTGACTATGATGTACTGAATATAACGAGTTCACAAGGCACTGCTGAGAAGCTGTCACGGCTCTCACCTTCTACACAGCTATGGAAACCAGATCATTTATGAATAACCCCAAAAGTCCACTGAAATAATAGAGGTAAATATTCCTAATCCACAACAGGACCTTCAAATACCAACACGCATAGTATAATGTACACTAAAATGGATCCAAGTGCTTCTTCTGATATCCATGAAGATTGCAGAAGGTGGAAGAGGGGAATGGTTTTATGCTGCAATAATACGCAAGGTGCTATGCACATAAGCCACACATATTTGCTCCTACCACCTCCTTTACAGCACGCTCCAGACATTTACCACTCTGTGTAAAAATAGCCCTCCAGACCTGCTTTAAAATTTCTCCCTCTCACCTTAAGCCTACGCACTCTAGCATTAGGTGTTTCCGCCCTAGGAAAAAGACTCCTGTTTTTGAACCTGTCTATACCTCTCATAATTTTACGTGCTTCTGTCAGGTTGCCCCTCTGCCTCTGATGCTCCTAAATTGTCCAACTTCCATTTTAGTTAATATTCCCTAATCCAAGCAAAATCCTGGTCAACCTCATCTGCACCTCTCCAAACCCTCCAGCAGACAATGTAATCTAAGTGAAGCTTTGTACACTTGCAGCATGACGTGTCAATCTTCATACCCACCACTCCGACCATTGAAGGCAAGCATGCCATGTATTATATTTACCGCCCTATCTATATGTGTGGCTACTTTCAGGGCATTATGGACTTTTACTCCATGTTCTCTGTGTGTACATCTTTTAAGGGTCCGGCCATTTACTGTATACCTTCCTCTTACATTAACTTTTCAAAATGCAACACCTTACAATTCTCCAGATTAAACTGCATCTGCCATTTCTCTGCCCACATTGCAAGCTAGTCTATATTTTACTGAGTTCTTTGACAAAATTCTTTATTATACACAACTCCACCAATTATTGTGCCATTTGCAAACTTAGTAATAAATCTTCCTACATTTTCATTCAATTCATTTATATATGTCGCAAACAGCAGAGGATCCAGCACTAATTCTTGTAGAACAGTGCAGGTCACAGAACCCTAGTCAGAATACATACTTCCAGCATTAACCTCTATCTTTTATGGCCAAGCCAGTTTTGAATCCTTTCTACCAAGTCTTCACAGATACTGTGTGCCTTACCCTTAATTTGTAGCACAAATTGCACAAACTCAACTAAACAATCTCCTGCCATGCGTCGAGCCTTAAAACCAAAGACTCTCAGTGGGACCTGCTGCTGTGTACAGTGGATGTGAAGAGGAATGCATACAATCTACTGAGGCAGTGACAATCTGGTTGAGTGAAAGATGAGGAAAGGAGTTAGTTGCTTGAACAGTGCCTATTCGGTTGCTTCTAGATGAGACAGATTAACTAACACTAGGCCTTGAAGATACTGGTTATTTTTTGGAAAAATAATGCAGGTACATATCATTTGGGACAATGATGCAGGTTTATATTGTTCATAACGGAAATTATGTGGTTGTCTCTCCAAAACCATTTTAATCCATTTACACTGGCAGATAATTATTTGTAGCCTTACCATTGTTTTTGACCTTGAAATGAATGTCCACTCTACTTCTCCTCACCACCACAGCCTTAATCCCATACTCAAATCCTACCCTGGCTTCAATATTCCTCAAATATTAATTCAGTCTGCCTATCTTGTCTCTTTCTCCACAGATGCTACCTGACCTGTTAAGAATTTTTAGCAAAGACTCGTTTAACCTCTGCTCTCACCACTGATGGTCTTACAATTAAATATTGGTGTTCTGCACTTTGATGCTGCTGAATTTCAGATTGAATCACAGTGAATCATATCCTGTTGGCTACTGTTCCCTGTACGCTATCAGGATTATTTACGATTGCCAAGTTGAGCTAAGATCTTTCTCTTGTGGTTCCTTTGATGCACTGAATCATTAAGTGATTCTACATTAGACTTACCAATGCATGCTTCATTTGTTCTTTCCTGATCTGGTCAGATTGGAAGTAGTAGGATGACGACTTAAAATGTCAGGAACTCAGGGTCATTTCAAACTCACTGACAAGAGGACAGTGTTCTGAATATTTGTACAACAGCTCAATTGATACGATACATGTGACGCTGCGTCCTTGGAACTTTACATGCTGCTAACCTCAGAAGGTAGTGTTACATATGGAGTTTACTGTTTTTCCAATGTGGTTACTACATGTCTCAACAACTGTCCCCTGAACATAGAACACTACAGCAGAGTGCAGGTTCTTCAGACCATGATTTTGAGCTGGCGCTTCAACATACTCCAAGATCAATCTAACCCTTCCCTCACACATATTCATCCATTTTTTAAAACCCATGTACCTACCTAAGAACCTCTTAAATGTATCAGCCTCTACCTCCACCCCTGGCAACGCGTTCCATGCAACCCCACTCTCTGTTCGAAGCATCTATGCTAACATCCTCCCTATACTCTTCTCCAGTCACCTGAAAGTGATGCCCTCTTGCATTAGCCATTTCTGCCCTGGGAAAAAGTTGCTGGCTGTCCACTCTATCTTTACTTCTTATCATCTTAGATACCTCTATCAAAAGTCACCTCCATCCTCCTTCGCTCCAAAGAAAACAGCCCTAGCAAGCTAGCCTCATAAGACATGCCCTCTAATCCAGACATCATCCTGATAAATCTCCTCTCACTCTTTCTAATGCTTATACATTCTGGCTATAATGAAGTGACCAGGACTGAACACAATACTCCAAGTGTGGCCTAATCAGGGTATTATAGAGTTGCAATATTCCCTCACGGCTCTTGAAGTCAGTCCCCTGACTAATGATGGCCAACAGACCATATGACTTCTTAACCATCCTATCAACTGCATGGCAAACTTTGAGGGATTTGTGGTCATAGAATCACAAAATTCCGCTGTTCCTCCACATTGTTAAGAATCTTGCCATTAACCTTGTACTCTGCAGTTTGCCCTTTCAAAGTGAAGCACTTCACAATTTGCTGATTTGAACTCCCATTTCTCTGCCTGGCTTCGCATCCTATCAACGTCCCATTGTAACCTACAACAACCTTCTATACCATCCGCAGTACCACTAACCTTCATGTCATCTGCAAACTTACTAACCCGCCCTTCTACCTCCTCAACCAATTCATTTATAAAAGACACCAAGGAGCAGGGGTTTCAGAACAGATACCTATGGCACAGCACTAGTCACCGACTCCAGGCAGAATATTCTCTATCCACAACCAGCATCTGCCTTCTGTGGGCAAGCCACTTCTGAATCCATGCAGCCAAGTTTCCCTGAATTCCATGCCACCTGACTTTCTAAATGCACCCACCATGCCAAACACCTTAGTGAAATCCAACTGCACCACATCCACTGCTCTGCCTTCAGTTTTGTCCTTCCCAAATAATTCTGTAAGGTTCATGAGGCATGACCTGCCCCTCACAAAGCCATGCTGACTATCCCTAGTCAGACAATGCTTCTCCAAATACTCACAAATCCCATCTCTAAGAATCCTGTCCAGTAGTTTGCCCACCACTGATATAAGACATCACTGGTCCATGATTATCCCTGTTTCCTTTCCTGAACGAAGGAACAACATTTGCCATGCTCCAGTCCTCTACCACTACTTCCCTGGACAGTGAGGTCACAAAGGGCATCATCAAGTATCTTTTCTCTCACTTCCCATTGGAAACTGGGACCACACAGTAGCATAGCAGTTAGCACAAGCTATTACAGCTTGGGGCATTGAAGGTCGAAGTTCAGTTCCAGCGTCAAGTGTAAGAAGGTTTGTACTTTCATCCTGTGAACTGGATGAGTTCCTCCAGGTATTCCAAAGACATGCCATTTATTAGGTTAATTGGTCATTGTAAATTGTCCTGTGATTAGATTTGGGGTTAACTTGGTGAGTTGCTGGGCAACACAACTCAGGGGGCCTAAAGGGCCTGCTTCATGCTGTATATCTAAATAACTGTACCCCATATAGCATGGGGACTTATCTCTCCTCATGTTTTTCAGAAGTTCCAGCGTATCCTCTTGCTTAACATTGACATGTTCCAGCATATCAGCCTGTTCCACACTCCCCTCACATTTGTCTAGGTCCCCCCCCCCCCCACTGGGGAATACTGAAGCGAAGTATTCATTATGGACCTCCTTTTCCCTCCTCCATCTGCAGGCATACGTTTCTTCTTTTATCTCTGATCGGTCCTACCCGCACTCTCCTCATCCTCCTGTTCTCTACTTATGTGTAGAACGCCTTGGGATTTTCCTTAATCCGACTCACCAAGGCCTTCTCATGCTTTTTTCTAGCTCTCCTCAGTCCCTTCTTAAGTTCTTTCCTGGCTACCTTTTAACTCTTCAAAGCCCTGCCTGATTCCTACTTCCTTAAGTATGTTTCTTGGCTAATATCCCCAGAATTATTGGCATAGATCTGAATCTCATGTGCTTCTCAGCATTAGCTCATAACGATGTCATTCTTGGCTTTGTTATGATCACATGGATATTAATATTTTTTTCACAGTGAATCTCTGGAAGTAAGTATATGGGATATGCACAAACAAACATGGCAGGCAGTACTCATATCATTGAATATACTGTATGCTCTGCAGTTTTGTACAAACCTATAAAGGCCTTGCTTCTATGATGTTCCTTTAGTATGCTGTAAAGGTTATATTTAGCAGTGGCATAGATCTCTCCACCTCAACATTTACTTGAGAGTAGCTTTTTAATTTCCAGAACTTCATTTACCAAAAAATCCATTATTCAGTCTCTCTATTCCAATGCTTCAAACAATGAAAAGGCACAATCAGCCAAAGGGAGGAAGCTTCCGCAGAAGAAGAGCTGACAATCCCAGTGGCTGAGAATCTATTATACTTGTTGGCAATCACAAACATATGATCACCAGATTGCACATCTGGCAAAATCAACCCTAATTCAGTATACTCCATGGTCCTCTAGATATTCCTGACATTGAGTCTGCTCTTGTATAATTAACTTCATATATATGATGCCAAAATGGTGTCAAAATGGCTGTTGTGATGTATCTAGTGTGGTAGTGTAGTGGGTAGTGCTTGTCGCTCTCACTTTCAGCTTCCACTGCTGGCTAGCATTCTCATGAAAGGGAGAGCTGAATGTGTATGTCTCTCCCTGCCAGTACATAGCCTCTCCAACAGCAAGCCTCATATCGTGTCTCCTTGTGACAGCACACGGAAACCGAACTCCTTTCGGACTCAGGCTGAACTACAGGGGAGGAGATTTGGCCCCGGGAAAAGGAGCATTCAGGCCCACCGGTGTGTGAACGCGCCCTGGTGCTAGTGAACCAGATCCTCAGCTACGGGTAAATAGCCGCACTGCCTTGTGGGCAGCCTAAAGAGAGACAAAGTCTCCGGGAGTAAACTCAGACAGTAAATCCAGAGTGGAAGTCCTATGGCAGCTAAACATCACTGAAAATCCCTCCGGCAGCTCCTGCAGCCAAGCTGATGCCAAACCTATTGCTTCTAGGCTTTCCTTTGGACCACACTGGTGATGCCGAGAGGGAGATCTTGATGACTGGGCATCTCAGGATATCCATACCTTCCACCCAGGCTTGTGATGATGATCATCATCACTCATTGTCCTTCGAGACAGATGCCAGCCAACCAGATTTGATGCACTATGTTCATGCAAACAGTCCATTCCTAGGAAACACCCTTAAAGTTGCTTCTGATTCCTTGAAAGCTTTCATGATTATAAATTGTTCTAGATGGGATGGTATTTAACTAACTCTGAGCACAAGATCTGGGTAGGTTCAGCACAATCTTTCTGCAAACGCTGTATAGAAAGTGCAACACCTCTTTGGAGTGTCTTCCATAATCTGTTTCCATTTTTGTTGTTAGATACTGAGACAGAATAAAATCTTAATTCATGACAGCTTTGATGTCACCAAATTATACACATCACCATTCTCACGTTGTCAAATTCCATTCTGTCACCTTTTCTTCATGACTAGTGCGATCACTGTAGGCACAAAGTTCACCCTGCCTCAATACCTGTACTGCAATCATCTGGGCTTATATAGAATGTCAGTTGAACATAGTTTGGAATTAAATATTGTTATTTCATGAAAACATTCTCTGAACTGTTCAACATTCTCTAACTTACTTCCCAGTACGTTAGCACCAATGTAAGGAAATAAACTGGAATTTCCTCATTGAGTTAGTGGAATTACAGTGAGGATTTGCCCGCCCATCGCTTCGATGGACACACTAGTACATTGGTTCACAAGTTGCAACTGTTCACTTGTAACGATGATTGAAAACACTGACAAATGCACTAAATAATTGATGTATATTCAGCATCGTCAGTGTGGCTGCTGCTTCCTTTCAGCACTCACAACATCATCTGTTGATCTCTGATGCACTGGGTTTGCTGACTGACAAACCCTTGCAGAACGGCTGTGCCTTTTAGCGCATGACATACACTCCTTCCCCTCCACAGGACATTCACTCTTCTGAGTGATTGTTTTCTGTTGATCATTCTGAACCAAAAGTGTTTATTTCATCATTTGATCCTGTGCACAATGGGGCTTTATAGCCTTCTTTCCTCAGCTGCTTTGTTTTCTGAAAGCTAACTTGCTAACTGAAGGTGCTCGTTCAGCTTGCTATCGTTGCTTTGATGTACACCCTCCAACCATCTACACCGCCGGGTCTCTTCAGATTCACGTTTTACTGCCAGTCATCTCAGCCTTGTGGAATATCGATCTGTTGTTTCATCTGCTTTTTACTTTGTGTGACAGAGCATAATTTTCTCATTTACCACATTCTGTTTTGGCGGAATATGCAGTCAGTGAACCAAGTGCTTCCACCTAGTTAGCGGTTGCAGCTCATAACATTTCATACACATCCAGTAGTTCTTCACCACTATAATCTATCGTAAGTATGCTTTCCCCTTGCATCATCTATGATTGCAAGTCCTCTAACAGCCCTTTCACCCCTGCTAAGCCACCTTTTCCAGTGTGGCAAAATTGAGATTGTCGTGGTATTCATTTTAAAACATGTGAAGTTCAGCACTACCATCATCATCATGCACGCATTCACCAATGAAGCTCTGCACGTGCCCAGTATGTCTGTCTATGCAGACATTTGTTCCACATTGATTGGCTGGCACAGACTAATTAATTAGATACCATGTTAGAATTTACACAGCAACCAAAGGGTTAACTGACAGGATTACTCAACTACAGGTTCAGCATACAAGGGATAGTTTAAACCAATTTAAAACTAACAGCAAATGTACATTTTGATATTCAAAATGACAACTACTCTTCCTGTTTATCCTATCTTCATCACCACTATAAACCTTTGATATCTGTGACTAATTGGACAATGTAGAGCAATATCTGCTACATCAATTGCCACTCCGAACATACTGGGCATGCTCAGCATTTATTGACGGTCTTAAAGTGAAAGTGCTCACAGAATCCTTAGAATATGAAATATACTGACTTAGCAGCAACAAATCCGCATAATTTATCTTGCAGAGGATCTCAAGTCAAGTCAACTTTTATTGTCATTTCGACCATAACTGCTGGTACAGTACACAGTAAAAATGAGACAACATTTTTCAGGACCATGGTTTACATGACACAGTACAAAAAACTAGACTGAACTATGTAATAAAAAAAAACAACACAGAGAAAGCTACACTAGACTACAGACCTACTCAGGACTGCATAAAGTGCACAAAACAGTGCTGGCATTACAATAAATAATAGACAGGACAGTAGGGCAAGGTGCCAGTCCAGGCTTCGGGTATTGATAGCTTGGGGGAAGAAACTGTTACATAGTCTGGTCGTGAGAGCACAAATGCTTTGGAGCCTTTTCCCAGGCGGCAGGAGGGAGAAGAGATTGTATGAGGGGTACGTGGGGTCCTTCATAATGTTGTTTCCTTTGCAGATGCAGCATGTAGTGTAAACATCCGTGATGGCAGGCAGAGAGACCCCGATGATCTTCTCAGCTGACCTCACCATCCGCTGCAGGGTCTTGCGATCCGAGGTGGTGCAATTTCCAAACCAGGCAGTGATGCAGCTGCTCAGGACGCTCTCAATACAACCCCTGTAGAATGTGATGAGGATGGGGGGTGGGAGATGGACTTTCCTCAGCCTTCGCAAAAAGTAGAGACGCTGCTGGCAGGTCAGGATTAACATGCTGTACAGCACTGTAGCAGTGTAATGATCAGTATAATGCTTTACAGTGACATCAATTCTCCCCATAACCTCATGAGTTCCAAATAAACGTTTCTCAGGCTTCCAGCTGGGTGCAGGTATCGATTATAACCGACGTTTCGATGACAAGCTCTGCCATCTCCTTCAGGGATGATGTGAGTTTCCTCCAAGAGCTCCAATTCCCTCTAATAATTGAAAGACATCCAGATTAGTAAGGGCTAGTAAGTTGTGGGCGTGCTGAGTTGGTGCTGGAAGCATGGCGACATCTGCGGGCTGCCCTCAGCACATACTTGAACTGTGTCCGTAGTTGAAATGCAAGCGATGAATTTCACTACGCGCTTCTATGTACGTGTGACAAATTAAGCTAATCTTTAATGTCAACGAGCATCCTCCCCTCAGCGTGACCTTGGATATCAACACTTCTGTTTTCAGTAAATCCCTCTACCGTTTTCGGTTGTACAAGCGACAGGATGCGGCTGCCAGAAGATGTTTGCTTTAGCTCTACAACTAGTAACGATATGAGTTTATTATTGTCATATGTGCCATGATACAATGAAAAGACTCTCCTTCATACTGCTTCTACAGCTCAAATCTTTACACAGTGCATTGAGCTAGAATAAGGAGCAGTAACGATGCAGAATAAAGTTTAAAGGCTACCAAAAGAGAGCAGTGTAGGTAAACAATAAAGTGCAACATCATAACAAGGTAGACTGTTTGACCAACAGGCTGTACAAGAGGTCCATTTAAGAGTGATAACAGTGGGACAGAAGCTGCCCTTGAGCCTGCTGGTACGAGCTTTCAGACTTCTGCATCTTCTAACTGATGGGAGAGGGGAGAAGAGGAAATGTCTGGGGTGGCTCAGGTCTTTGATTATGCTGGCTGATTTACTGGGGCAGCAAGAAGTATAATCAGAGTCCATAGAGGAGAAGGAGATTTCCTATGAACCAGGCCTGTTAGTTTAATTTTGGCCAGTGTGAGGGAAGTTTCATTCCTGTGCGGTGGTACTGCAAACACCTCAGCCCGAATCCCACCTTGGGTATTACCTGTAAAGTGGTTTTGTTGTAATGTAACCTGCTGGTGAGGCTTTATTAACACCTGCCTTTGACCTGCTCTGAGTGATCAATCAGTACGCATGGCAAGGCTGGGAATTTTCACAACTCAGGCCCAGACAGATTGGTCATAGAGAGCAGACCAGGTGATTTTTCTGAAGCCTTCCAAACCTTTACAGTGCTGAATCATCAGTGAATTAAAGAAGATAAATGCTTGGCTTCAAAAGGATTAGCTCCAGTGGGATGTGCTTGTTCACAGTTTTTTTGTGAATGAGGTTGAGGTATACTGTCTTTTTCCCTGTTGTGCTGCTGAAAGACAAAGGTACTTCGGGCAGAGAGAATTTTTAAGTCACTTCTGCTGTGATTTCAGCACAGATTTGGGTCAGTCAGCTCTGGAAATTAAATAGAGATAAAACCATTGGTGGAATAACTATAAAGAACTGTAGCTGGTGGAAAACACTGGAGATATGAAGTGGGTCGAGAAACAAAGTTAACATTCCTTGGTGTTAACCTTTGATGAAAGGTCATCAACCTGAAATATTAACTCTGCTTCTCTCTCTACATTTGCCAACTGACTAGCTGAGTATCTCTAGTATTTTCTGTTTTTTTTTATCTTATGTCAGGTTGTTGGCCCAGCAATGGTGTCAATTTTCATGACCTCTCTGACCCTGAGAGTTTCTCTGTCTTTTCTCAATGATCTCCTTTAGATAAACACACAGTGGCCTCTTTAATAGGTAGAGGAGTGGACTACAATGTGGTCTTCTGCTGCTGTTGCCCATCCACTACAAGGTTCGATGGGTTATGCATTCAAAGATGCTCTTCTGCACACTACCATTTCATTGCATGATTATTTGAGTTACTGTTGCCTTCCTGTCAATTTGAACCAGTCTGGCCATTCTCCTCTGACCTCTCTCATTAGCAGTGCATTTTGCCCACAGAACTGCCACTCACTGGATGTTTTTTTGTTCGTATTTCACATCATTCTCTTTAAACTGTAGAGATTGGTGTGCATGAAAATCCCAGGTGATCAGCGGTTTCTGGGACCAACAATCATTCCACAGTCAAAGTCACTTGTTACATTTTTACACCCCTTTCTGATGTTTGGTCTGAACAACAAATGAACCTCTTGACCATATCTGCATTCTTTTGTGTGCTGAGCTGCAGCCACATGATTAGCTGTCTAGATATTTGCATTAATGAGCAGGCATACCTAATAAAATGGCCATCACGTGTATACTAATAATAGGAATCACTATATCGGAGCTTCTGTTCAGTACAATAACAGAGCAGCTGGGTGATTAAATAATAATAAAACAACAAAATTTTCTCAGATCAACTGAGAGATTTGAAGAGCTTCAAAGCCCTAGGAATAAAGTTGTTTCATCAAGAAAGAAATGAAGAGCTTGCAATTTATAAAGGCATTGTCCACAACGTCAAAGCATTCTAAGGTACGTTATAGTCAATGATTGCTAAAGCCAATTGTTAAGCTCACTTCAGCAGCCCTCTGGAAGAGAAAATTCAAAAGATTACCCTCCTTTTGAATGAAAGAATTTCTCTGTATCTCAGTCCTAAAGACCCTACCTTCTTTTCTGAGATCTGAGACTATGATCCTTAATTCTTTTCTCCTCTGCCACATGAAACATTACCCACACTGTAAATCCTTGAAAGAACCTTGTAAGTTCTGAACTCTACTGAGCACAGGCCAAATCCACAATGTCACTGGGATATTAGTATCTCACGGTGTGCATCAGACTAACATGGACAATACATCAGCAGCCCTTTATTGTTACTGGACCAACATCCAATAGTGCTGCACCTAGAACTACCAGGAACACCTTATCACAACTAGAAGAATTGGGGAGGCACTTTCTAGAACTATATCCAGATTTACTTGTGAACCTCAGTCCTCATACTACACTGCTTGCAGTACTGCACCAGTTACCTATCAGCTACACTTGGTTTGGTAACTGCCAGAAACTGTTTCTTCTGTGAAGAAGCCTGAAGTAGATCCACAAACAAATGTGTGGTATTTGGGGTGTGGAGAACAGAGCTTTATGTGTCTGATGTTATTGGGGAAAAAAGCAGGTACAATAAACCTTCAGTTGGACAAAGATCTAAACATCTCTATAAATCTGATAAGATGCTTCTCAATATAGGAGCTAAATGGGCTGAATGGCATAATTCTGTTCCTATGTCCTTATGGCCTCAATATGAGTAGTAATAATAGCATTTGCAGCTCTGAACCTACACCAATATTGTTAATAGCGAGGTGGGCAATACCATAGGAGTTATCAAGAGATGTTAGAAAAACCTCTCCTCATCATGGCAGTTCACCAGCTTCTCAAGGACAACTGGGAGTGGAAACGAACGCAGTGCTGTCCTCTCACAATGGACAGGTGAAAGAGGACCAGTGATCAGGAGGAGTCGGGATGAAATAAAATGCCTCAGGGACAGAGACTTCTGTCCTCATCTGTGGAGACTGAATGAAATATCAGTGGTCCATCCTTACACAGATCGTGAACACAGAAGTCATGTGGAGACCCTAGAAAGGGGTATCCTAAACATATCCTGCTATTTGCCACTACTCTTGCCCACACTGCATCAGAATATGTGGATTGACATCAACAAGCACCTGAGGACCCACCGCTAGACCAATAGACAACCCTTTTGTAAACATCATATTCAACTGAAGTAATGACACTACTATAAAGGAGATATGGTGGAAATATCAGAAGAATCCATAATTAACGTCTCCTGTACAAATTACATGGCATAGTTCAACACACTATGACAGTACATCTTCAAGATACAAAATGGGCAGTTATTGATTCTGGAGAAACAACACTGACAACTTCAATCAAAGCCTTGGAAAACAGCAGGGCAAAAAACCTTTGGGATGTATTCACCTTGAACTTGCATACACCTTCAATCCAACTGGCATTGAAGGCAGGAAGAGTGAATAATTAACCAGAGTAGGTGCGCCTGGAAGTTCTTAATGTGGTAGTGAAAATTACATCCCATCTAATGTTCGTGAATATGGTTAGATCTGCTCTGAGCCTGGTAGTCATATGGCTAAAATAAGAGCTTAAATAAAATCAGGACCATTATATTCCTACCCACACACTTCCTGATCTTTTGATTTCCAAATTCTTAAGGTTCTAATTCAGGTTTCCACCACCTTCAGCATTTTATTTTTACTGTAATTAAAACTGTAGACAATTCATTGTATATTCCCTGATTAATCATTGAACACCAACTCTTTGAAAGAATTACTATAAGCAGACACTAAATTTCTATTGATTGACTGCACCTAGCTAAACTAATTTAACTTTCATTAAAGTGTTATTGATTGCATTAATCTCTAAATAATGAATAAACTTTAATGAGCAAAGTTCTCGCAAGCCAATTTTAATTTGTGCAGTTCTCCAGTCTTTGGAAAAGAATGAAATCAAAGCCAGTCCTTCAGAGGAGATTAGGACAGCCTTGGCATTTTTCTGTATCAGCCGATTGTTGGAATACAGTGATGGTGCTGCAACTCTAGAGCATGAACCAGCAGATAAGAATGTAAAATAAAAACAGTTTCAATCGTTGGAATCACCAGAAGCACCAACATGCTCAGCACTTAAAGTATGATCAATAAAGTATGTCTGTCTGTCTGAGTTTCATAGTTACAACAAAAGGAATAATGAGTTATGGCTGAGTTACCAAATGAAGTATGACCCAAAACCACCTACGGTTTAGTTATTTGTTTGGCTGTTTGCTTGTTTGTTTATTCATTTATTTAGAGATACTGCTTGGAACAGGCCCTTCTTGCCCAACGAGCCACACCATGCAGCAACCCACCTTTTTAACACTTGCCTAAACACAGGACCCTTCAAGAAGACCACAAACCTGTCATTGAACTTGAAGGCTTGGGTGCCTCAATGGCCCAGAGGGCTATGTTGGCTGGAGTCAGGGCTTTATGCTTTGGCTCTTGGTAGGGTCACCCTTGCCAAACAGGTCAAAGGGTAGTGGCCAGACTAAGAGTGGTCCACTGGTCCTCCAGGTTCAGGGTTTCAGCTCAGGGCTAACAACCCTGACAGGTCAAACAAAACTGAAACGGCAATGAAAAATCCTTCTACATATGAGTGTGATGGTATTCTTGAGTTTCCACCTGGGATTTGCATAACTGACAGTAGTGAATACCAAGCTACTGACACAATGAAGGAAGCCCTGCACACCACCAGAGATGGAGGACATTCATTGCTGCCCTAATTGCCAGCGGCATAATGGGCAGTTGGCAGGAGAACTTACAATGACCAATTAACCTTCAAACCGGTACCTCTTTGGACTGTGGGAGGAAACCAGAGCACCTGGAGGAAATCCACGCAGTTCATGGGCAGAATTTACAAACTCCTTACAGACGGTGCTGAATTGAACTCCAAACTCAGGAACAACCCAAACTGTAATAGTGTCGTGCTAACTGCTACCCATTCGTGATATTAAATCAGATGCTAAGAGTGAAGGTGGTGGGGGTTATAGGAGAGGAAGAGGACAAAAGAAGAGAGAGAGAGCCAGGGAAAGAGAGGAGAAAGGGAGAGAGAGGTGGGGAAATAGTGTAGTGAAAGGTTTAATGTGTAAAGACAAGAGGGAAGGGGGTGTGGAGAAAAATTGTTAGGGAAGGGGTTAGAGAATGGGAGAAAAGTAGACAGTGTAGAGTGGAGTATCAGAGAACAAGAGAGGGGAGAGTGGTCTGAAATAGGTCAGGAACAAATGCAAAATTAGCAGACATTAATTGAATTATTGGGTAGGGCAAAAGTTGAAAGTAAGGACAAACTTTTATTGTATTCATTCATTTTCACAACATTGGGAATGATTTGTTCAATCTTTGGAAAAGAATGAAATCAATACAAATACAACAGAGTCGATGATGAAAATGATCTTGGTTCATGAGTTCACATAGTAACAGATATCGATTGATATATTTTGTTTTATTAACGTGCTTTTCATTTCATTAGCAAGGCCTGTAGTTATTGTCCACCCCAGCTGCTCTTGAGACAACTGCCTGTTGGAACTGCTGATGAATGAGTTTCCACAGTACTGTTGTGTAAGCAGCTCCAAGATTTACACCTCATGAAAAAAGGAACAGTGATCTATTACCACATCACACTGGTGTCTGATATGAGATGGTGCTGCTCCTGTTTGCCTGTTGCCCTCAGCCTTCTTAATAATAGTGGTCATGGATCTGACGGGTTAAGTTGGAGTAGACTACGTGACTACTGATCACATTAAAGAATTGAAAACTACTGATAATTTCTAAGAAAGGCTGTAAAGGTTTGCTTATCATGGTTGGTCTGTCTGGAAGAAGCGTAAATAGACTGAGGTGTATGAGGACAAAACAGACAGAAAACAATCAGGGCCAGAACTTGGAGGTATCACAAGAGCAAGAGGGAGAGAGTGGGGGAGGGGAGAGGGAGAAGGAGTGGGAGAGAGGGCTCAGACAATGAATGTACAAATGGACCTGCTGAATCAGCTGGAGGCAGCGCGCTGATCATTGTCCCTCAGCAGATCAGGCAACATCTACGGAGGGGAAGATGCTGCCTGACTTGTTGAGTTTCTCCAGCATTTTGTATGTTTTTCAAGGTTTTCCAGCATCTGTAGAATCTCTTGTTTCCTTTTAATTTTCAGGAACGCTATGAGCGATAGAGTGGCCATTTTGCTTCTGAGACTCAAGCTGCAACCAACCAGTATAGCACAATGTGCCTGTGTTGACCCACTTGCTGCCCACTGCCCATGAGACACACCTTCTGATGCTAGAGTAGCCAGTAACATACTGGAGAGGTAGTGCAAGATCTCATAGTCAACTAAACCAGGAGTTTTCAAATGCAATAACCCAATAATGCTAGTGAAGAAAGTAAAAACATTCCTGGTACCCTGACCGATATTCCTTTATAAACCACCAAATATCACCAAGGTAGACTAACCTGTCCTTCATCATTTTGTCTTCTGCTGATCTATATGGCTACAATCCAAAAGCAAATCAATGCATGAACTACTTTGTCCTCAAGCAATGTGCAATGGAAATAACTTTGTGCTTTTGGAATTAAATTTTACTGGATAAAGGAAGACACGAGTAAAGACGATCATTTAATGATGTTCGCATATAAGAATTATTAAAAGCATAAGGACCTACATAGGGTAAGTATGATAATTTTCCTAGATTAAAGCAAGGATTTGAATTAAATGGATTGAGGAAGATGGCTGGAGCAGCAGCTGATCAGTGCTCGGGAAAACAAACAGCAGAGATGAGGGACAACGATAAAGTTTTAAGTTAGCAGGAAGGTTCTCCACTGTAATTTAAGATTCAAGATCATATAATTTTTCATGTGGCTTAGTTCTCCTTTGTGCATATATTCGTGCTGAACACTATGCTGCCGAACTGAAGAATTAGCTAGATTCCAGGCACAGCATTCAACATAAAATATGCAGAATCACGCACCACACAGAACATCTAACAGAGGAATCTTTATCAGAAAAAGTGGTATCAAATAATGATTCACAGTTTATGTTGCAGCTTGAACATCCTATGAAGAGCAATTGAATAAAGCACCATTTCAGTTCTCCTCACTACCTAATTTCCGAAGGGGAATTAGGTAAAGGAGACATTAAGGAAGTAGGTCATGAGGTGACCCTCAGATATGATTATGAAACAACAATTTGCAGAATTCCTTCCGAGCCAAGCAGCATCATCATGCTCCACAACTGGACACACACATCCTGAAATGAGTCACCACAGCATCTTGTTGAGCTCAATTTTGAAGCAGTTTAAACAGAGTAATTATCACATCATCACCTTCAACGGGGACACAGCTGCAATAATAGGCAGTGACCTCCCCGATGGTTGGGGATAAGAAGGCGGGAAGTAGAGAATGTAAGAACCAGTGACTTACATTTGTAAATATGTCATATCAGTTAAACGTTCTTAAAAAGGACAGAAGCAGTGAATTAGGTCTAATACTGGTTCTAAACAATAACTTCTAATTTATCACTGACACCCTTTTAAGGATCCAGTCATGTTCTCTTTGATCTGCAGTAATGTATATGGAAGCTCCAGAGACGAGCTGTGATGAGCTTTTGGATAAACTATGTACATCTTTCCTCAGCCTGTCAGGTCTTAGTAAGAGGATGAAAGCCCTATGGAGCATACATTCTGTCCACTGCTCTTCTCAGACCCTATGGTATCAACCAGGGATAATTCTCTACTGCTGAGTCAGTTCTTGGCTCACATATTCTGACCTGAAATCAGTCCCATGACACTGCACTAAAACCTATTCATTTTTATGGTAGTTCTTCAAGACCGTTAGTTTTAACTTACACCACTCATTCTGCCTAGCCTTATGTTCCCACCAGTCTCACTTATATTGAAAATTATTTGGTTTAAGTTTATTTAATAGGTACTGTAATCCTCAGCTTCAGCCAGTGGCGTTAGTCGAGGGGTGTCTGGCTCTGCCAGAAGTGTGAAACCTGAGGTGCAAAACCTCTTGTTGGTGTGGATGCTGTGTGATCTGTTACCCTATTTCAAATCAGTACTACAAAATAACAAACAGTACACTATATGCAATTAAACGATTTAGCTTTATAATTCTTAATTTGACTAGAGGGTTAGTAAAGAAAAACAAAAAGAAAAGGGCCCATTTTAATGAAACTGTCTAATGTGCACAAGTTGGAGCTCACAGTTTCCCTTCCAGTGGACCTCCATCAATTTTCCCCGGACTTCATCAACTCCCAGTCCCACTCCAAGTACATTCCTTTCAGGCATCTTTATCTCTTCATCTTCCGCCAAACAAAAAGACCTAGACCAAGTTTGCTCTCAGGCACACAACAAGTAAAAAAACACTCCCTTCATTCCAAAGCCCCCGTTATCTCTGGCCGTACCCAAACACTGCTGCTACAGAGAAACCATTACATCAGCAGTGAAACCTTTCCCAGGGTGTTACACTCTCCCCCCCCCCCCCCCACCAAATTTAGTCATGTCCTCATGACTTACAGATAATTTGCCAATCCTTCCTGCAAAGCACAAAGTCCAACCCAGGTGTAATAGGCAGTGACATAGCTCCCCAAAGCAGCAGGGGCCACACTCTGCTCCCCCGGTGCTACATAGGTCAGCCTACCCGGTGGTCTCCTGATTCTTTGAGACCTCCGTACCCCCTCATCTACCACTTCATGTTCTGACACTCCTAGGGATACTTCTGGTCCTCCTAGTGAGGCCTCTCCCGGTCTATCACCCGCGCTCTCCTGCAACTCGGACCCCTCCGTCCCATGGCCGAGCCCAGCTTCATCCCTTGCAGGGTCCCGCTAAACCCCTGGCTGTCTACAGATAGCCCCCCCCCCCCCCCCGATTTCACCTGACTCAATGAGAGAAGGATCAGGAATCTTTTCCCCCAATCAGTGGGGAGTTAGCAAAGGGCAGCATACACCACAGCCCCATTTCCTCATCCTCCAGATCAGTATCCCATTCCGGGGTGGGGGCTGGTCTAATCTCTCCTGCTGTTGGTCCTTCAGTCACCCCGCGATGACACAGAGTCCTCTTACCAGGTGTAGACTCCAGGCTCTGCTTGCTGCCAAAGGAAGTCCGACCAACACGAATAGGGCATGCTCAGCAGAAAATTAAGGCTTGCAAGATCCACCAATATGTCCTCCAACATACTGGCAGGACTGAAGGTAAATCCAATGGCTCAATCCTCTCCTGGGAATACAGCTCTCAGTCATTACACTTCTGCATCCATGCAACTCTGCATGAGGACTGCACTAGGGTCAACTGCAGACTACTTTACCTTTGATCTGCATCCTCACACTGGTCATGTTGTAGCTCCTGAGGTAGAACTGCATGGAAAGTTAGAAACGGCAAATACACATCATAACAGACATTAAGTGGAAGATCTGTACTGAATAATTCAAGTTTGCTTACAACGAGAATTATATTTAATTTATAAAATTGATTTGGTATGTGTGTTTTATGATGACCCTTACATTTGGATTGTGGGTAACAGGCTAGCTTTATGGCTAGAAGTAGATATAAAATGAAGTGAGGGGTTCTTGGTGAATTGGGAACTATAGTTGATGTTGGTGTTAACATTCTTAAAATATCCCTTCAGCTGCAGTCGGGGCAGAAATGGTTTACTTCGAGTGCAGCTTCTAAACCAACAAAAAACAGCAGTAAACAAAGAGAAGAAAATGCCCAATTTGATTAAGAGCTCAGGTGAGTATAAAATCGAAGATGTGTCACTAAAGTGTTTCAAAACTCCCTTTGTGCTTTGTGTGCTGGTCTGGTGATAGAGACAGTGGCTAATCACTGCGAAAGTATATCTCAATGCCTTTCCCCAATTACTTATCCTAATGTCTTTTGTTTATTTGTTGTCTAATAATAAAGAGTTTCATGTCCTTTTGAATCCTTTAGAGTTAAGCAGTGAGCAATATTATTAATAACATAATTATGTATTTACATGAAATTATGTTGTCTATTTTAATGAAAGATTTAAACGTGTTTATTTTAAATTAGTCTACTTCACCATTCAGATACTGGCTAGAGGATTTCATGTTCATTTATTTATTATTTATACTGTCAGGCACAATTTTAATACCCTAGTGTTAAATGTAATTACTGTTTTTGTTAAATATGTATTTTTGCTTCAGTGTAGAGATATGTTGTTGAACTAATCATTTAGTAGGAATCAGACATCCTGGGTACATAAAAATACAGAAACAGAGTGTAGAACATAGAACAGTTCAGCACAGTGCAGGCCCTTTGGCCCATGATTGTCGTACTGACATTTAACCTACTCAAAAATTAATCTAACCCTTCCCTCCCACAAAGCATGTTTCTTTCATCCGTGTGCCTATCTAGAGTCTCTTAAATGTCCCTAAATGTCCACCTCTACCACCACTCTTGGCTGGATGTTTCATGCACTCGCACTCCCTGTGTAAGAAGCCTACCTCTGACATCCTCCCTAGAATTTCCTAATAAGTTATGCCCATAAAATATTAGTCATTTTCACTCCGGGGAATTTAAAAAAAGTCTCTGGTTGTCCACTGTATCTATGCCTCTTATCATTTTGTACACTTCTATCAAGTCATCTCTCACCCACCTTCTCTCCAAAAAGGAAAACCCTAGCTCGCACAACCTGTAGTCATAAAACACACCCTCTAATCCAGGAGGCATCCTGGTAAGTCTCCTCTGCATCATCTCTAAAGCTTCTACATCCTTCCTAAAATGAGGCAACCAACACTGAAGACAATGCTCTAGCTGTGGTCTAACCAGAGTTTTATAGAACTGCAATATTGCCTCATGATTCTTGAACTCAGTCCCCCAACTAATGAAGGCCAATACACCATATGCATTCTTAAACACTTCATGCAACTTTGAGATATCTATGGATTTGGACCCCAAAATTTCCCTGTTCCTCCATACTGTTAAGAATTCCTCCATTACTCCTGAATTTTGCCTTCAAATTCGACCTTCCAAAGTGTATTGCACCATACTTTTTCAGATTGAACTCCATCTGCCTCAGCTCTGCCTATCTCTGCACCCTGTCAATGTCCCATTGCAAACTAAGACAACCTTGCAACTATCCACAACACCACCATTTTCTGTGTCATCTACAAACTCACAAGCCTGCCCTTCTACTTCCTCAATGACAGGGTGCAAGTTGCTCAGATAATCTGCTGGGATAATGGTTGGGCTTTTCCTCAGAGCTGCACCTTTTCTGCTGCAGGAAAACCACCAAAGAACTTCATTATCCAGTAGACTCCCAGTAAAGGTACTATCAACTAAGAGATAATGGCTGCCTGGAGACTGGAATCCCTGGTAACAAGGTGCAAATGACAGTAGGTTGATGTGTTTGTATGGCAGGAAGACTGGATGTGAAGTGCATTGTGACTCCAGATGTAAAGCTTTTCAGCAAACTTGCCACCTCTGGCACCAGGTCAGACAAGGACAGCAGAAGGGAGAGGGTATTTCTTTTGTAGGTCAGTCCCACCCCCCACCAGTGAGTTGCATATCATCCTGAGAAGGAAATTTATAGGTGTTCCTTCATTCTTGATGGGGAATGTTTAGAGAAGAACAGTGAAGAAGATGGGATAGAGAGAACTGTAGGTTTGGCAATGGGTATTAATATCAATATGTTCAAAGTGCCAGATACTGACACTCACCTTATTTTACATCTACTTCCAGCCATAAAGCTATTCTGTTACCCACAATCCAAACATAAGGGCCTACATAAAACGTACATACCAAATCAATTTTATAAATTAAATATTGTTCTTATTGCAAGCAAACTTGAATCTCCATGAAAAATAAGACTGAGCAAGATGTGTAACAGGTACACGAGTGAATCTGCAGATGCTGGAAATAAATAAAAACACAAAATGCTGGCAGAACTCAGCAGGCCAGACAGCATCTATGGGAGGAGGTAGTGACGACGTTTCAGGCTGAAACCCTTCATCAGGAGTGAAGGACTTCACTCCTGAAACGTCATCACTACCTCCTCCCATAGATGCTGTCTGGCCTGCTGAGTTCTGCCAGCATTTTGTGTTTTTATGTGTAACAGGTAACTGTTCTCCTGTTCAACTCCTTTGTCAAAGGTCCTATCAGATTAAAATAGTTTGCCCGACCTTCAGTACAAGAATTCTGTCCCAACTTGGCTAATACTACACATTAAGATCAAGCAGAAACTTGTCAAAATAACCTCTCCACACATCTGTATTCTGCAAATGGTTTTTCTCTGATGCTTTCACCAGGATGCCACAAATGAGAACAGGAACTGAAGATGTGATTAATCACAGAGATGAATCATAAACACTGATAGATTGCATCGTTTCTCCACTTTGCAAAATACAATGTGATCGAAAAAGCATGTTGCTATGGCCCCTGATGTTAACACAGGCATGAAGGCAAACCATTTTCCATAAATCTGTGTGCAGAGATTTGGCTAGAGTGTTGAATAAATTATGTTGCAACAATGAAGTGCAAAAAGATTAAATATACTTCAGTAAACAAATTTATATATTGAAATATATAAATATTAAATATAATATTTAAATAACTGGTGACCCTGTGAATAATACTCAGGTTGTAGGTTATTTAGCAACCAGTCTAGTGCAGAAATTATTATAATAAATTTTTGCTTTCAATGAGGTTGAAAGGTTGTTATGGAGCAATTGTTAAATTCCCAAATTGATAATCCAGAGGCCTGGTCTAAACCCAGAGACCCAACTTCAATTCTCATTAAGGAAGCCTTGGAATTTAAATTCAGTTAATAATCTGAATCACAAACAACCGTGGCTCATTGGGGAGTGTAAATGGAAATGCTGGGAACTAAACCATGAGGTAGCAGCCTTCTGAAGCTTCAATCAACTTCAAAATCACTGGATCAGATCAAAACTCTTCAGTTCTACCACATTAAATCATAAGCAGTGATGGATAATTACACAGCTAATGGGAGGAGGAGGTGGCTCCGAGGAAATACCCAACCACTATATGAGTGGCAAACACAAGGCAGAAGCATTTGCAACTATGTCCAGCTGGAAATGCTGAGTGACGACCTGGCTTGGTTTTTCCCTGAGATACATATCATCAAAGAAGGCAGTTTCAACAAATTGGTTTAATCTAAATAATATCAAGAAACAGCTGAAATTAGGGGAGACAGTACCGAACACCACACATTTAGCCAGGTTTTTCCTGTACAATAACGTTTCTAGCATCTGCCCAACAATACTGAAAATCGTCCAAGTATGTATTGTTCACTAGGAGCAGGGCATATCCAATCTGTTACGTACCTTTGTGTAACCAAAGCGATGGAAGGTGTCATCGACAATGCTGTCAAGCTGACACTTTCTCCAAATGCCCATTTTAGGTTTTGCTGGAACCACTCAACTATATACTTCATCATAACTTTGCTTCAAACGCATCCAAGTGTGGCATCACAGAGCCTTGGTGAATTGATGCAGTTGGTATCCAAGCATGAGTTGAATCATTTACATTGAGTTGTGAGTTTCAGTTGAATGTTCTGGATTTGAATTGTCCTCAGCTACCTATAAGATTATCCATTATATTTGGTGGCCACTTTATTAGCTATGTCCTGTCCCTAATAAAGTGGCCACTGAGTATACGTTTGTGGTCTTCAGCTGTTGTGGCCCATACACTTCAAGGTTCGACATGTTGTGCATTCAGACTTGCTCTTCTGCACACCACTGTTGTAATGCATGGTTACTTGGGTTACTGTCCTCTTCCTATCAGTCTGAAGCAGCCCAGCCATTCTCCTCTGATCTCGCTCATTAACAAGGCGTTTTCACCCACAGAACTGCCACTCACTGGGTGCTTGTTTCTCACACAATTCTCTGGAAACTCTAAAGACTGTTGTGTGTGAAAATCCCAGGAGAGCAGCAGTTTCTGAGACACTGAAACCACCCCGTCAGGCACCAACAATCATTCCACGGTCAATGTCACTCAGATCACATTTCTTCCCCATTCAGAGGTTTGGTCTGGACGACAACTGAACCTCCTGACCAGGCCCGCATGCTTTAACGCGTTGAGTTTCTGCCACAGGATTGGTTGATTAGATACTTGCGTTAACAAGCGGGTGTACAGGTGTACCTGATAAAGTGACCACTGCGTTTATGTAAAAGTGACTCCTCTTGATATCAAGGTAGCATTTGATCAAGCGTGGAATCCCCGTCAAACTGAAGTCAGTGTGTTTGTTGCTATTCTGACTTTTCTACTCTTCATCCCTCCTTCCTTCTCCCTGCCGTTGCAATTCACTACCTACCTGCTACTTGTTCTCCCTGCTTCTGAACGTCCTCTGAAACTTTGCCACTTTTCTCCTCACCTCCCCAAATTCATTCCCTCTTATTTCATTTCAGCATTCATGTTGCTGCATGAAGAGTAACATTAAAGTGCAAACGATTGCTCTCAGAATTCTGCTACTGTCTGAAAAACAAACTGCAAAACCCAAGCAACACATACAAAATGCTGGTGGAATGCAGCAGGCCAGGCAGCATCTATAGGGAGAAGCACTGTCGACGTTTCGGGCCTTCCTTTTCTTCTCTCCCTACCCCTCTCACAATCGCTTCTTGCCTGCTCTCCATCTTCCTCAGGTGCTCCCCTCCCCATTTCTTTCTCTCTAAGCCTCCCATCCCATGATCCTCTCCCTTCTCCAGCTCTGCATCCCTTTTGCCAATCAACTTTCCAGCCCTTAGCTTCATCTCTCCCCCCTTGTCTTTTCCTATCATTTCGGATCTCCCCCTCCCTCCTCTCACTTTCAAATCTCTTAATATCTCTTCTTTCAGTTAGTCCTGACAAAGGGTCTCAGCCCAAAACGTCAACAGTGCTTCTCCCTATAGATGCTGCCTGACCTGCTATGTTCCACCAGCATTTTGTGTGTGTTGCTTGAATTTCCAGTATCTGCAGATTTCCTCGTGTTTGCAAAACCAAGAAAAGTGGATAACATATATCTTAAGCACTGACAATGATGTTTGCCCTGTTGTGCCAAGTTAGAATGAAGAGATACCACTGACTGCCGACTACAAACAATTTTTAAGAAGGGAAAAAGTCACACTAATCTTCAAAGCTGGCAGCCTTTTCCCTGTTTGATTATCTCCTGCTACGTTTGAAGTAGGCAAGGCTTAACAATAAGATCTTACAGAAAAATTCGAGAAATGGAAATTAGTCCTGTGAAAACAAATCTATTAGAGAAAAAAATAGAATAGTATTCTGAAATGGACTGTGTGCCCTCAAGAAATTACCAAGAAACGTTAATAATCTACCACTGTGTTATATAATAAATAACTTGGTGATTTACTTCATGATAATTATCATAAATAAAGAATTTCTCAAAACAAAAAACAAGTTTATGTAAAAGAAATCATATTGGCCTATTGTGCTGGAGATCTATGACGATGTGATGAGTAGGATAGGTAACAGGGTATCAGTGGATTTAGATTTTCAGAAAGTATTTGATAAGATGGTGCATAAGAAGTTGATCTGTAAGGTCAGAGCACATGAAATTGGGACCAATGTACTCACATGGATAGAGAATTGGTTCTTGCTCAGGAAGATAAGAGTGATAATAAATAGATCATTTATTCACAGGTTGGCAGGATGTGAAAAGTAGGGTACCTCAAGGATTAGTGTTTGGGCCGCAGTATTTTGCAATCTGTATCAATGATTTGGATGAGAGTAATAAAATACCATATTTCCAAATTTGCTGACAAAACTAAGCTCGATGAAACTATGAGTGTGAAACAGGATATGGACAAGCTGACTGGATGGATGAGAGCAAGGCAGGTGTAAAATAATGGGGAAATTTTTGAAGTCATCTAGTTGGATGTACATAACAGAATATTTGCTAAATGGCAAGAGATTGGGTAGAATTGATTTCAAAGGGTTCCTTAGGGTTTTTTATAAACAGGGATGGTAATGGAGATAAGCTCCTATTACCTATTAAATGTTCCCAGTAGAGTGTGTCTCAAATAATCTCTGACCACCAAGTCCAGCTCCTGGCCTTTACTTACTACTGACAGGAGAAGGGACAAAGATGTGTTCCTGGCACCTTGAAACCAGACTCTTCGGGCAGAGGGGGCTCATCAGCCGTGGTTGGCAGCTCATCTAGAGGAAGGAAACCGCTGATCCCAAAACTCCACTGCCTTGTGGCTATACCCACTAATGGGGAAGGCTTTAGGAGTAAGCCCTGAGGAAAAATCGAGAGCTGGAGTCCTTAAAGGCAGTCCTATGTTGAGTTCAATGATGACTGCAATTCCTGTGATGCCTCTGGTACCAAACTGTCCATCTCTGCCGTTGTTTGGATTCATCATATGAATGGAGATGGGGAGCCTGCTATTTGGGCAGGCTTGCTCTCCATATTTTGCCTACCATGCAGGTAGCTGGGATGCAACATTCATGGTCGACTCTGAACAACAGAGGACCTCAGATTTCAAAGGGACCTGATGTAGTTGTAAACAAATTGTGGAATGCCAACATGCTGGTGCAGCAGATGACTAAGAAGGCAAATGATACTTTAGATTAGAGTATAAGAGATTTGATTACAAGAATAGGAAGTTTTATTCCTAATGTATTGGGCTTGGAGAGATCACATCTGAACTATTGTGTACAGTTTAGTTCTCCTTAGCTTAGAAAGGAAGCACTTGCTACAGGGGGAATATGGTCAAGATTCAATAGTCTGATTCCAGAAATGATGGGTTTGCAGTACGAGTAAAGCGGGATTGTATTCTCTCAAGTTTAGAGAGTGAGAGGAGAACTCATTGAAACAGGCAAATTCTTAAAGGGCGTGACTGGCCTAGGTCTGAGGGATGGGGAAATTTCTTCACTCAGAGGATGGCCAGCCGCTGTAATTCTCTACCATGGAGGACTGTGAAAGCCCAGTCAGCAAGCTCATCCAAATCAGAGATCAACAGATTTCTGGACATTAAGGAAATCAGGTATCATGGGGGCAGATCTGAAACATGGTACTGAGATAAAAGAGCAGCCATGATCTCTGTAAGGCCGACTGCTGCTTCTCTTTCTTATATTTTTTGTTTTTATTACTTGAAAGAATTAGCTGAGATATTGTTAAATCAGCTAGCAGCGTATTGGTCACTGCCAGTTGTGTTCCCTTCCCCACTGCTAATACGCCATTGGTAATGGCATATGCTTGTTGTAGCTGGGTGCTATGATAGTGAATTAGAAGCAGGTAAAGAAATCCACGAAACTCATCTTAACTCATTCATTTCAAATGTTTCCTGTAGCTTTCCATTTACCCTGTCTAATTATTTCTCAAGTGCTTTGCAAATCTAAATAATTTTGCATGGAAAGGGGAGGTTAGGTCTAGATATTACTGAGTTGCACCCAGTGCCTTTATTCATCATTCCCACATCCAACTCTCTAAAGCAGGATACTAAAAGTTCTTTCAGTTATAAAAAGAATAAAAGGGAGGTGAGAGTTGATATTGGCCCACAGGAAAATAATGCTGGTGAGGTAGTAATGGAGGACAAATAAATGGCAGATGAACTTAATAAGTACTTTGCTTCAGCTTTACTGTGGAAGACAATAGCTGTATGCCAGAGGTCTGTGAGTGTCAGGGAGCAGGAGTGAGTGCCATTAAGATTACAAAGAAAAAGGTGCTAGGCAGACTCAAAAGTGATAAGATGGATAAGTCACCTGGACCAGATGGACTACATCCCAGAGTCCTGAGAGAGGTTGCTAAAGAGATAACGGATGCACTCGTCATGATCTTTCAAGAATCATTTGATTCTGGCATGGTCCCAGAGGACTGGAAAATTGCAAATGTCACTTCACTCTTTAAGAAGGGAGAAAGACAAAAGGGAGGAAATTAAAGGCTAAGCAACACACAAAATGCTGGTGGAACACAACAGGCCAGGCAGCATCGATAGGAAGAAGCAACGTCGACTTATCGAGCCAAGACCCTTCGTCAGAACGTCGACATTGCTTCTTCCTATAGATGCTGCATTCCACCTACATTTTGTGTGTGGTGTTGCTTGAATTTCCAGCATCTGCAGATTTCCTCGTGTTTGGAAATTAAAGGCCAGTTAGCCTAACCTCAGTGGTTGGGGACGTGTTGTAGTCCATTATTAAGAACGAGGTTTCGGGGGACTTGGTGATTAATAATAAAATAAGTCAGCGTGGTTTCTGTAAAGGGAAATCTCGCCTGACAAATCTGTTAGAATTCTTCAAGTAAGTAATATGCAGGGTAGACGAATGAAAGGCAGTGGATGTCATTTACTTTGATTTTCAAAAGGCATTGGATGAGTGCCTCACATGAGCTTAATAAACTAAAATCCTATGGTGTTAAAGGGAAGATACTAGCATGGATAGAGGAATGGCTGACAGGCAGGAGACAGCAAGTGGGAACAAAAGGGCCCTTTTCTGGTTGGCTGCCAGTGACTACTGGTGTTCCTCAGGGGTCAGTATTAAGACCGCTACTTTTCACATTGCTTGTCAATGATTTAGATAGTGGAATTGATAGTTTTGTGGCAAAGTGTGCGGATGATATAGAGACTGGTGGAAGGGTAGGTAGTTCTGAGGAAGAAATGCAATTGTAGCAGGACTTAGACAAATTGGAAGGATAGGGAAAGAAAGTGGCAGATGGAATACAGTGTTGGGAAATGTACAATAATGCATTTTGGTAAAAGGAACAATAGTGCAGACTATTATCTAAATGGGGAGAAAATACAAACATCAGAGGCACATACTTAGGAGTCTTCATATAAGATTTTCAGAAAGTTAATTTACAAATTGAGTTTGTGGTAAAGAAGGCAAATGCAATGTTGGCATTTATTTCAAGTAGAATAGAATATAAAGACAAGGAGATAATGCTGAAGAGTTATAAGACACTAGTCAGGCCGCACTTGGAGTATTGTCAACAGTTTTGGGCCCCATATCTCAGAACGGATGTGTTGTCATTGAAGAGAGTCCAGAGGAGGTTCACAAGGATGATTCTGGGAATGAAGGGGTTAACATATGAGGAGCGTTTGGCAGCTTTGGGCCTATGCTCACCGGAATTTAGAAGAATGCGTGGGGATCTCATTGAAACCTACCAAATCTTGAAAGGACTAGATAAGGAGGACGTGGACAGGAAGTTTCCTCTAGTGGGGGTATCCAGAACCAAAGGGGATAGCCGCAAAATTGAGGGGCGACCTTTTAGAACAGAAGTGAAGTGGAACGCTCTGCCACGGACTTCAGTGGAGGCCAAGTCCATGAGTATATTCAAAGCCAAAGCTGATAGCTTCCTGATTAATCGGGGCATCAAGGGATATGGTGAGAGGGCAAGTGTTGAATGGAATCCAGAGTCAGCTACAATGAAATGGTGAATCTGACTCGATGGGCTGAATGGCTTAATTCTGCTCCTATGTCTTATGGTTTCTCTCAAGCCTGTCTTCTCAGGAGCTGGATATCCAATCTGTCTGCTTCTGACTGTTCTGGAGGTGGGCTGTGAGGCAGTGAGTGGTGACAAAACCTCAACTGATGTAATGGGATGACATGAAAGGGCTAGAACAAGCCCTTCTGCTAACCTTTGATAGATCATAAAGCTCCATTCCTATTATAACTTTTTGTCAAAGCTATCAAAGTCCTTCACATCGTCTGAATGCCTTTGGATCTGAGAATGCTCCACTGATCTCTGAAACACCCTGACACTTCCTCCTTAAAAAACCCTTTGATTTCTGCTCTTTAGCACTTTGATTTCTTCCTTGTTGCATCCTTTCGCCCTTAAACAGGAGTCTGTGCACGATTTCTGTCATGTATCCTTTGGAACGTATGGTGTAAGAAGTTTCATTGTCTGCTTCAGATGTCACTTAGACAGGCATTTTACCATTTCAAAGCGGACTCAATCAGTCCTGACCTCGGGTCTGTCTGTGAGTCTCCTCTGGGTACTTGGCTTCCCTCCCACATTGCAAAGATTAGTGGGTTAGTTAGCCACTCTAAATTGCTCCTAGTGCGTGGATGAGTGGTAGAAACTGAAACAAGTTAAAAATATTGTAAAACCATGGTAATGTATTCACAGCCATGTTAAGTCTTTTATACCCACTCATGGAGAAGGCTTCAGGAGTAAACTCCAAGGGAAAAGTTGGAGCTGAAGTCCCTGAGGCAGTCCTACATTGAGTCCAATGCTGACTGGCAACTCTTGTGACGCTTCTGCTACCGAACTGTATCGATCTCTGCCATTCCTTTGCGTTCACCAGATGCATGGAGAGGGGGAGTTTGCTACATGGACATCAGCTTGCTCTCCATATTGTACTGCCCAGGCTTGCATACCTAGGCAGCTAGGATGCAATATCTGACCAGCTGAGGCCCTCACCTCAATCACAGGTCAATTTACAAGGACCGCTTAACCTACTAACCCTTACGTCTTTGGATTGTAGGCAGAAACCAGAGTACCTGGAGGAAACCCACAAGGTTCACGGGGAGGACATACAAACTCCTTACAGATTATCTCGGAATTGAACTCTGGACTCCAATACCCTGAGCTGTAATGGTGTCACTCTAAGCAATAATGCTACCATGGCATCCAATTAATTCCAATAAATTTATGTTAAATGATTTCAAGAAATTGTGTCCTGTTAATGGGCACAAGAGTTCAAACTCTGAGGTAAGTGATAAGCAGCATACACCTGCCACTAACATCGGAAAAAAATTCTATGCTGGTTGCTGTCATTTCCTCTGGAAGAAGATCTGAGAGAAGCAATCCAAATCCACAGTAGGGTGCCCTCGCAGGATGACAGGTCCTTTTGAAGTTGGTAGCTGCATACATTTTCCTACAAAATCTGAGCTGTTAAAATCTCTCCTTTGAGTCAGGCAGCGTTCTCACCTATGACTCAGAAAGCAACGAGTCAAATCCTAGTCTTGAACACATAACCTCTGCTTGCATTCAGATTAGTACAGAGACAAGGCTGCGATGCTGTATCTCCCCTCATAGGTACTGTCGAACCTTTGAACATTTCCAGCATCTTCTGTTATAAATTCAGACTTCCAGCAAGTGCAATTTATTTTTGATTGCCATTGCCGGAGCCAATCACTTCTGTATCAGTCATTAAACCCAAAGGCTCCACACTGTCTGGAAACTGCACTTATGTTATTGAGAGAGGGCTGGGGAATTCTCAATGACTTTCTAGTCATTATTTGTCGCTCTACCAGCACCACAAAAAGATAGGCTTCCTGGCTGTATTTCTCAGTGTTCCTCCTGCTAAATAAGTGACCATTTCAATCAATTATGAATGTTACTACTCTTCAAAAAAAGACAGTTGCTCATGATGTTATTTTTGAATATCACACAGTCATAAAAGCCACTCTGTAATCAGAGTATAAATCAGGTTTAATATCACTCGCATATGTCATGAAATTTACGGCAGCAGCACAATGCATTACATAATAATAGAAAAAACTGAATTACAGTAAGTGTGTGTGTGTGTATATATGTATATATGTTAAATTAAATAAGTTGCAAAAATAGAAATAAAAATGTAGTGAGGTAGTGTTCATGGGTCCAATGTCCATTCAGAAAATGGATGGCAGAGGGGAAGAAACTGTTCCTGAAATGTTGAGTATGTGCCTTCAGGCTTCTGTACCTCCTTCCTGATGGAAGTAATGAGAACAAGGCATGACCTGGGTGATGGGGATGGAGATCCTTAATAACGGTTGCTGTTTTGTTGAGGCATCACCCCTTGAAAATGGCATTGACACAATGGAGACTAGTGCCCATGACAGAGCTGACTAACTATACAACTCTCTGCATCTTACTTCGAGTCTGTTCAGTAGCAACCCCACCTTCACCCCCATTCCAGACGGTACATCTGTAGAGATTTGTGTGTGCTTCAGGTGACATACCAAATCTCCTCAAAGTCCTAATGAAATATAGCCACTGTTGTGCCTTCTTTGTAGCTGCACCGACATGTTGGGCCCAGGATAGATCCTCAGAGATATTGCCACACAAGAACTTGAACTTGCTCACTCTTTCCACTTCTGATCCCTCTCCCTCAATGAGGACTGGTGCGTGTTCCCTCATCTTACCCTTTCTGAAGTTCAGAATAAGTGCCCACCTTTCCTAGTGTAAGGCTCTTAGTCACAGCCATCAAACTGTCCCTCAGAAACACTACCATATTCTGAGATACATTATCAGGAAGAACTCTTCTAACTAAAAGCACACTTTTGGTTCATTTTCACTTGTAGGCTGCATGTCTGATCATTTTCATGGTGATCATAACCATGGAACAGTTCCACTAAATATTCTCCATACATCACAAACAAATTGGAATAGCTTAATCTCCAACCATATAATTAAACCATCAACCTCGGCAGTATTTCACTTAAATTAAAAATCATTTCACTGTTGGATCAGTTTGTATCTATTAGAAGCCAGTTTGTGCTGCAAAGTCCGGATGTACTTTTATAGCAAGTGTTACTTGCTATCATTGCACACCTACAGTCTTCTGGATAGGTAATGAGATATGAAATTGAAAAATCAATGTTCTTTATCCATATAAATTGGTAGAATACAGATGTAATATACAAATTTACACTCCAGTGATTATAATTCAGAACTCAGTGAACGTAATGAAGGAAGCACACATGCAGATACTTGGTAAGAGGGGCCTTAACATCTCAGGCTAGTTTAATTAGCATCTGGAAAAACTGGTTTAATTCTATTGACCCTGCTGAGAATGTTGTGATTTTTTTTCACTGATCTCCTTTGTCTTTTACATTGGACATAAGGCATCACAGGAAAAAAGTTAATTAATCCAGAAGGACTGTTTCAAAACATCTGAGAAGAAAAAAATTCTAATTACAAGGTCAGGAAGCATTCCACCTGCACTATGAATGCCTTGTAAAACAATCTATATTAACAGAAGATTATTCAATTGATGTCAAAACCAACAACTATATTGGATGTTTAACTGCAAACTAGGAAGGTGAATCCATGACTTTATGCAGGTCAGTACTTTTGTGATTGAGCCCTTGACTCTTCCACAGAATGTGGGGAGTTTGAATCCCAAGGCTGTCTTTCACTTCCCATCATCTTCTCAGCTGAATGGGTTTTGACACACAGACAGAATAACCAGAGAGAACTACAGAAGGCAGTGAGACAGCACCCAGCATATGATGCACACAAAGAGGGAGAGCGAAGTTTAGCTTACTTTTCCTAAAGAAAAGCTAATCTTATTCACCTATATCAGCCCAGAAATGACTTCCCTGACATGCTATAGTTTGTTAAAAAAGAGTTTTTTTTAAGATTGTCAAATCCAGAAAATTAAATCATAAGACATAAGAATAGACAAAAGTGGCACACTCTAAAAACTTCTCAAAAGTTCATGCAGAGCATTAAATCGCTATAATTGCACAATCAAACCGTTACATTAGCGCTTGCTGCCAGCTCCTAGTACATCATCTGATTAAATACACTCCTCTCTCTAAATTCTGCTCTATCTGGATTGATAGAACAATATCTTCACCTGTTTATCTTTTGTTATTTATTAACACATTTGCTTCCCCAAATGGCTTATTTTATATGAAGGTGTATTTGCCTAGAATTGGATTAGTTGAACAAAATTGATTTAAGGTGGAGTTGTTATTTTACCTGGCTGAAGTAGTGCCAACTCACAAATTGGACCTGGCACTTCCGTATGAGCAGAGTTGACGGTTTCTCAGGCTATTGACAAGTGATGTCATCGTCACACCTTTTATTTACTGGCATAAAGTACACCATGACCATTATGGACAAGTCACAGCACAGCCGGGGGCATATCAGCAAATCATCCTTCTTTATAAAGGAACAATATGTTATGAGAAAGCAGCTTTAGAACTCACGGCTGTCTGCACAAAGGTCCACAAAGCTGACAGGGACTACTTTCACCAACATTGTTCTCCTGAGGTACTCGTGTAATAGGTGCCTCAGAGATTACACTCAGGCAGCATCATACTGTGAGTGATGTATAGATGGCCAAGCATGGTCCTGAGGATAGGACAGGGACGCATCACGGTGGGAGGAAATGACAACAATATTGAATCACCTACTCTCACAGCAACTTCAGGGGCAACATATCCAACCTAGACCTCTCTGATGAACAATGTGTTCGCAGGCTCAAGATTCCATAGCTGTCATCATACAGGTATGTGAAAGACTACAAAAATCCCTCAGCCGCATTGGACTGTGGTCTCCATGGACCTCAAGGTTATGCTGAACTTCAGGTTTATCAGCATATTATCCTCTGATGTTTCTTCTCATTTGTTGCTCCAAAGATCTCAGAAGAACTGCATTATTTTTCTTCATATAGAACAGAATATCTTTCTTCTTTAAAAAAAAGGCAGAAAGTGATGGTTATACATGACAGGTCAGCTCGCATCTATGAACTGAGAAGGGAGGGTAACAGGGAAGGAGAATTGTTCCCTCTGTTTCAATTTTGAGGAAAGCCCCATTGCTGAAGTAGTTCTTGGGTCTTGTCAGCAGATGTTACTTGTTCTAATAAGTGTTTCCAATGTTATTCTGATTCTTTGACATTAGTTCATTTTCTTGGTTATTCTGGTACCAGCACCTTTTCATTCTTTTCATTGGCCATTTTCATGGCAGCCAATATATCTTTAAACTAATTAAATACAAACTCAGAATGAAATCATGCAGCTTAGAGCAGAATGTTGTGGAAAGTTAGGGAAAGGTCCAGCCAGCCACTCAGAGTAGGCTTACAACACCTCTGTCCATTACCACTTACAATCACCCTCTGTTCATTAATGATTTTTGCAACTTGTAGGATTCTTGAGAAGAAAGCCATTTATATAACCATATAACAATTACAGCATGGAAACAGGCCATTTCAACCCTTCTAGTCTGTGCTGACCGCTTACTCTCATCTAGTCCCACTGACCCGCACTCAGCCCATTCCCTCCATTCCTTTCCTATCCACATACCTATCCAATTTTACTTTAAATGACAATACTAAACCTGCCTCTACCACTTCTACTGGAAGCTCATTCCACACAGCTACCACTCTCTGAGTAAAGAAGTTCCCCCTCATGTTACCCCTAAACTTTTGCCCCATAACTCTCAACTCATGGGCTCTTGTTTGAATCTCCGCTACTTTCAATGGAGAAAAGCCTATCCACGTCAACTCTATCTATCCCCCTCATAATTTTAAATACCTCTATCAAGTCACCCCTCAACCTTCTACGCTTCAAAGAATAAAGACCTAACTTGCTCAACCTTTCTCTGTAACTTAGGTGCTGAAACCCAGGTAACATTCTAGTAAATCTTCTCTGTACTCTCTCTATTTTGTTGATATCTTTCCTATAATTCGGTGACCAGAACTGTACACAATACTCCAAATTTGGCTTCACCAATGCCTTGTACAATTTTAATATTACATCCCAACTCCTACACTCAATGTTCTGATTTATAAAGGCCAGCATACCAAAAGTTTGCTTCACCACCCTATCCACATGAGATTCCACCTTCAGGGAACTATGCACCATTATTCCTAGATCACTCTGTTCTGCTGCATTCTTCAATGCCCTACTATTTACCATGTATGTCCTATTTGGATTATTCCTACCAAAATGTAGCACCTCACACTTATTAAACTCCATCTGCCATCGTTCAGCCCACTCTTCTAACTGGCCTAAATCTCTCTGCAAACTTAACACGAGGAAATCTGCAGATGCTGGAAATTCAAACAACACACACAAAATGCTGGTGGAACACAGCAGGCCAGGCAGCATCTATAAGGAGAAGCACTGTCGATGTTTCGGGCCAAGACCCTTCGTCAGACATTATCCATAACGCCACCTACCTTAGTATCATCTGCATACTTACTAATCCAATTTACCACCCCATCATCCAGATCACTAATGTATATGACAAACAACATTGGACCCAATACAGATTCCTGAGGCACACCACTAGTCACCAGCCTCCAATCTGACGAATAGTTATCCACCACTACTCTCTGGCATATCCCATCCAGCCATTGTTGAATCCATTTTACTACTTCAATATTAATACCTAATGATTGAACCTTCATAACTAACCTTCCATACGGATCCTTGTCAAAGGCCTTACTGAAGTCCATATAGACAACATCCACTGCTTTACCCTCGTCAACTTTCCTTGTAACCTCTTCAAAAAATTCAATAAGATTTGTCAAACATGACCTTCCACACACAAATCCTTGTTGACTGTTCCTAATCAGACCCTGTCTATCCAGATAATTATATACATCATCTCTAAGAATACTTTCCATTAATTTACCCACCACTGACATCAAACTGACAGGCCTATATTTTCTAGGTTTACTCTTAGAAACCTTTTTAAACAACAGAACAATATGAGCAATACACCAATCCTCTGGCATCATCACCATTTCTAATGACATTTGAAATATTTCTGTCAGAGCCCCTGCTATTTCTACACTAACTTCCCTCAAGGTCCTAGGGAATATCCTGTCAGGATCTGGAGATTTATCCACTTTTATATTCCTTAAAAGCGCTAGTACTTCCTCCTCTTTAATCGTCATAGTTTCCATAACTTCCCTACTTGTTTCCTTTACCTTACACAATTCAATATCCTTCTCCTTAGTGAATACCAAAGAAAAGAAATTGTTCAAAATCTCCCCCATCTCTTTCGGCTCCACACATAGCTGACCACTCTGATTCTCTAAGGGACCAATTTTATCCCTCACTATCCTTTTGCTATTAATATAACTGTAGAAACTCTTTGGATTTATTTTCACCTTACTTGCCAAAGCAACCTCATATCTTCTTTTAGCTTTTCTAATTTCTTTCTTAAGATTCTTCTTACATTCTTTATATTCCTCGAGCACCTCATTTACTCCATGCTGCCTATATTAATTGTAGATATCTCTCTTTTTCCTTACCAAGTTTCCAATATCCCTTAAAAACCATGGCTCTCTCAAACTTTTAACCTTTCCTTTGAACCTAACAGGAACATAAAGATTCTGTACCCTCAAAATTTCACCTTTAAATTACCTCTATTTCTCTATTACATCCTTCCCATAAAACAAATTGTCCCAATCAACCCCTTCTAAATCCTTTTGCCTCAAAGTTAGCCTTTCTCCAATCAAAAATCTCAACCCTGGGTCCAGTCCTATCCTTCTCCATAATTATATTGAAACTAATGGCATTGTGATCACTGGACCCAAAGTGCTCCCCAACACATACCTCTGTCACCTGATCTATTTCATTCCTTAACAGAAGATCCAACACTGCCCCTTCTCTAGTCAGTGCCTCTATCTATTGCTGCAAAATACTATCCTGCACACATTTTACAAACTCCAAACCATCCATCCCTTTTACAGTATGGGCTTCCCAGTCCATGTGTGGAAAATTAAAATCTCCCACAATCACAACCCTGTGCTTACTACAAATATCTGCTATCTCCTTGCAGATTTGCTCCTCCAATTCTCGCTCCCCATTAGGTGGTCTATAATACACCCCTATAAGTGTTACTACACCTTTCCTACTCCTCAATTCCACCCAAATAGCCTCCCTAGATGAGCCCTCTAATCTATCCTGCCAGAGCACCGCTGTAATATTTTCTCTGACAAGCAACGCAACACTTCCCCCTCTTGTCCTTCCGATTCTATCACACCTGAAGCAACGAAATCTAGGAATATTTAGTTGCCAGTCACACCCTTCCTGCAACCATGTTTCACTAATAGCTACAACATCATATTTCCAGGTATCAATCCATGCTCTAAGCTAATCCACCTTTCTTACAGTGCTCCTAGCATTAAAATAAATGCATTTAAGAAACTCTCCACCTCTTCCTCTCTGTTTATCTCTAACAGTACAAAGAACTTTACTGTCCTCTTTTTCTTCCTTCGCCCATACATCTGTTCCTACACTCTGGTTCCCCTCCCCCCGCGTATCTAGTTTAAATCCACTGGAGTCTCTCTAGCAAACCTTCCTGCAAGAATATTTGTCCCCCTCCAGTTCAGAAGTAAACTGTCCCGCTGGAACAGGTCCCACCTTCCCTGGAAAACTGCCCAATTATCTATAAATCTGAAGCCCTCCCTCCTGCACCATGTCTTCAGCCACGTGTTGATCTGCACTATCTTATTATTTCTAAACCCACCTGCACGTGGCACTGGTAACAATCCTGAGATTGCTATCCTGGAGGTCCTGTCCTTTCACTTGGCACCTAGCTCCCTAAACTCACCTTTCAGGACCTCCTCACTCTTCCTACACACGTCATTGGTCCCTACATGGACCATGACATTCGGCTGCTCACCCTCCCTCTTGAGAATACTGAGAACTCAATCCGAGATATCGCGAACTCTGGCACCAGGAACCTGGCACCACTTCTACATGATTCTTGACAGCTTCTTTTTTTGCCCAATGCAGGAACCTCTTAGGTATCATGATCCACCTAATACACCCTTACTCAGTGTTTTTGACACTGATTAGTAAACTTCCAGAATATGCTATTCAGCAGGCCATCACTTTGCTTGAGGCCCTCTCCTGTCAATTTTTGCAGTAATGGGACAAACATTACATAAAATAAGCCATACTCTTGTAGACCAGTCTTTCATGTACCCCGTCATTACAGAATATAATCTGTGCCAGAGCTTTGGGTGGGCACGGTTGCAGGATCTCCTGGCAAGAGCTGAAGAAGAGAGGGCATCAGTCCTCTGGGACCTCAAGAGTCAGATGGAGTTATTGGAGAAGCAGGATTACAATCAGCTGGGCAACAGGCACAATCAGTGTAAAGGCATTCATACTGAAGGTGGGTACATGAGAGACTGAAGATGCTGGAACAACAACAATTTGCTGGATGAACTCGGTGAGGAGCAGCATCTGTGGGAGGAGGGGAGTTGTCAATATTTCAGGTTGAAACATTGTATCAGGGCTCTCTACCCAGAGATCCAACTGAAATCCCATTACCAGTCACGTCTGCTCCTTTCCACCCATTACTGATGACATCCCACTACTGGTTGCAGTTTCTCCTCCTCACCCTCTTTTATCTTCCACAAGGAACACTATATATAAAAAGGGGAGGGGTTATCTCCTGTCCTTCAAGGAACTCTGGTTCTAAAGATAGCAAATCTTTAGTATTTTCTACTAAATACCAAATTTCTTCTTCAGCTGTCCATCGATTTCGATGTTGACTGAGGCCTGGGCAAGGTTGTTTGGAAGATCAGCAGTTGCCCATGCTGCAAGTCTCCCCTCTCCACGCCACCGATGTTGTCCAAGGGGAAGGGCACTTGGCCGATACAGATTGGCACCAGTGTCATCGCAGATCAATGTGTGGTTAAGTGCCTTGCTCATGGTCACAACACGTTGCCTCAGCTGAGGCTCGAACTAGCGACCTTCAGATCACTAGACCAATGCCTTAACCACTAAAACTTACATTTAAAGGGGCTGTACCTGAAACCCTTCTCAGTGTAAGACTCTATGACCAGGTACCTTAAATGAACTGGGGAGCAAGTTTTTCAAATGCTACAAAGATCTACATCATGGTAAAACCCTCCCAACCATGAGCACATGTACATGAAACATTGTTGTAAAAAAGCAGCATCCATCATCAAAGATCCTCACCACCCAGGCCATGCTCTTTTCTCATTGTTGCCATCAGGTAGAAGGTACAGATGCCTCAGGACTCACACCATCAGGTTCAAATTCAGTTACTCCTCCTCAGCCATCATGCTCTTGAACAAAAGGGGATAATTACACTCATTTAAGGACACTTTTATCTTGTTACTTCATGCTCATTATTTATTGCTACTTATTTATTATCTGCATTTACACAATTTGGTTGCAGTTTACAGATCCTGATGAGAGGGAGAAGGAGATAGAGAGGAAAGGCAGAAGGAGAGGAAGAGGGAGAGACTTCCCGGCCCAACGTTACAGCACATTTTTATATTAAAGAACAAAGGGAACAGGACAATTTCTATATTGGCATGCTTCATTTGGAATTACATCCAATATCTCAAATTCCCTGGGACTTCCCACCAATGCAGCCAGAATGAGTGTTAATTACTGTGGTCAAGCATGCAGGTACAGCAGGCAGCGAAGAAAGCTAATGGCATGCTGGCTTTTATAACAAGAGGAATTGAGTATAGGAGTAAAGAGGTCCTTCTGCAGCTGTACAGGGCCCTGGTGAGACCCCACCTGGAGAATTGTGTGCAGTTTTGGTCTCCAAATTTGAGGAAGGACATTCTTGCTGTTGAAGGAGTGCAGTGTAGGTTCACAAGGTTAATTCCCGGAATGGTGGGACTGTCATATGTTGAAAGATTGGAGCGACTGGGCTTGTATACACTGGAATTTAGAAGGATGAGAGGGGATCTGATTGAAACATTTAAGATTATTAATGGATTGGACACACTGGAGGCAGGAAGCACGTTCCTGCTGATGGGTGAGTCCAGAACTAGAGGCTACAGTTTAAGAATAAGGGGTAGGCCATTTAGAACAGAGATGCAGAAAAACTTTTTCACCCAGAGAGTGGTGGATATGCGGAATGCTCTGCCCCAGAAGGCAGTGGAGGCCAAGTCTCTGGATGCATTCAAGAGAGAATTAGATAGAGCTCTTATAGATAGCGGGGTCAAGGGATATGGGGAGAGGGCAGGAACAGGGTACTGATTGTGTATGATCAGCCATGATCACAGTGAATGGTGGTGCTGGCTAGAAGGGCTGAATGACCTACTCCTGCACCTACTGTCTATTGTCTATAATCATGCAAAAGGGTGTTAATTGCATTCATGCCCATGCAGACATCTCAGTCAATTGGACATTTCCTGGTTTGTAATATATTGTTCCGAGCTGCATTTTAAATTCAATCTACTATCTATATTCAGATCTGAAGGTTGGTTACTATTGAGATTAATATTTGCTGCATACCTTAACTCCAGAAAGTGCCCTAACAAGAAGAATAGTACTTCCTGACAATATTTGGCTTTTAAATAATGTTAATCTTCATTATAATTAAACAATCCATTTACAAGTTTCATTTCATAACAAGCCATGTTGCTGTCTCAAAGACCTAATCAATATGATCTTAAGCCTAGGTGGCATAAGCTCATATTTTGTTTGTTGAAGGATAATGAGAGTTGACAGTATATTAACCTTTATTCAATCAGTAAAGAAAACCAATACAAACTTAATAGAAATTGTGCATTATGAGAATTCATCCATTGCCAGGAGTTAGGCAGGATTAGCTACTGATACTGTCAAATTCACATATAGAGTCACAGAGTCATGCAGAACAGAAGCAGTCCCTTTAACCCACCATGTCAATGCTAACTATCAGGCACTCATCTATGCTAATTTCATTTACTAATACTGGGTCTGCCACCATGGTACAATACAATAAAATCTTTGCAAAATAACTCTGAATTTTTGGAGCCGTGTGGTGTAGTTATTATTGCATGAAGGCTTCTTGTCTTCTTGACATCTGTGTAAGATGACATTGGGCAGCCTTTTAAATGTCACATTCTCTTCTACAATCAGCCAAACTCAGTAAGATCGTGAACGCCTGCAATCTAATTTCTTGGTATGAAAATACAAAATGCATCACCTTTACTGCAGATATTCGGATAGAAATATCTTTTCAAGATTAGCTATCTAACCACTTGTGAAAATCAACTATTTTACAGATAATAACTATTTTTCGAAGAGCATGATTGCTGTTGCCAAGGCCTCTTATCAATTGAATTCAAAATTAAATCCTTAGATCGGATAGGTTAACATTACAGTATGTTAATCAAGCTTCTCCACAACAAGATTGAGGACAGCAGCAGTGCAGCAGTGGATGTCAGATTAGATGGCAACCTCTTTGACATCAGGAGGCTCCACGCAACCACCAAACTCCGTAGAGAGTGGGTCCTGCATCTGCAGAGTGCAGATGACTGTGCTCTTGTGGCCCATACAACGGAGGATCTTCAGACTGTCCTTGCTGTGGTGGTGAGAGCGTACAGCAGGATGGGGCTAACCATCAATACCACCAAGACAGAAGTGGTTTGCCAATGGAGTACCAGTGTCCCACCCACTCTACCTGCCGTCACTGTTGACGATGAAAAGCTGCCAGTAGTGCCATCTTTCAAATATCTGGGGAGCATTCTCTCTGAGGATAGCGGCATTGACAACGACATCCAGAGCCGCATTAAACAGGCATCAGCTGCCTTTGGGAGACTTCGGCGTAGAGTCTTTCAGAACAGAAGCCTTCATCCCTCCACAAAGGTCACTGTATACCAAGCGGTCTGTGTAACCACCCTCGTTTATAGCTGTAAAGCTTGGGTAACCTACATCCGTCACATCAAGTCCTTGGAGTGCTTCCTCATAAGCTGCCTTCAGCGCATCCTGGCAATTACTCGGCATGACTGGGTACCTCACACTGAAATACTTGTAAAGACCATCTGCAGATGTATTGAGGCCATGATCACCCAGTGTCAGCTGCAGTGGCTGGGGCACATGATAAGGATGCCCCCATGTTGGCCACCCCACAGAGTGTTATATGCCCAGGTATGGTTGATACTCAGCTGGAGGGCTGAAGAAGCGCTATAAGGATCAGATGAAGAATGCTTTAAGGAAGTGCAAGATCAGACCTGAGGACCTGGAGGATGTTGCTGCTAACCGTAACACTTGGTGACAGCTGTGTAGGGACGGGGTTTGTATTCTGCAGATGAAAGGAACAACCAGAAGACAGCCGAAGAGAGCCAGGAGAAATGCAGCCATGGTTGCCATCACTACCACCACCAATACTACGTATACATGTCCCACCTGCAATAGAGCTTGTGGGTCGAGGATAGGACTGTATAGTCATCAAAGATCTCACCGTTAAAGGAGTGGATGTCGTCAACGGACTTCAATGGACAACCGAATATATTATTAAAAACATTACTTTTGCAAGCCACTTTAGCAATATTTCAAAATGTTGTAAAAATAAAGTGAAATCTCTCAGAGTAATGTGTTCTTGTTACCCTTTGTTTCCCTCTTCTTCTTTCATCTCTTTCCTCAACTAGTTAGTCTGAATTAACACATGAATCCTGTGACAGAGGCTCACAGGTCACATGATTGTGAGTCATTAGATTTGGTCCTAACCTTAAACATATCAAATGTGCCACACATGTTTTTATTTGATGAAATGGCTCGAAGAATGAATGTTGTCTAAGCCACATGATAATGGAAGTTTTGGTCTTAAATTATTCATTTAAAGCCTCAAACTGGGGCAGCTAGATCTGGAGTCCTGTGAGGCAGAATGGAAGCAGGAAGTAGGAGGGGCTTGTGAGAAATATAAGGTAGCCAGGAAGGAGTTAAAGTAAGGACTTAGGAGAGCTCGAAGGGGGCGTGAGAAGGCCTTGGCATGTAGGATTAAGGAGAACCCCAAGGTGTTCTATGCGTATGTGAAGAATAGGAGGATGATGAGAATGAAGGTGGGACCACTAAAGGATAAAGAGGGTAACATGCCTGGAAGCGAAGCAGGTTGGGGAGGTCCTAACTGAATACTTTGCTTCAGTATTCACAAGGGAAAAGGATCTTGATCAGGATGAGGCTGAAGTAGAGCAGGCCTGTGTGCTGAACAATGTGGAGATTAAGGAAGAAGAAGTGCTGGGTCTTCTTAAAAACATCAAGATTGATAAATCCCCAGGGCCAGATATGATACATCCCAGGTTGTTGTGGGAATTGAGAGAAGAGATCGCAGGAGCATTAGCTATGATCTTTGAATCCTCTTTGGCTGCAGGTGAAGTGCCGGAGACTGGAGAATGGCAAATGTAGTTCCCTTGTTTGAAAAAGGTAATAGGGAGAAACCTGGGAACTGTAGACTGGTGAGTCTTATGTCGGTGGTATGCAAACTTCTGAAAAGGATTCTTAAGGGTAGGATTTACGAGCATTTGGAGAAGTACGGTCTACTCATGGATAGTCAACATGACTTTGTGAAGGGAAGATCGTGCCTCATGAGCCTGATAGAGTTTTTTGACGAGGTAACAAAAGAAATTGATGAGGGTAGGGCAGTGGATGTGGTCTACATGGACTTTAGCAAAGCATTTGACAAGGTCCCTCATGAAAGACTCATCCAGAAAGTCATGAGGCATGGGGCAAGTGGAACCTTGGCTGTTTGTATAAAAAATTGGCTTAAAGGAAGAAAGCAGAGGGTAGTTGTGGAAGGAAAGTATTCTGCCTGGAGGTCGGTGACTAGTGGAGTGCTGCAGGGATCTGTCCTAGGACCCCTGCTATTTGTGATTTTTATAAATGACCTGGATTAGAGGCAGAAGGATGGGTGAGTAAGTTTGCGGATGACACAAAAATTGGAGGAGATGTGGATGGAGTTGTAGGTTGTCGAAGGATACAAGAGGATATAGACAGGCTGCAGAGTTGGGCAGAAAAATGGCAGATGGAGTTCAATCCGGATAAGTGTGAGGTGATGCATTTTGGAAGGACAAACCAGAAGACTGAGTACAGGATTAATGGTCAGTTACTTAAGATGTGGATGAGCAAAGGGACCTTGGGGTTCAAATCCATACATCCCTCAAGGTCGCTGCACAGATTGATAGGGTAGTTAAGAAGGCCGATGGGATGTTAAGCTTCATTAACAGGGGGATTGAGTTCAAGAGTAGAGAGGTCATGTTGCAACTCTACAAATCTCTGGTGAGACCACACTTAGAGTACTGTGTTCAGTTCTGGTCACCTCATTATAGGAAGGATGTGGAAGCTATGGAGAGGATACAGAGGAGATTTACCAGGATGTTGCCTGGTTTGGAGAACAAGTCAAATGAAGCAAGGTTAGCAGAGCTGGGACTTTTCTCTTTGGTGTGTAGAAGAATGAGAGGGGACTTGATAGAGGTCTACAAGATTATGAGAGGCATAGATAGGGTGGATAGTCAGTACCTGTTTCCCAGGGTGCCAATAGTAAACACCAGAGGGCATATGTACAAAATTAAGGGAGGGAAGTTTAAGGGAGACATCAGGGGTAAGTTTTTTACACAGAGGGTTGTGAGTGCCTGGAATGACTTGCCAGGGATGGTGGTGGAGGCTAAAACATTAGGGGTATTTAAGAGCCTCTTGGACAGGCATATGGATGAAAGAGAAATGGAGGGTTATGGGGTAGTGTGGGTTTAGTACTTTTTTTAAGGATTATATGGGTCAGCACAACATGGTGGGCTGAAGGGCCTGTACTGTGCTGTAGTTTTCCATGGTTCTATGGAAGGAAGAGTCTATCAGAATCCTGTGACCCCAATGTTGACCCCTGTGGTTTCCATCTAAAGTCAACCTGACATCCTCAAATAAATCAAGTGTTCTAGACAGGTTTCAGAGAATTCTCTAAGCTTCTATCCATTTAGCATCACTGTAAGTTTGGCAGAGAAGAGACTGAATTGTAGCCTAACTGCAGGAAGAGTTAAGGATGTGAAGAGTCACACATCTATGCCATTCCACAATTTCTTTCCAATTTTGAGCACTTATAAATCTATACTAAAAGTTGCAAGGTGAAATGACAACTCTTCTGAGTATTTTGTGCTTTGAGAAGGAAGAGGATAAAGAGACAGGGGAGAAAACAGAAGGTGCCCAGAATTTGCAGTAGTGTGCATACTGTAAACATATCTCATGGGTAAAGATGCCATGCAGTTGAAATATCACAGATTATTCTACTCAGGTTCTGAGTCTGTGGAAAGTGTAATTTTTATCTGAGGAGCTGGAGCAATAAAGGATGTAAGCCAAAAAAATATATGAGCATGCTTGCACATAGATGATGTCCAACCCATGTCACAGAGCCAACACAGTCTCTCTGGTTCCTTCCCAAAAAATTGCCCGGCATCTCCAGTGTAAGTACTTTGCTGTTGGATCTTTACTTTTAACCTCTTCTCACAGACATCACTATTATACTGGTGACAACACATGCCATTTACACACCTGAGACATCCCTGGTGACACTAATCACATCAGAGAGCAGTTTTTCATTGCAAGAGATGGGCATGTTATTCAGGCATATTTCTGAATTCATTCATTAACATATAATATAATGAATTAGGTACAGAGAGTGAGGGAAAATGACATTATTCCTGTGATGCACACCATTGGTGTTATCTAAGTGACTGTGAAAGTCCCATCATCTTTATCAACAGGAGACAATTTCAATGCCTGAAATAGTGGTATCCCTTATTTGGCAAGACAGTACAATCTACACGGGAGCAACAATGTTTCTTTTTTTCCCCAGTAATCTTGAGTAGTTGCACAAGAGACCTGCCCATTTCTGGCCTGGCCAATGAATTTTTTTGGTATTTAGAGGGGGAGAGCAAAAGTTGTTTTATCGATTTCCAGGGAGTATAAGGACCAAAACCAAACCTCTAGAATTTTCATATCCTGCTTCCAACGTCAGAATAATTGCAGAGGTATAAAAGGAGACTACTTTTCATTAAAGTAAAATAGAACAGTTAACAACTCTCCAGCAACCTGGGTTTAGACCAAACTTCTGAGCTGTCTCCACAGGGTTTGCATGTTCTTCCTGATTCCCCTTATATTTTCCAATATGTTAAAGACATGTTCATAGGTTCATTAGTCACTGAAAATTGCATCTTATGTTTAATTGTGTGCTAGTGTTTTGGGCTGTTAATAGGATATAATAAAATATGATGATGTAGGTGTTTGCTCTGTGAACAGTATGAGCTGAAGGACTTGTTTCTGTGGTGTGTGTTTCAATATCTCTATAATTAATAGGACCCAAGCATGTTCCAACATGTTGCTACTTCATGCCAGAATCACAACACCAAACTCTCAGGAACAAAGCAAACACCTGACCTCAACTCACTGTGACCAGACTGACCTGATGTAGGAGACATCACTCAGAGTTCTAGAGCGGGACTTGAACTCACAGCCTATTTCATTAGATGTAAGAGTACTGCCAATAGCTGTCCTAACTCAAAGTAGTCCAGGCAGGCGGAGACTCGTGGCTCACTGAATCAATGCGAGAAAACATCCAGGGTCATGCCACTATGGGAATGATGGAAGACTCTTCACTCATTTTGGATAACCAAAAATTGAACATGTACTGTTCCATTCTTAGTTGTGAAAATTGTTTCTGAAATTGCTATCAAAACTCAAAACTAGTTTGAATATGTAGTTTATAAAGAAACCTTACCTTCCTCTACATTAAGCATAAGAATTGGATTATGATAGATCTGATTACTGAGTTTGAAATTACAATTTATACCAATGAACAGAACAATTTGCTCTGCAAATAGCTTCTCAAATCCATTTAAGATCTTTAATGCCATGTATCCCAGGTGCAATCAGATCACTTCAGAGTTCAGTCTTCTGTTTGACATTAAATTAGCTTGGCTTCCCTCCAGATGGTTACATCAGCATAACACAAGTTGAGCAGCTCCTCTCTGGAACTGTTGTTGGTGTGTTGCCAGCTGTTGAAACCTCTGGCTTTTGAAAGGTGTTGTGATCTGGCTCCTCAAGTTATCTTCTGTGAGCTATTCATATAGTGCATGTCCTCCAGCCTGACATGTTTGTCCAAAGTTAATATGCAATAAATGAATCACTGTCCTAGGGGAGCAGAGAAAGAACAGAGAAGTGAGATGGAAGATAAATGATGTCTCAACTAATTTTATGATTTATTGATCTGCACTTTGCTTGTCTTGCAGTGTGGGAAAACTCATTTCTCTGTACAGCAGATGAGCAGTGTCACTCCTGCTAATAGATATCATTACCAGTGCATGAATGTGTTTGTAAAAATGGGAACTGCGGTTTCAATCTGTTGCTGACCTCAGCAGTTTGCTTTTATTACAGTGGCCAGGTCTGCCAGGAATGGAAATTGAAGTATCTTTTTTCCCAGGGCTGTGCTTGTCTATCACAAGTGTTTTTATCATTTTTCTCTTAAACAAGTTCATCGTTAAGCAACTGCAGAGTCATAGTTCAAATTACTAAACTGACACATCATCTGTTTTTATGATACTTATAAGGAATATTATATCCACAGGTCTATAGGGCAGATTTAAAAAAATTAACAGTAAACTACATAAAGGTGAGTATGTTTCCAATACATTTAGCAATACATTTATATGAATAGATAATGTGCAGAATATAATATGCTGAGCAGTTTAAACTCCTAGTCCAAAATTACCTTGTCAATGATTTGATTTGGTAATCCAATTGAGTATAACAAGGCTTTATTGTAGTGCTAACAGAATCAAACAAATATGTACACAATTCAAGTAACAATTAATGTTGGATTTACAGGGTCTGAGCCTTTGGATAGGAGAGTAGTGTGGAAATATTCATTCAAAAGTCGGCTGTATTTCAATCACTTCACCACCTTTAGTTTATATCTTGTTGCCTGTGCTTCTGCAGTGACTCTATTAACCAATTGGCTCTGCATCAACCAGCCATTCTTTCACACAGACAAGTGCCCTTGTTTATTTGTGTACTGAGAACTTAAAGCCATCTTCACTTACCTCCACATAGCGACTGAAGCTCCGCTCCCTGATTCACAACATGCATCTGGAGGCACTGTGGGCCTCCTTCACTGGTCAGGTATTGAGAAATGCAAGAAGCAACAACATCCCCAACATATGACCTATACTGACCACACAAAATTCTAACAAATTCTAACAAATTCTAACAAATTTCTTCTTTAATTTGACCACCCACAGTACAGTTGGCCCTCCTGATCCACGGGGGATTGGTTCCGGGACCCCTCACGGATACCAAGATTCGCAGATGCTCAAGTCCTTGTCTCAATCCGGTTGACCTTAGGACCCAGCGGAACCCCAGACTTTATATAACCTGTCTCAGTGTGGTGGACATTAGGACCCGGCGCCAGAGCTCTGAATCCGCAGTGCTTCTGTCCACGAAAATAATCACGATCACAATTGAAAATAAAATGGAAATAACAAAGCGATCGGAAAGAGGTGAAACGCCATTGGTCATTGGAAAATTGTTAGGCTACGTCGTTCAATGATTGGAACAATTTTAAAGGATGAAGTGAGAAAGGCTCTGTCCCAATGAAAGCTACAATTATTACTAAGCAACGCAGTGGTTTAATTATTGGGTTTTGGGTTTTTGATTCTCCACATCAACCTGGCACGGTGCAGAGAGCTCTGGGGAGTGATCTGTCACTCGATCGAACTTGGGAAATTCCGTTCCTGAGCCCGGCGCTGAAATGTACGTTCTTAAGTGTTTTATATGCATAGAAAGGTAAAATATATACTATATACTAAGAAAAACGTTTGACTAACTAACGCTAAATAATACCGGATGTACCTGTTCCAACTTACTTAGTAAGAGAACTTCCAATTTTTTTCGATCCTGATGCACGATAACCCATGTACATCCTCCCGTATATTTTAAATTATCTCTAGATTAATTATAAAACCTAATACAATGTAAATGCTACGTAAAATAGTTGTTATACTGCATTGTTTAGGGAATAATGACAAGAAAAAAAAAGTCTATACATGCTCGAACAACAAGTGCTGGAAGAGCAATTCCGGGTTTTCACAATTTGCAGCTGGTTGAATTCGCGCATGCGGAATCCGCGGATAAGGAGGGCCGACTGTAATTCATCTCCATCTTACATCTGTCCTGAATTCCATGATATTAAACAACACACCTACATGAAATTGTACCTCTGCGGGTTAGTAAGTTTACAGATGATACAAAGATTGGTGGTGCTGTGGATAGTGTAGATGACTGGCAAAGAATACAGCAGGATATAGGACAGTTGTTGACATGGGCAGGGAAATGGCAGATGGAGTTTAATCCAGCAAATGTGAAGTATTGCACCTTGGTACACTGTTCAGGGCAGTGTTGATGAGCAGTGGAGTCTAGAGGTCCAACTTCATAGCTCCCTGAAAGTAGTTGATAGGGTGGTTAAGAAGGCATATTTTGCCTTTATTAGTTGAGACATTGAGTTCAAAAGTTAGGAAGTTATGTTGCAGCTTTCTAAAACTTTGGTTAGGCCACATCTAGAGTATTGCATACAGTTCTGGTTACCCATTATAGGAAGGATGTCAAGGCTTTGTCGAGGGTGCAGAAATGGTTTACCAGGATGCTGTCTGGTTTAGAGGGCATGTGCTATAATGAGAGGTTGGACAAACTTAGGTTATTTTCTCTGGAGTTGCAGAAGCTGAGGGGAGATCTGATAGAGGTTTATAAGATCATGAGATGCATTGACAGAGCAGACTGATTGTATCTTTTTCCCAGAGTTGAAATGTCTAACACCAGAGTGCATGGATTTAAGGTGAGAAGGGGTAATTTTAAAGGAGATGTGAGAAGCAAGGTTTTTTTACACAGACGGTGGAGGGTACCTAGAATGCAATGCCTGGGGTGACGGTGAAAGCAGATACATTATAGACTTTTAAGAGGTGTTTAGATAGGCATATGAATGTGAGGAAATGAAGGGATATGGACTTTGAGTAGGCAAAGGATTTGTTGAGGTGGCCATTCACTTACTGATTTATTTGGTTCAGCACCACATTGCGGGACAAGGGCCCGTTCCTTTGCTTTACTGTTCTATATTCTAGATCTACAGTATACTCAGCCTCAGATTCAATGTGGACCACAGTCAACATTTTCTCAAACTTTCTCCCTACTACACTGCACATTACCTGCAGCAAACTTCAGCTCACGTACAGAACCAATGGGAAACTGTTCAAACTACGGAACATCCATTTCACAGCCAAGATCTCTGAACTGCAGTTCACATCATCAAGTTCATGTACCAAGCTCTAAATCACCAGGAACTCATTCACTGAAATGAGTGAGAGAATGGGCCCTATACTTAATTCCCTTAAGGCAAAGACACTCTACAATGTTCCACCACAATACTATCACCTTCCATTAACAAATGGCATGATGAGTTCATGAAAAACACGAATGGCTTCCCATATCCTGGATAACATATCAATATTGAAATTCATCATTGTATTTAGAGCAATACATGGACATCCTGAAGATTAAAACGCTAGTCTGAATAAAAAGCTGATGGTCTATTGGTATTGGTGATTCCTGCACTAACGTAGTCTCTGAGTCACAGAGAAATAAGACCATAAACATAGGAACAGAATTGGGCCATTCAGCCCATCAAGTCTATTCCACCATTTGATCATGGCTTATTTTTTATCCTGGTCAATCCCATACAGCATAGTAATAGCCAAATGAGTCCACATCAACTGTCACCCACCCTTTACACTGATTCTACATTAACTACATTGTCTTAAAATGCTTCCCACATTCTCATCGAATATTAGGGGAAATTTACCAAACCATGTGTCTCTGGGATGTGGCAGTAAACCAAAGCACACAGAGGAAACCCATAAAATCACAGACAGAATTTTGAACTCAGAAAAATTCCCAAGGTCAGGATTGAACCTGGATCTCTGGCATTATGAGACTGCATCGACATGAGCAATACAGTACTTCTGTGTTGCCCTATGTATGTAGCCTTGCATAACCAAAAGCATTGATCAGGTACCACCAATGCTGTCTCTATAAAATACTTCACATCCCCTGGCAGGGTAAGTAACCGATCCTTTTGCTGAGACCCTAATTACACTGATTCAACTGCAGCCATGAGGCCAACTCTGCAAACTTCTGGTATATGTTGTTGCATGAATTAAATCATCAGAGAGAGTTACTGGTAGATACAAAACAGCTTTTTTATTCAACAAAACAAGGTACAGCAAGTATCATATGGAGAAGCTTTCAGTGGAAAGGTCTGCTGGCCCAATGTGGGGCTCAATATTTATTTGCTAAACACAAAGGACAATTCCATATTTACAAAGTATAGACAATGCTTTCTTTTGAAGCTACATACAAACTTCACACCTTCTGATTTGCATCCGTCCCACAGACGCCAGCTGTGCCTGGACTGGGATCCACAGCTTTTAGGAATCCATTGTTCCAAACTGGATCCACAATACATTATCAAGGAACAGAAGACTGGTAGTCAAAGCCATCTGCTATATGTAAATGACCTAAATCCAAAAATCACTCTAACAGTATACATGTTCTAGTTTGAGCACCAACATAACAAGAGATTAACAAATGGACACAGGAAACAGTTCAAGGATGTCCTCAAGGTCTCCTTGAAAAAGTGAAACATTCTTACTCCCTCATAGGAAGCCTGGCCCATGACAGCAGGAGAAATTTTAATGACACTGTGCGCCATGCGTCGTTTGGGAGTGCACAGATATACATGATAAATAGCAGAAAGATCACATCACCATCCAAACTTATCACCCATCCATCCCATTCCCACAGCTGTCTTTACTGAGTTTGTACCTTCTTTCAGTGCCTGCATGGGTTTCCCGTGAGTGCACCAGTTTCCTTCTACAGTCCAAATATGTACCAGTTGGTAGATTAATTGGCCATTGTAATTGTCCTATGATTAGGCTAGGGTTAAATCTGGGGTTGTTGGGCAGAGAGGTCTAGCCAACACTGTATCTCTCAATAAATAAATCATCGATCAATCAAGCGCCTCATAGCCCAACTGTGGCAAAGTTAAGAAGTCCCACATTGGCTTCATCAGCCATCTCAGAACCCATGTGAAAGGAAATCACCCTCAACATACCTAAACGAAGAGTGACAACTGTATCAACTGTCAAAGAATGATAGTGGAAATGTATTGACCATTATCTAGACTAACGCTGCCATTAGGAACCTAACAGTTAACAAGACTTGCTGCAATCCTCCCTGACAGTAACCAGGAGTCCTAGAATTTTAAAAAAATGAAACAATACAATTGTAATGGCAGGTTATCAGTCTGAAACATTTACTCTCATTTTTGAACTGCTAAGTATTTCCAACATTCTCTGTTTTTATTCCAAAAGGAAATTTCCAAAATTGATATTCCATGCAACCCTTACACCTCGAGGTTGGGGAGGTCCTAGGTTTTGGAAGCACTGTGTCAATTCACTTCAATTTACCCTTTAAAGTTCAAACAGGGAATACAATAAAAGGTAAAATAAATACAGAGTTAACTGTAGATTTTGCCCACATTTTTGGCAAGGGCAATAATTGATTCCCAGTTCTGTTCTCTGCGTTTGTTTTTGTGACAATTTTCTCCTGCACTTGGATTCAAATATGCAAATAAAAAAAATGGAGTCACTGAACTATAAGATTAGTACAGGCAAGGAGATCTTTTGGACCATGGGGATCACTTGTGGAGCATCCTCAATGTCTTCTTGGTCCTAAAGTGATTCTAAAATACATGCTTTTTCTAATCAGTGTGTTATTGATTGTGCATTAATTCACTGATATCAGTTATAAGATTACTTTTCTATTACTTTCATCTATGACTTGCATCCTTGTTCTTCTCTCACAGCTAAATTTATGATGTTTCTCCATTCCAGGAACTTCCAATTTCGTATGAAAGATTACTTCTTTAATGCTTTCTTTCACAGCTGAAAAACCATCTTCATGGTCCTATTTCCAAGGCTAGCTTTGCGGCTTCATTGTGCAGTTTACTGTAACTTTACAATGAAGTGGGCAGAACCAGTCACAATACTCAAAAAGACCAGTAAAATGTCTAGTTTAATTGTGCTTACTTTGGTATGTTAACATGGGCTTAACTGAGATTGTGATGCACTTGAAAAGCTAGTTCTCAGGGTGGTTTTCCTGACCTTTGCCTGTGGAATCAAATTAAAGTGTGACCACGTCATCTGCTGAACAGGTTTGTTGCATTCACTCCTTGGATGCAGTTTTGTGAAGCGGGGAGCCTGGGATTTCAAGTTGTGTGTAACGAACATGCCCTTAATCCTATTACAAGTGAACATTTGACAGCCATGCAGGGATGGCAAAAATTCAGACTCAAGGCACACTATCCTTTATCTGGATACAAAGTGAAAAGAGCTTCAAAACCTTGTTAAGTTAAGCATAGACATTCATCTCTTCCAGTTCGTGCATTCCACAGATGATAGTTCTCTTCTTTCTCAAATGACTGCAACATGTTCTTCCTCCCCGTACCATCCGTCCTGTCTCCTTATTCTAAACACACACTGACCCTATTAGCAGGCAACTCCTGGGTCTTGAAAACATATCAAGTATAACATTCCTCTGCAGCTCCGAGGGATCTTGGTACACCTGGTAGTCTCCTCTTTTAGATAGGGAATTGCACAAAAAGCCCCTTTACCACCTGTAAAGGACATAAAAGCTCCTATGATGTTACATAAGAAACAGAAGCAAGAGTCTCACCTGACCCTTCGAGTCTGCTCCACCATTCAATTAGATCGTAGCTCAGCTCCAGCTACCTGCCTTTTCCCTATATCTCTTAATTCCCCCTCTATGCAAGAATCTATCTAACTGTGTCTAAAATATATTTAATAGATAGCCTCATGCTTCCCTGGGCAAATAACTTTACAGATTCACTACTCTCTGGGAAAAGCATTTCCTCCTCATCTCCATCCTAAATCTAATCCCCCAAATCTTGAAGCTATATCCCCAAGTTCTAGTCTCATCTACCAGTGGAAACAACTTTCCTGCCTCTATTTCAAAGTTCAAAGTAAATTCATTATCAAAGTACATAAATGTCACCATATACTGCCCTGAGAGTTACTTTCTTGCAGGTATTCACAGTACAAAGAAACACAACAGAATCAATGAAAAAACATACACAACAGAAACCATAAGACATAAGAACAGAATTAGGCCATTTGGCCCATCGAGACTGCTCTGCCATTTCATCATGGCTGATCCTTTTTTACCCTTCCTCAGCCCCACTCCCAGGTCTTCTCCATGTAACCGTTGATGCTATGTCCAATCAAGAAACTATCAAGCTCTGCTGCCTTAAATACACACAATGAACTAGCCTCCATAGCTGCTTGTGGTAACAAATTCCACAAATTCATCACTCTCTGGCTAAAGAAATTTCTCTGTATCTCTGTTTTAAATGGAGGCCCCTCTATCCTGAGGCTGTGCCCTCTTGTCCTAGACTCTCCCACCATGGGAAACATCCTTTCCACATCTACTCTGTCTAGGCCTTTCCACATTTGAAAGGTTTCAATGAGATCCCCCTCATCCTTCAAAATACCAGTGAGTACAGACTCAGAGCTATCAAATATTCCTCATATAATAACCCTTTCAATCCTGGAATCATCCCTGTGGACCTCCTCTGAACCCTCTCCAATGCCAACATATCTTTTCTTAGATGAGGAGAACAAAACTGTTTACAATACTCAAGGTGAGGCCTCGCTGCTGCCTTATAAAGCCTCAGCATCAAATCCCTGCTCTTGTATTCCACACATCTTGAAATGAATGCTCACATTGCCTTTGCCTTCCTCATCTCCGAATCTACCTGCAAATTAACCTTTAAGGTATTCTGCACAAAGGCTCCCAAGTCCCTTTGCAGTTCCGATTTTTAGATTTCTCTCCTTTTAGAAAATCATCTGCACATTTATTTCTTCTACCAAAGTGCATGACCATGCATTTTCCAACATTGTATTTCATTTGCCACTTTCTTGCCCATTCTTCTAATTTGTCCAAGTCCTTCTGCAGCCTACCTGTTTCCTCAACACTACATGCCCCTCCACCAGTCTATGTATCATCTGCAAACTTGGCAACAAAGCCAACTTTTCCATCATCTAAGTCAATGATATACAGCATAAAAAGGAGCAGTCCCAACACCGACCCCTGTGGAACACCACTGGTCACTGAAAGCCAACCAGAAAAGGATCCTTTTATTCCCACTCACTGCCTACCGATCAGCCAATGCTCTAACTGTGCCAATAACTTTCCTGTAATACCATGGGCTCTTAATTTGGTAGGCAGCCTCATGTGTGGCACCTTGTCAAAGGCCTTCTGAAAGTCCAAATATACAACATCCGCTACATCCCCTTTATCTACCCTACTCCTCAAAGCATTCCAACAGGTTCGTTAGGCAAGATTTTCCCTTAAGGAAACCATACTGACTCTGTCCTATCTTGTTCTCTGTCACAAAGTACTCCATAACAATCTTGAAATTCAGCTACAGATTGGCAAATGCGACATTGTGGCCATCTCTGAAACTTAGCTAAAGGATGAATGCCATTGGGAGCTGAACGTCCAAGGATATACGGGTTATCAAAAAGATGGGTTAGTAGGCAGAGGGAGTGGTGTGGCTCTGTGTATAAGTAATAACATTAAGTCAGTAGAAAGAGATGACATAGGATTAGAAGATGTCGAGTCTCTATGGGTTGAGTTCAGAAATGGCAAGGGTAAAAAGACCCTAATGGCAGTTGTATACGGGCCTCCAAACAGCAGTCGGGATGTGGATTACAAATTACAGCAGGAGATAGAAAAGGCAATGTCATGATAATTGTTGGGGACTTTAACATGAAAGTGGATTGGGAAAACCAGGCCAGTACTGGACATCATGAGAGAGAATTTGTAGAATGTCTAAGGGATGGCTTTTTTGAACAGTTCGTTGTTGAGCCCACTAGGGGATCGGCTGTGCTGGATTGGGTGTTGTGCAATGATCCAGAGGTGATAAGAGAGTTTAAGGTTAAGGAAGCCTTCGGGAACAGTGGTCACAATATGATCAAGTTCACATTGAAATTTGAGAGCGAAAAAATGAAATCTAATGTGTCAGTATTTCAATGGAATAAAGGAAGCTACAATGGTCTGAGAGGGGAACTGGCCAAAGTTGACTGGAAAGGGACTTTTGCAGGAAGGACAGCAGAGCAGCAGTGGCTGGAGTTTCTGTGAAAAATGAGGGAAGTGCAAGACAGATATTCCAAACAGAAGAAGGACACTACCATAGCTGACAAATAAAATCAGAGCCAAAGTAAAAGCAGAAAAAGAGGGCATACAAGAAAGCTAGAGCTAGTGGGAAGATAAACAATTGGGAAGCTTTTAAAAATTTGCAGAAGAAAACTAAGAAGGTCATTAGGGAGGAAAAGATGAATTATGAAAAGAAACTGGTGATAAATATCAAAGAAGGTACCAAAAGCTTTTTTTAAGTATATAAAGGGTAAAAAAAAGAGTTGAGGGTAGATAAAGGACCAATTTAAAATGATGCTGAAGATATTGTAATACGAGATGCAGAGATGGCAGAGAAACTGAATGTGTATTTTGCATCAGTCTTCGCAGTGGAAGACGTCTGCACTATACCAGACATTCAAGAGTGTCAGGGAAGTGAGGTTTGTGCAGTGAAAATTACAACTGAGAAGGTGCTCAGGAAGCTTAATGGTCTGAGGGTGAATAAATCTCCTGGACTTGATGGAATGCACCCTCGGGTTCTTAAGGAAGTAGCTGGAGTGATTGCAGAGGCATTAATGATGTTCTTTCAAGAATCGACGAATTGTACTGGATGACTGGAAAATTGCAAATGTTACTCTACTATTTAAGAAGGATGGGAGGCAGCAGAAAGGAAACTATAGACCTGTTAGCCTGACATCAGTGGTTGGGAAGTTGGTGGAATCAATTGTTAGGGATGAGATTACGAAGTACTTGGAGGCACATGACAAGATAGGCCAAAGCCAGCATGGTTTCCTGAAAGGAAAATCCTGCCTGACAAACCTACTGCAATTCTTTTAGGAAATTACAAGCAGGGTAGACAAAAGAGATGCAGTGGATGTGGTGTACTTGGATTTTCAGAAGGCCTTTGACAAGGTGCTTCACATGAGGCTGCTTAGCAAGATAACAGCCCATGGAATTACAAGGGAGTTACTAGCATGGGTGGCGTATTGGCTGGTTGGCAGAAAACAGAGAGTGGGAATAAAGGGATCCTATTCTGGCTGGCTGTCGGTTACCAGTGGAGTTCCACAGGGATTGGTGTTGGGTCCACTGCTTTTTATGATGTATGTCAATGATTTGGACTATGGCATTAATGGATTTGTGGCTAAATTTGCTGATGATACAAAGATAGGTGGAGGTGCGGGTAGTGTTGAGGAAACAGAGAGACTTAGATAGTTTATGGGAATGGGCAAAGAAGTGGCAAATGAAATACAATGTTGGAAAGTGTATGATCATGCACTTTGGTGGAAGAAATAAACGGGAACACAATTATTTAGATGGGGAGAGAATTCAAAATACAGAGATACAAAGGGACTTGGGAATCCTTGTGCAATATATCCTAAAGGTTAACCTCCAGGTTGAGTTGGTGGTGAAGAAGGCGAATGCAATGTTGGCATTCATTTCTAGAGGTAGAGAATATAAGAGCAGGAATATGCTGTTGAGGCTCTATAAGGCACTCGTGAGACCACACTTGGACTATTGTGTGCAATTTTGTGTTCCTTATTTTAGAAAGGATATACTGACATTGAAGAGGGTTCAGAGAAAATTCACAAGAATGATTCCAGGAATGAAAGGGTTACCGTATGAGGAACATCTGGCAGCTCTTGGGTTGTATTCCCTGGAGTTCAGCAGAATGAGGGGGGATCTCATAGAAACATTCCTAATGTTAAATGTCCTTAACAGATTAGATATGGCAAAGTTATTTCTAATGGTAGGGGATTCTAGGACAAGAGGGCATGACATCAGGATTGAAGGACGTCCATTTAGAACTGAGATGCTGAGAAATTACTGTAGTCAGAGGGTGGTAAATCTGTGGAATTTTTTGCCACAAGCGGCTGTGGAGGTCAAGTCATTGGGGCATTTAAGGCAGAGATAGATAGGTTCTTGATTAGCCAGGGCATCAAACGGTATGGGGTGAAGGCAGGGGAGTGGGGATTACTAGAACAATTGGATCAGCCCATGACCGAATGCCGGAGCAGTCTCAGTAGGCCAAATGGCCTACTTCTGCTCCTATATCTTATGGTCTTATAATCTCATCCTTAACATCTTGCCAACAACTGAGGTCAGGCTAACTCGTCTATAATTTCCTTTCTGCGACCTTCCTCCTTCTTAAAGGGTGGAGAATTTTCCAGTTCTCTGGCACCATGTCAGAGTCCAATAATTTCTGAAAGATCATTACAAATGCCTCTATAATCTCTACCACTACCTCTTTCAGAACCCTATGGTGCAGTTTATCTGGCCTGGATGACTCATGTACCCTTAGGTTTTTCAGCTTTTTGGCACCTTCTCCCTTGTAATAGCGACTGCACTCACTTCCCTTCCCTCACACCCTTCAACACAGGGCACACTGTTAGTGTCTTCCACAGTGAAGACTGATGCAAAATACTCATTTAGTTCATCTCCCATCTCCTTGGCCCCTGTTATTATTCCTCCGACCTCATTTTCTAGCAGTCCTATATCCACTCTCATCTATCTTTTATGTTTAAATACTTGAAAAAGCTTTTACTATCCACTTTATATCATTTACTGGTTTTCTTTCATATTTCATCTCTTCCTTCCTAATGATTCTTTTAGTTGCTTTCTGTAGGGTTTTAACAGCTTCCCAATCCTCTGGCTTCCCACTAATTTTCGCTTTGTTGCATGCTCTTTCTTTTGCTTTTACATTTATTTTGACTTCCCTTGTCAGCCATGGTTATACTCTTTTGCAATTTGAATATTTCTTTGTTTTTGGAATACATCTATCCTACAGTTTCTTAATTTTTCCTACAAACTCACGCCATTGTGCTCTGCTGTCACCCCTGCCAGCATCTCTTTCCAATTTACTTTGGCTAACTCCTCTCTCATACCACTGTAATTTCCTTTACTCCACTGAAATACTGCTATGGCAGACTTTACTTTCTCCCTAGCAAATTTAAGGTTGAACTCAATCATATTGTGATCACTGCCTCTTAAGGTTCTTTTACCTTAAACTCCTTAATCACCTCCAGCTCATTACATAACACCCAATCCAGTATAGCTGATCCCCTAGAAGGCTCAACGACAAACTGCTCTAAGAAGCCATCTCGTAGGCATTCAACAAACTTACTGTTTTGGGATCAATTTCCAACCTGATTTTCCCAGTCGACCTGCATGTTGAAATCTTCCTTGACCCCATGACCAAAACAATGTGCAAAGGACAATAAACTGAGCAAATACAAAAAAAAGTAAACAAGTAAGTAATAAATATTGAGAACAAGAGATGAAGAGTCCTTGAAAGTGAGTCTATAGTTCGTGGGAACTATTCTGTGTTGGGCTGAGTGAAGTTAAATGAAGTTGTGTCCTTTGGTTCATCGGCCTGATGCTTCAGGGGTAACAACTTTTATTTATCCCTTTCAAGATGTCATATGTTTCAATAAGATCCCCTCTCATGCTTCTGGATTCCAGCAAGTACAGTCCCAGGTGACTCAATCTCTTCTCATAGTGTAACCTTCTCCTCTCCAGAATCAACCTGGTGAACTTCCTTTGCACCACCCCCAGAGCCCGTGTATCTTTCCTCAAGTAAGGAGACCAGAAGTGGATGCAGTGCTCCAGATGCAGTTGTAGGATATAGACCTCTCTGCTCTCAATTCAATTCCTCTAGCAATGGACAAAATTCCATTTGCCTTATTGATAACCTGTTGTACCTGCAAACCAACCTTTTGCAATTCATGCACAAACACTCCCAAGTACTCAAAAATGCTGTGCACAACAACATGCTGCAATCTTACATAATTTAAATAACAATCTAATCTTCTAATCTTCCTTCCAAATTTGACAAACTTGTGTTTAACAACATTGTACCCAATCCCTCAATCCCTTTCCCACTCAGTTAACCTATCTATATCTTTCTGCTGACTCTCCGCATCCTTTGTACAATTTGTTTTTCCACTTAATTAGTGTCATCAGCAAACTGAGATACACTATCATTGGTCCCCTTTTTGAAATCATTGATGTATGTCGGATATAAAGTTTGCCTTTATCTACTCAATTGATTCTCCTCAAAGTCTTCGACATAAAATTAGTCTTAACCTTCTACATTCTAGAGAATGGTTTCACTTTTCCCCCCACACTGATCCCCTAAAGAATTTTGTATTTTCAGGCCATGAATCCAAGATCACAAGAACTCAATATGGTAAGGCATTTCTCCGGGGATATTTCCACCATTTGTTCATGTATTTTTTTTCTCAAGTTAGCTTACCAAATTTCTGTCCATCTTTCTGGTACGTTTCAAATTTCAGTGAGATTCGCATTTTTTCAGATTCAGGTTTATTTATCACATGTGCTGTACATATAGTGAAATGAGGCATTGAGTTAACAAGCAGCACTACCTAATGATGCGCTGGGGGCAGCCACACATTATGGCTCCAACATAGCATGCCAACAATGCATGGCAGAACAGCACAGAACACAACAAGCAACAAAATATATCAAACCACAAAAAAATATATATGTACAAGGCTCAGAAATTGTTGGAGGATGGCTGATTCCTCAGAATGAGGAATATAGAAGTGGGGATGGGGATCTGGTGATTGAGAATGAGATGAGGAGAAATTTATTTTCTCAAAGGGTTGTAAATATTTGTAACTCTGCATCCTAGAAGGCAGAGGTTGCTCATTTATTGAATATGATCAAAGCAGAGATTAATTGATTTTTGGGCTCCAAGTCAGCTAGAGGATTGGGCAGAGAAGTGGACTGCAGCTTCAGAATCTTATTGATTGGCAGAGGAGGCCTGAGGGGATGTACAGTAGCTTCTATTTTTAATATTCTTAATTAATCACACAGGTGATTTATTTAGTTGCTCCTTTGATTTTAAGTACTTAGCACTGTCTTTGCTTTTCTTTAATAAAGACACCCAATTAGAAATTCACCAAGAAGGATATGTCTTCAGTAAATTTCTTCTGAAACGGATGCAAATTCGTCCTCCGGTCATAATGATTAACTCTCAGTCGGGAACGGATAAAGATAAAGACACTGAACATAGTCTGAAAGACACTGTGATATCACAAAATTAGGAGAATCATCTTTAAAATGACTAGGATGGCTTTCCCCAAGATTACAGCTGCTGGTACCTTGCCCTAGGAATCATGAGAAGTGGGTTAAATGACAACTTCCTAAACAACCACAGTAACATAACTGTCTTCCATGAATGCAAGGGAAAATACAAAGGCAGGGAAACTCATTCAGCATTGTGTGACACACACTACTTCACATCATTGATCCTCAATGTATCATCATATGGAATGAGTTCTACACCAAAGGTGCCTCCAAACCAGCAAGAGTCATGGTCATGAGCCCATCTCTCCACAGAGAATTCAGCTAGTCTCTGCTCCTACTTCTTATTTAGGATCCCGTGATGGAGGCATGGGGAGATGAGACTGATGGCCCTCAACCCAGTAGAGTAGGTAGCTCTGGACTAGCACCCTGCCCACCAAAAAGCTTTGAAGATAGCAAGGTGAAAGCCTTTGCTCATCAGGCTGCCTCACTCACAGTTGTATCATTCCCTTTACTGTGCTTTAGGGCATCCCATGTTAAGTTAGTTTGGCAATCTCATGCTTTCAGCTACTGTTGGCTTGCCTGTGTCTGTGTAAGGGGCTAAGTGCCTTGAACTATACTAGCACTGGCTGTCCACAGCCCGCTGAGTACAGGCGATGCTAGACTTCAAATTATGAGGCACAGAGGTTCTACAGAAGGCAAAACCAGGGACAGGATTTCATCAACTGTCACAGTGTCATTGATTTTAATAGTTTTCCTAATTCCTTGACAGCCAGAGCTAATAAAAAGCTATTGAAATCGAAGCAAATAGTTATAAAGTATTAATTTAGTTCAAAATAAGTTAAAAACATCAAAAAGGCAAAATAACTTTAAAATAGTAAATTAACAGCAATGCAGTGACTGGCATAATACCTTACACCGCCAGTGATCACCGACTGGGGTTGAATTCCCACTGCTATCTGCAAAGAGCCTGGACACTATCCCTGCGGCAGTAAATTCCATGGCATAGAAAACCTGTTTCTGATTCTGAAGTGAATGGGGCATCAGATCCTGTGCTGGGTCTGACCAGATATCAGATCTGAGTGGTGACTTCCCCAGCATAAGGATGTGGAATCCCAGTCAGACTGGGCTCTGCCAGTTGGACTGTGGGAACTCCAGAAACAGGCCAGCCCCCGAAGCTGTCAGTGGGCCCTCAGTGATTCACATCAAACATGCAGAAATCTGGGGTCACAGTGTTTGGACCCAAAACCCTTAAATTCCGTCCACCTCCACAGATGCTGCTTGGCTCTCTGAGCCCCTCTAGCCGTTTGATGCTTATGTCTGGAACTTAACTTAATTTGAATACTTGGATGCTGGTGAAATACTGGAGCCAAATTTAAACTTGCATAGAACTGTAAACACAAAGGATTCTGCAGATTCTGGAAATCTTGAGAGAATCTTGACAAAATGCTGAGAGAACTCAACAAGTCAGGCAGCATCTATGGAAGGGAATAAACAGTCAACTTATGGGCCTTCATCAGAACTGGAAAGGAAGGAGGATGAAGCCAGAATAAAGAAGGAGATGAAGTACAAACTGGCAGATGATTGAGACCATAAGACCATGAGACAAAGGAGCAAAATTAGGCCATTCAACCCATTGAGTCTGCTCTGCCATTCCATCACTGGCTGATCCCAGATCCCACTCAACCCCATATACCTGCCTTCTCGCCATATTCTTTGATGCCCTGACCAATCAGGAAATAATCAACTTCCACCTTAAATGTACCCACAAACTTGGCCTCCACCGCAGTCTGTGGCAGAGCATTCCACTGATTCACCACTCTCTGGCTAAAAAGAAAACTCTCCTTACCTCTGTTCTAAAAGGTTTCCCCTCAATTTTGAGGCTGTGCCCTCTAGTTTTGGATAACCCCACCATTGGAAATACCGTCTCCATGTCCATCCTATCTAGTCCTTTCAGCATTTGGTAGGTTTCAATGAGATTTCCAACCCCCCCCCCCCCCCACCCGCAATCTTCTAAATTTCAGTGACTACAGGCCCAAAGCTGGCAAACGCTCCTCATATGTTAACCCCTTCATTCCTGAAAGCATCCTCAGAAGATGTGTGGGTGAGGGAGGGGTGATGAAGTAAGAAGTCAAAAGGGATTAGTAGATGTGGCTAAAGAAGGAGGAATCTAATAGGAGAGGAGTGGACAGTGGGACAAAGAAGAAAAGGAAGGAGAAGAGGAACCAGAGGGACATGATAAGAATAGAAGGGGTAAGAGGGTAACCAGAATGGGGAATGGAAAGGAGGGAGGAAGGGGAAATGGCTGGAGATCATTGGAGATTCTGCCTTTTGCAATAGACAGAGCTAAAGTGCTCTACAAAGTGGTTCCTCCAATCTGTGTTGGGTCTCATTAACATTGTGGTAGACTATGTATACCTGTCTGGATACGCCCCTCTGCTGACTGCTCCTGTGGCTCCTCCCACAGGCCCCTGTATAAAGGCAATTGAGGCACTGCTCCTCCCTCAGTTTCCGAGATGTCGTGCTCCCTTTTTGCTGTTAATAAAAGCCCATCGTTCACTTCCTGTCTGTGAGAGTTATTGATGGTGCATCAAACATAGAGGAAGCTGCACTGGGAGCAGTGGATACAACAGATGACCACAACAGGAGAAATGATGCCTCACTTGGAAAGACTGTTTGGGGCCACGAATGGTGTTGAAGGGGAAGGTGTAGGGGCAGGGGCAGCATTTGTAATTCTTGCAGGGTAAGTGCCAGGAGGGAGGAGGGACGCATGGATAAGGGAGTCATGTAGAGACTGATCCCAGTGGAAAGCCGAGTGGGAAGATGAGGAAGAGTTATGTCCTAACAAGGAAAGGGTTCCCCTTGTCCTTATGTATCCCCTATGAGTCTCCATATCCTTCACATCATTCTCTGTAACTTCCATCATCTCCAACAGTATGCTACCACTCAGCACATCTTTCCCTTTCTCCCAACTCCACTTTCCATGGGGATTACTCTCAATGTGACTCCCTTGTCTACTCATCCCTCCCCACTGATCAACCCAGCACAGATTGGGGAGCAACTTTGCCGAACACCTTCGCTCAGTCTGCCACAAAAGACAGGGATCTCTTATTGCTACCTACTTCAATTCAGCTTCCCATTCTCATCCTGACATGTCTGTTCATGGCCTCCTTTACAGCCATGATGAGGCCAATCTCAGGTTGGAGGAGTAATGACTCGTATTTTCCCGGGCAGCATCTAACTTGATGATGTGAACATTGATTTCTAATTTCATATCATTTCTCCCCCCTCCCTCACTCTCTCTTTTCGCATTTCCCATTCTGGTTACCATTTCTGCCCCTTTTTTTTGCCTCTCCTGCTCACCTGGTCCACCCCCCCCCCCCCTTACCTTCCACAGCTCACTGTGGTCTCCTACTAGATTCCTTGTTTTTCAGCCTTTTTTTCACCTCTTCTACGTACTTCCTCCCAGCTTCTTACTTCATCCTCCCTTCACCTCCCCCCACCACCACCCCCCCCCCCCCTCCGCCATCCACCTTCACTCTCAACCATGTTCAATCTCACCTGGTTTCACCCATCACCTGTCAGTTTCCACTCTTAACCCTCCACCCAGTTTCTTAGCCCCTTCTGCCGGTTTCTTTTCCAGTCCTGATGAAGAGAATCAGCCCAAAATACCGCCTGTTTATTCCCCTCCATAGATGCTGGCTGACTTGCTGAGTTCCTCCAGTGTTATGTGTATGTTACACAGAACTGTGTCTGAACCCCACTGGAATATTGTCTAGGGTGAAGACCTCCATTCCAAAAAGATGAACTAAAAGCGACAATTGAGAAAGGTGAACAATTGTGTTACCAGAGTGCAGTGTTTGTAACCACAAGTAGTATTTGATCAAGCAACAGTTTCTTTCCAATGGAATGAGGAAAATTCTCACATTTTATTTTAAATCAATGTGACCTTTGTAATATCAAAGTAGCAAAGAAATATTTGTTCAATGTGCTTCAAAATGCTTTACACAGCAGTTCAATATATTTTAAAAATGTGAGCTTCTTTTAAGGAAATAAATCATGTTTGACAGTTACACTTGGGGAAAAAATTGCTGCAAGAAGTCCTTCCACAGTATTGGAGGTATTACAGATTTTGGAAATGGAAGCCACTTTTCTGTTTGCAGTGAAGGCAGCCATTGCTGCACACAAGTGCATTTGCAATGCACGTTTGGCGTGAGAGCCGGCTGCTTACAGCAGAAGTGAAGCATGCTGCCGAGCGAGAGTCCTCACCCGCTGGCGACCAAAGGCTTACCCGAGTGGTAACAAAGTGGATCAGAGAGAGATTTCAAAGTCACTCGTGCAATAGATGGCTCTGCAAAGATCACTTGTTTCGCAGCATGCGCCTGGGCAAAATACTGCGGTTACCACACACTAATTAGCCTAAAAGCTCCGTTCGCCTCCACATAAGCCTGACTACCGCCTGCTGCTATATTGTGTGCACGTTTGAATCCTGTGGCGGCTAAACCTGGGATATGTTCAGCTGAGTTAGTCAGTGGAGATGGCATTGCAATGCCAGTTTAATCACTCACCATCTGTGAACGTTGGATTTTCTGCTGCCTGCTGGGCCCAATAAAGGAATTTATTTATTATATTACTCTGACTAACTACAGTGGAACATCTGCTACCAGATTCAGTACTGCACAACTTCCTAATTGAACAAGCAAACACTGTGGTTTTAGTGGGCAAGAATGCCCAGTAAAATATGCTTGCAATAAAGGCAGAATATTTTGAAAATGTCAGTGAGAGAATTCAAGGGTAACATGTTATGAAACGTTCAAACATAGTTGCCCAACACAACATAAACCTGACTCATTTATATCCAATAGTAATGAAATGCACCACCAGATTTTTCTTTCATCTTCTGTATGACATCCTCCTGACAACTTCATTAACTTATTTTGATATTTTGAACACTTGCTATTGGGAGGATAAATTATCAAAATTTTGACACCATGTCACATTTCATGAGGTTATCACTTTGCATTGTTTTTATGTACATCTGATTCGGCATCTACATACCACTGATTTATCACAATCTGAATGTAAGGGAAGGTGGTTTTAACCTCAAGCTGTTTGACATTTGCATTTTTATTTTTAAGAGCTGCTGTTTTTGGAGAGTTGGTTTCTGTAGGGTACAATTGGTCTTTCCTCTCTTTTTTCTTTGTTACTTCCACTTTGTAGATGTATTGCAAAGCGCATGAAAAAAAATGACGCTGTTTTAAATATTGTTGATGCCCTCCACTGTAATCACTTGTCTGTCTTATTGATATTTCAGGAATGTAATATCCAGTGAATCTGTTCCAGGAAGTCAGGCTTTCAATCCTCTAAGATTCTACCATTTGTCAGTTTGTTAAGTACTCCTGAGCTCCTATCAGAAGTAAAATGGATACACAGCTTCTATCATATACCATGGCTCAGACATATAATAAAGATGCAAATTGCATTAATGCCAGATTTTTAACTGCTTTCAATCCTGTGATTAGATTCCCTCTCCCTTTTAGTATTCCCAGAGTGGAAGGCAGTATAATTTAGAATATGTGCAAGAAGATTATTGATCAGCATTTAAGGCAGAAGATAGATACTGCCAACACCATTTTCTTTTAATCTTGGTAGCAAGATGTCCAGGTAAGTTAATTATATATTTTCACTAATAAAAAAATGTCTAGAGGTGATAAATTCTTCTTTTACTTGTATGACTTAACAGGGACTACGGTGTCACGCACGTTGATCCAATGTTCACATTCATGCAACTCAATGGAATCAGTTTTTTGGAGTGAGTATTAAAAGTTGACTGAAAATCTAGCATCTATTTAGCACTAGTAGCAACAAAAAAAAATTTATATCCTCAGAATCCTGCAATGCATGAGTCATATTCTGGTTGTACTTGTACCGCGTACACGAGTCTGCAATTTTATTTGAGGGTTTTAAATCATTTAATGCTAGTCGCAGAGTATTATTTCTTTTCATTCTGCAGCTGTGGTGACGAGGCCACCAAATACCCTTAGAGGCATTCTAACCGTAAGCTTTAAGTTATTCCTAAAGAACCAAGGTGGGAGAAAAATGTGCCTGGAATGATAGAGCTGCCCATCCGGGGTAAAACCAGATTCTGCTGAGGCAGAAGCTGGACGTCATTCCTGAAGAGATGAATCAGAATCAGGTTTACTATTACAGGCATATGTCATGAAATTTGTTGTTTTGCAACAGCAGTACAGTGCAATACATAATTATAAAAAAAACTACAAATTACAGTAAGAGAAATGTATATAAAATTAAATAAGTACGTAGTGCAAAAAGAGAGCAATAAAGAAAAGAAATAGTGGGGTAGTGTACACGGGTTCAATGTCCATTCAGAAATCTGATGAAGGGAAGAAGCTGTTCCTTAAACGTTGAGTGTGTGTCTTCTGACTCCTGTACCTTCACCTTGACAGTGGCAAGAAGAAGAGAGCACGTCTTGAGTGATGGGGGTCCTTAATGATGGATGCCACCTTCTTGAGGCATTGCCTTTTAAAGATGTCTTCACTGCTGGGGAGGCTGGTGCCATTGATGGAGCTGGCTGAGTTTACAACTTTCTGCTGCCTTTACTGATCCTGTGCAGGGGCCCCTTCATAACAGACAGTGATGTAACTAGAAGGCTGTCTATGGTATATCTGTGAGAATTTGCTAGGATCTTTAATGACATACCAAGTCTCCTCAAACTCCTAGTGAAATATAGCTGCTGTTGTGCCTTCTTTGCAATTGCATCAATATGTTGGGCCAGGATGTTGACACCCGGGAACGTGACACTGTTCACCCTTTCAACTGCTGATCCTTCGATGAGGACTGTTGTGCGTCCCTCAGATTTCCCCTCCTGAAATCCACAATCAATTCTTTGGTCTTACTGATGATGAGAGCAACACCACTCCACCAGCTGATCTATCTCACTCTTGTACACCTCCTCCTCACTGACTGAGATTCTGTCAACACAGTTGCGTCTTGGGCAAATTTATAGATGACATCTGAGCTATGCCTGGCCACACAGTCGTGAGAGGAGAGCAATAGGCTAAGTACAGATTCTTGAGATCTTCATGTGTTTTGTTGTCAGTAAGGAGGAGATCTTATTTCTTATTGCATCTGTGAGAAAGTATGAACTGGCAGGTGACAGGTAAAACCAGGTGAGAGTAAAGGTGGCTGAGGGAGAAGGTGGATGGGGGAAGGAGGGATGATGTAAGAAGCTGGGAGGAAATAAGTGGAAGAGGTAAAGGGCTGAAGAAGAAGGAATCTAGTCAGAGAAGGTTAGGAGGAGAGGAACCAGACAGGCAGGTGAGAGAAAAAAATTGCAAAGCAAATCTGAAGGCAGCCTATTGTAATTGCAAATTCAATTTCCCCTGTCCACATTTGAACTCAAACACACTGTTAGAAAGAGATGTAAGTGAAGAGCTAAGCTCTGTACAGTCACTTCCATCTGTGGATAACTTCACCCCAGTTGCAAGTGCTTCTGCATGACATCAGTCTACATATCTTCATGACCATTTACACTGGCAGTCTGAAGGGATTGGTGAAAGATGCAAATGAGCAAACTCAATTGGATTGTAATTTTCTTTCCAATAAACATCTGAAAATTAAATCAGAACTACTGTCCCCTTGTACAAATTAAACTATTATTATTGCTGCCTCGTCAAACGTTGGCAAGTTTGGATTTCCAAGGATAGTTTATCATGTTCCCCACTAACATAATGGGTCGGCATTAGAAGTGAGGCTAGCATGACAAGAACATCCAGGATCCTAGTTATTGTGGTCTATCATATAAGGCAGGGGAATCTCAATGTGATGAATTCTAGTGAGAAATAATCAAAGCTTTACAATGAATGAAGAACTTTGCTCTTCTGTCAACTATTGGAAACAGTACTTTGAACATAAATTAAAATCTAGTTTGTGATTCTTTTCAAATCAAATATGCTTTTCAAATGGAATTATAAGAGGGGATCACACGGGTACAACACAAGCTTAGCACCTTATCTAATCATTCCGACATGGGTATGACCACATCTTTCTCCCCCACCCACATGAGATGTTTCTGGACTTACCTCAGCTATTAGCTGCTGATAATATCTCTGGACTTGATAAGCAAAGGTAAAGCCATATAGAAGAACTTAAAGACAAGGACAGGGATTTTAAAACCGAATCATTGGCTTACTGGGGGAAGCTTTGGTTGACAGGCACAGAAGGAACATGAGACAGCAGCAGGATTTTGAGTGGCACATTTACAAAAGACTAGAAGAAGAGAGAATGGCCAGGAGCACATTATATTGCTGACTCTTTCAAACAGTTAATGCAAACATAAATATATTAAAATTATATTGTAAAGGTTGACTATAATTTCTCCAATAACTGACAACCCAACCCCAAACAATTGGAGGGCAAAAATAAGTAGCAAGAAAGGTTTGATAAGATAGCTATTGTTCTGTGGAACTGCTGCTATATCCTCTGTATTCAAGTTCTAAATTTTATATTAAGAAAATACAGAACGTATATTGTTAGTAATACTCTACTAACCCCAAGACAGTGATCTTTATATTACTCAATGAGATAGATACTGTGTATGAATATGTTATACGCTTTATTTCTTTATTTTTGAGGCTTTTTTCATTCGATGCCAGCTAGTGCAGCAAAATACTTTCACTGTTGCTATGGAAACAAATCTCTGAATCCTGTCTCCACATAAATAAATCCTAGTTATTGTGGTCTATCACCTAAGGCAAGGGGATCTCAATGTGATAAATTCTTGTGAGAAATAATCAAAACTTTACAATGAATGAGAACTTTGCTCATACGTCAAGGATCCAGCATTGCTTTGGAGGCACAGTACTTCAGGAATAAGGGTGATTTTTCAAATCAAATCTTGTTTGTGATGTTATTCAGGCATTCAGATTTACACAAGGTGATTTAGTGGTTGCCTGTGGAATCCAAAACAACATCTTGATAACTTTCACTGTTTTTTAATTTCATTTATCAGAAGGTGGACATCAATGGCAAGGCAAGGATTAATCGCCCATCTTTAATTCCTTTGTAGCTCCATCTTCTTAAGCCCTTGCCAGCTCTTCTTATGAAGTTGCTACCACACTGCGAAGGTTTCTGGGATTTAGATCCAGAGATGATGATCCAGCAGCTATACACTTCCAAGTTAGGATGATGTGTGAATTAGAAAACTGGAAGTTGTTCTCATGGGTCTGCTGCTTGTGGCCTCCCTGATATCAGAAGTCATGAGCTTAGGAGGTGCTTTTGGAGCAGCCTCAACAAGTAACTGCAGTGCATTTACAGAGGGTTCACAGTGGAGGGAATGAGTGTTGTAGATTGTGGAGGGGGAGCCAACTAAATTAGTTGTTTACTCCTGAGCTTGAGTGTCAGAACAAACATATATACATTTATTTATTTACTTATTGAGGTACAGAGCAGAATAGACCCTTCAAGCCATTCCACCTAGCAATCCTCTGATTTAGTCCTACTCTAATCATGGAACAATTTACAATGACCAATTAACCTACCAACCAACACGTCTTTTGTCTGGCGGAGGAAACCAGAACCCCCAGAGATAACCTGCACGGTCACAAAGAGAACATACAAACTCCTTTCAGCCAGCGACGGGAATTCAGCCCGGGTCAACTGTTCTGTGGAGCGTTGTGCTAACCACTAGGTTACTGTGCTACCCCATAGAACATTATAGTACATTACGAGCCTTTTGGCCCATAAAGTGCTGACCTTTTAACCTACTCCGAGATCAATCTGACCCTTCTCTCCTACATCTCCCTTAATTTTTCTCTCATCCACATGCCTAACAGAGAGTTTTTTTAATGGTCCTAATCAATCTGCCTCTACCACCACCCCTGGCAAGGTGTTAGAGAGTGCTTTTTGAGCTAGATTAGCATGTAGTCAGTATTATGACAGGCTTCAGTTGTGCTATGCTTTATCAAGTCAAAAGTTGATGCAGAGCAGGAGTAAAGTTTTGGCGTAATCAGAATTCCCAATTTTGTCAAATACCAATAAAACCAAAAAGAAGCATCCTGAACTGATCCAAATGCTAAAAACTGAGAAATTGTCCATCTAGGTACATTCGGCAACTGAGTAATGTTCAAGAGAGGCTTCTCCTCATCTTTGTTCTAATTGCCTAACACTGAGACAGTGCCTTGACTTCAACAGTATTGCCACATCTATGCTCCCTGAAGGCCACTCAAAACTTGGGTATTTCAATATTATTTCAATGAGGAAATTCAATATGTATGGTAACTACCACCAGATTCCAATCCTTTACCTTCCCTGTTAGAGTCCCTTCACCATCACTGGGTTTGAAACCCGGGACTCCTTAGCCAACAGTTCTGTGAGTACCTTCACCAGGAGTGGAGTGGTTTAAGGAAATGGTTCGTAAGACCTCCTCAAGAGCTGCAAACGTGGACAGTATCAATGACCACATCCCTCGAGTGAACAAAAAAAATTCCTTGAATGACATTGGATAGAGTGCAGTCAAATCAAGCGAGATCAGAGACTTAGCAATGTGCGACAGAAAGAAAAGGCTTGTAAATCACACGACGGGATCTCACTTCTCAGTCACAGCCTCGGTAAGGAATGATTAGATTTCCCATTTTAAAAATGCGTTTGCTGCATCATTTATAATCTTCGAATCAAACTTCTTTGCCTTTGTCCAATTGACTTAATATTGCCTGTTATCAAGTTCAAGCTGGTGAGAGGGAAGAGGGCACCATGGGAGTCCAGCCCAGCAAGTATTTGTTCATTGATAGCTACATAAAGTTGCATACACTAAAGTACTAAAACACAATACTGAAAGACCCCAAGCATACATGTCGAAGCAGGGCCAAACTCTACTTACTCACAGTTAATGTTTCTTTTTTCGAACTCAGTACACATAATCACTGTATCTATTTTCCATAGACAGACAAATAATAAAGACATAGACATTTCTATTACTCAATATATAATTGGATCATAGAGCAAAAGAGTAAAAGTTTCATGAATTTCCATTCCTGAATTTGCTTAGGAGCTGTATTTATGTAGCAGTTTTCACAATACCTCCAAAAAAACCTAAACTTTTTACAAGCACATTTGAAATTCTATTGTAATGCAACAAGTGATTTACACTAAGAACTTTCTAAAATGCCGGAGGAACTCAGCAAGTTAAGTAGCATCTATTTTGGGGAATAAACAGTCGATATTTCAAGCCAAGGCCATTCATCAGGACTTCATGATATCCTAATGAGTTTTCCATGAATCCTGATGGTCTTCACCTGAAATATCTACTGTTCCTTTCCCTCCGTCGATATTGCCTGACCTACTGAGTCCCTCCAGCATTTTGTGTGTGCTGCTCAAGATTTCCAGCATCTGCAGAATCTCTTGTGTTTATAATTTGCATTAGCAGTCTCTCAAGCACCAATGTGATAATGAGCGGATAATCTATGTCAGTAATTGAAACTGCAGATGGTGGATATCTGAAAAAAGAACAGAAAATGCTGGAAGCATTTAGCAAAGTTGATGAAAACTCATCCTACTAAAACATTAACTTAGTTTCTCAGTCTACAGATACTACCTGACCTGCTGAGTATTTCCATCATTTTCTATTATATTAGCACAGAGTCATACAGCACAGAAACATGTCTATACTGACCATTAAGTACCTATTTATACTTACCCTGTGACTTCAGATAGCTACTTGAGAGTCAGTGTAGTCATCTTTCAATAATATTCAATGGCTTGATAAGTACTGGCCAGAATCACGGGAATTGATACCCTGTATCGTCAAACTAGTCTGATTACACTTTTAGGTCCTTTGGAGGATGTACTTGGAGAAGCTGGTCTGTTGTTACCTCTGAAATGGATGATCCTTTGTCACCTTATCTCACTGTTTTAATTCCAACCTTCTCTAATCTGTGCAGTATGTATGTGGCCCTTAGTAGAGGAACTAACAACCAAAAAAAAGAATTTCAAATCATAACATTACACCACATAAGACTTTTTCAATGTAGGTGAAAATCAGAGAAACTGCAGGTGCTGGAAATCTGAAAAAAAAGTGGAAAATGCTGGAAGTATTCAACAGGTCATATTGTATCCGAACAGAAACAAAGGTGACATATCAGGTATTACTTTTATTGCATCTCTTAAAAGAAACGAACAGAACAAGAATCTCAAGATGGGAAACTATCACTGGATGAGACCCTTGTGAAATCTGCTGGTTTTTAATTAAGCTAAGGACAAGTGAGAATGAACTACATAACCCAGAGGGAGGTTGAAATCTGGGATAAGAAGCCGGAGAAGGTGGTGGAGACAGGCATATGTATTGCCAAGTGCTAGCAAATGGTTTGAGTACAAAGTGGAACTAGGTAGTAGGTATCAACATGTTTCTGTGTTCTGTGACTGTATGACTAATCTAACAGAGGAGACTGTGCTTTTCAAACAAAAATTAAATCTTAAATTTGTTAAATAATTAGATTTAAAAAACAGTCCAAATGAAAGATCTCGGCCCAAAACATTGACTGTTTATTCCTCTCTGTAGATGTTGCATGACCTGCTAAGTTCTTCCAGTATTTTGTGTGTGTTACTCTGGATTACCAGCATCTGTAGAGTCTCTTGTGTTTATGATTTGTTAAATAATGGTGATTTTTCAAATTCGGTCTCCTTAAATGATCTCAGTTTGAGAAAGTGAGCTGAGGTGGGGAGGCGCAGTAGTGCAGCACTTTACAGCACCAGCAAAGAGGGCTGAAATCCTACCAGTGTCTGTAAGGTGTTTGTACTTTCATCCTGTCACCACATGGGTTTCCTCCAGGTGCTCTGGTTTCCTTCCACATTCCAGAGTTGTACGGGTTGCGCGCATGCTATTTTAGCGCCAGAATCACGGCAACACGTGGCCTGCCATCAGCACATTTCAGAATGTGCTGGGTCCTGCACAACCACTAAAGTTCACTGCACAGTATGTATTGGTTTTGAAGATAGTGTGCCAAATAAAGCTAATATTTAATTTCTAACCATAGTATTTCCACAACTGTGGAGTATTAAGAACAAAGCACAAATCTACTATGGTGTTTAAGGGACAATATTTAATTCAGTGACCAGATGTGTTGCATGCATTATTTAGAGAGTCCATCCTTTACACAGGAAATAGAAATGGTTGCAATGCTAGGAAGATAAAATAGAATATAAAAGTCAGTTTAAGTAATTACCCTAAGTTCTTATAAACAGGTTTTGGTAGCAATTTTCCTAAAGTATTTAAAAATGTTCTTCACTCTTTTGTACTTGAATTACATTCCTTCCAGGAACTTAAATACTTGAAAGGGTTGGACAGTGTATGGGGAGTGTTGGAAGACTCTGGGCCTGTACTTATGGGAACTTAGAATGATGTTGGATCTCATTGTAACCTACCGAATATTGAGAGGCCGAGATAGAGTGGATGTACAGAAGATGTTTCCAATTGTGACTGAGCCGAGGTCCAGAGGGCAGACCCTAGAAACTGAAGGACAGAGATGAGGAGGGATTTCTTAAGCCAGAAGGTAGTGAATCTGTGGAATTCATTGCCACAAGTGGCAGTGGAGACCAAGTCATTATGTATATTTAAAGCAGAGTATCAGAGGGATCTTGGGGTCCGAGTCCATAGGACACTCAAAGCAGCTGCGCAGGTTGACTCTGTGGTTAAGAAGGTGTACAACGTATTGGCCTTCATCAATCATGGAATTGAAGTTAGGAGCCGAGAGGTAATGTTGCAGCTATATGGGACCCTGGTCAGACCCCATTTGGAGTACTGTGCTCAGTTCTGGTCGCCTCACTGCAGGAAGGATGTGGAAACCATAGAAAGGGTGCAGAGGAGATTTACAAGGATGTTGCCTGGATTGGGGAGCATGCCTTATGAGATTAGGTTGAGTGAACTTGGCCTTTTCTCTCTGGAACGACGGGGGATGAGAGGTGACCTGATAGAGGTGCATAAGATGATGAGAGGCATTGATTGTGTGGATAGTCAGAGACTTTTTCCCAGGGCTGAAATGGTTGCCTCAAGAGGACATACATTTAAGGTTCTGGGGAGTAGGTACAGAGGAGATGTCAGGGGTAAGTTTTTTACTTAGAGAGTGGTGAGTGTGTGGAATGGGCTGCTGGCGGATGGTAGAGGCGGATATGATAGGGCCTTTTAAGAGACTTTTGGATAGATACATGGAGCTTAGAAAAATAGAGGGCTATAGGTAAGCCTAGTAATTTCTAAGTTAGGGACATGTTCAGCACAACTTTGTGGGCCGAAGTGCCTGTATTGTGCTGTAGGTTTTCTATGTTTCTATGTTTCAGAGTTCAATAGTTTCTTGATTAGGAAGGGCATCAGGGGTTATGAGGAGATGGCAGGAAAATGAGTTGAGAGAGAAAATGAATCAGCCATGATCAAATAGCAGAGCAGAGATAATTGCCAAATGCCCTAATTCTGCTCTTATGATTTATGGTCTTATGATCATAAAAAACAAGAGATTAGGAAACAACATTCAAAACTGAGTTAAAATCAGGATTATATCCTTTATGGAGGATATTAACTTAGTAAGACAAGAAGAGTAAATAATTATGGTCTTGTTTCAGCATGTGAAACCTTGTTTCATTAATGTGAGGGTTATACATTTGCAGAGTTGCTATCTCACAGTTCCAGAGAATCCTGATTCAATCCTTGCCTCCAGTTCTATATGAGTGGTGTTTGCACATTTGCTCTGTGACTATTTTGTTGTCCTGTGGCTGCTTCAGGTCCCTCCCCATCCTAAAGATGCGCAGGTTGGCAGATTAATTGAGCACCATAACTTGCTTGCAGCTGGGTGGCAGAGTCTGGGGAAGGTTGATAGAACGTGAGGAACATAGGGGAGAGGGAAAATTAGAGGGAGAATGGAATTGCTCTGTGAGCCAGCAGAGATTCAAAGGACCAAGATGGCTCCTTCTATGTCATAAGGAAACATAGAAATAAACAAACAAATTTAGAAGAGCAATTTGCATTTATATAGCATTGTGAATGTAGTAAAAATTCCCAAGGGTGCTATCAAGTAAGACTTGGCACTGAGCCGCATTGGAAGATGCCAATAAAAACAGTTAATACTGGCAACACTCAGCAGATCAGGTAGCACCAGCAGAATGAGAAAGACAGATTAAAGACCTGTTATAGGATTGGAGAAGTTGGGAAATAGTTTAATTCTAGATTGCAGAGAAGATGGAGAAGAGGCAGAGGTGGCATCTGAAAGGCTGAGGCCAAGGGGTCTGCAGCAAGTCGATGGCTTACAAAGCCATCAAGTTGATAATTTAACAAATACAGTTAGATAGGAGACAGGGTCATGCAAAATCTGTTAAGCGTAAATCAATGCTGAGACCTGAAACCAAAATGAGGATGCTGGTCCTCCTCGGAATTTAAGTAACAAGAAATTTAGGAAACAATGGGCCACATCATCAGTATATCAATATTCCATCAGAAACCCAATTCAGAATCAGAAACAGGTTTATTATCACCGGAAGGTCACGTGAAATTTGTTAACTTAGCAGCAGCAGTTCAAGGCAATACATAATCTAGCAGAGAGAGAAAAAATAATAAAATAATAATAATAAATAAACAAGTAGATCAATTACAGTATATGTATATTAAATAGACTTTTAAAATGTGCAAAAACAGAAATACTGTATATTAAAAAAAGTGAGGCAGTGTCTAAAGTTTCAATGTCCATTTAGGAATCGGATGGCAGAGGGGAAGAGGCTGCTCCTGAATCGCTGAGTGTGTGCCTTTAGGCTTCTGTACCTCCTACCTAATGGTAACAATGAGAAAAGGGCATGCCCTGGGTGCTAGAGGTCCTTTCTGAGACACTGCTCCATGAAGATGTCCTGGGTACTTTGTAGGCTAGTGCCCAAGGTGGAGCCAACTGGATTTACAATGCTCTGCAGCTTCTTTCAGTCCTGTGCAGAAGCCCCTCCATACCAGACAGTGATGCAGCCTGTCAGAATGCTTTCCATGGTACAACTAAAGAAGTTTTTGAGTTTATTTGTTGACAGGTCAAATCATTTGAGAATATCAGTCTATTATTTTGAACTTCAAAGCTATTGAAAGAGAAAATCAGACAGTGCCTATGGAGAAAGAAAACCTGGAATAATACTACAGATGGATAACATGGAAGCCAGATTAATCACTTTTGATACAAATACAACTTAGAGGAACAAGGGACTGTAGATACTGGGATCTGAAGCAAAAGAAGAAAGAAACTGCTGGAGGAGCACTGAAAGTTGAGCAGTATTGGTGGAAACAAGGTATCTGAAATTGTGAAATTTAATATCGTGTTGTAACGTAGACTGAAGACGAGGTATGGTTCCTCAAGCTTATCTCGGTATCACTGGAGCATATACAGTACTCACAGGCAGGTGGATCAGAGCAGGAGTAATGCATCGCTGATTCTATCTTTCCCTTTTTGTTTCCATCTCAGGTGGATATGTTAGTGACAAAATCTATTCCAAGGCCACATACTTTCAGATACTTCAGCCCCTCCTGCTGTGATCACGTTCCCTGTGAAGATTCCACTCCCTTGTCCTAATTCTTCCATTTCCATATGTTCCAATGAAGGCACTCTTTGCACAGGTGCCTCTAAACTATTTTTTCATTACCTTAATTTGAGAATTGTCAGTCACTTGGACAGGTACGGACTGACTACAGAAAGCCAGCATAAGGGAACTCCTGTCTAACTGGCAAGATGAAGCTCTTTGATGAAGTAATGAAAAGCTTCAGAGAGGGAAATGTGGATGAGGTAAACTGCATGATCTTCCTAAAGTTGTTTAACATAGAATCACATAATAAGCTTTTCATCAAGGTTTAAAGCCAAGGGAAAAAAAATGGGCCATAGCAACAAATTGCATTGGCTAAGTAACAATAAACAGTGCAGAAAATAGGAAGAGGTTTTGAAAACCCAGTCAAGTATGGTGGACAGGAAACCAGAATTGAGAAAAAAGCAAGGAATCTCAGAATTTCTGGATTGAAAGTTGGTACATTGTCGAATCAGATACCGCAGAAACAGACAAGAAGTGGAAGAATGGAATGGAGTTTACACAGGAAGCAGAAAGGGAAGAAGTGTTGCCAAAGTAGCTGTGGGAGTTTGCGAGGCTCAAAGTGGATAACGGCCGGAGTGGATATCGGCTACTAATGTATTCCCTAAAACCGAGAAGAAGTGAAGAAAGGGAAGGGTTAGTAGGGGATGTGCCATGTGAAAGTGAGAGAAGGGAAAAAATAGGTGTAAAGGTTAGGAACACACACAAAATGTTGGAGGAACTCAGCATCTAGGAAAAAGAATAAGAGTCGATGATTCAGGCCAAGACCCTTCATCAGGTTCCTCAAAAGTGTGGAAACTTTCAAGTTCTATATGAGAAGAAAACAACACCAATACATTTATCATTAAACCAGAAAAACAGGTTCAAGAGGGGGTGTCTCAGAAACAATCAGTGTTTGATATGAACCACAAAGATACAGCCATAGTGTTGCAATCACTACACTTCTCGTTTGGAGGAAGTGACCAGTGTTAAAGCCGATGTTACTCATGATTACAAGGTCAGACAGATAAGGAAAGGGGAGAAAATGTTTCTCTTGCAAATGCCATTAAAATATTCAAATCATTTCTACAGAATATACTAATTTCTTATTTCAATGGATAAAAGGAAAGCCTATTTATGTGCATAGCACTATTAAGCAAAGGCTCAATCTCTGCAGCAATTACAACTGCAAAGACAAGTTTTGTCTTCTCATTGCTGAAGATAATATCCTATTTGTTTGCCAGCTCACCCAGTCTGTCTCTGTCTGCCTGCATTAAGTCAATTGTCTGATTATCAGATGGAGACCAAAGCTCTGAGTAGACACTTGTAATAACCGGCTGAGAAAACAATCGTGCCTCTTACGACATAGTCTCCGTCACTGCTAAAGGAAACAAATAGAAGGAATGAGTTTAAAATGTGGCTCAGATAGGAAACTCTGAATAATGGATTGGCCACCTTTAAACATCCACTCGGCAGATGAAAGGGAAAAGGAATAGGAGTGAGAATATTTCAAGTTCAAGTTTATTGTCATCTGAATGTACATATATACAAATGAAACAATGTTATTCCAGACGAAAGTGCACCCACACAATACATATCACACACAGCACATAAACCAAAGTATTATACTATAAGTAAGTTCATAAAACATAATTCAAAATGCAGGTGGTAAAGTGCAGCACAGGTATACAATAATCAGTAAACAGCTCACTATTCTAGTGACGAGTCCTATTCATCAGCCTAAGGGAAAAAGCAATTACCCAGCCTGACAATCCTAGTCCTCATGCTTCTGTACATCCTTCCTGAAGGTAGTGGGTCAAGGAGATTGAGGGATGAGTGGTAGGGAGCCTCAACAATGCTTTGGGCCTTTCATCTGCAACACCCCCAGTGAATGTCACAAGAAGGAGGGAGGGAGACCCCGAAGATCCTCTCGTCAGTTTTTACTATCCTCTGCATGGGCTTGTGGTCCGATGCCTTGCAGCTTCTATACCATACCATGATGCAGCCAGACAGGACACTCTCGATGGTGTACCTGCAGAAAGCTGTTAGAATTGTGGTGGAGAGTCTTGCACACCTCAATTCCTCAGAAATTGTAGGTGCTGCTGTACCATCTTGACTAGTGAGGAGGTGTTGTAGGTCCAAGTTAGCTCGTCCGTTATGTGCACACCAAAGGACTTTGTGCTCTTCACTCTTTCCAAGGCAGAACTACTGACGTGCAATGGAGAGTGGTCAACCTGTGCCTTCCTGAAGTTTACTATCACCTCTTTTGTCTTGTCTACGTTGAGACTCAAGTTGTTCTTGCACCATCTGACAAGCCTCTCTCTATGCTAACTCATCATTGTTGCTGAAGAAGCCACCCATTGTAATATCAGCAAACGGTTTGAGCTGAATCTAGCAGTGTAGTCGTAAGTCAGCAGCGCGAACAGTGGCGAGCTGAGCACACATGGGGGGCACTGTTGCACAGCATGATGGAGTTTGTGTATTGTATTGGCAACTGATTCACTATCTTTTCATTCTGCACTACCTGTCTTTATTTATCCCTAATCTGAGGCCATTTATGCGTCTCAGTATGTGTCATTTACAGCAATCTCCAAGCATTGTTTACCCAGACGTTATACACATCTAATTCGACAGATCTCTAAATGCAGCAGAAAAATCAAGGAGAGGCTATTTTTCAACAAATTACTTTAAGCAATAAAAGGTTAAGGTGATAGCCAGAATGGGGCATTGAACACAATTCTGGTTTAACCTGTATTTACTGCAGATGATATCAAGATATTTGAAGTGTGCATCTTGAGATGGTTAAGGGAAGCTTCACATCTTTATGGAAAGCAAGGCCTCAATTAGGAGCCCCTTCTAATATTTACCAAATGAACGAGTTGCTGCTGAGGATTTACTTAAAGCCAAGACCAGTTTTAATGTTCATTACTGATTAAGATCATTAGATTCCATTGTGATGGAAGAACATATCAAATACATTGGAAGACTCTTTGGAGACCTTGAAAAAACTTGACCATTATGTTGTTAACATTTAAAAAAATATATTTTGTCATCTTCACCAAATGTAAGTCCTAAGCCATCATCTTTACTGAGGTAGAGTTCAGCAGTATAAAGGAGCATTTGGTGCACAGCCCTGCAACTCATGACCTTCAAGTACAATCCCTGTGAAAACTTGATTTCCATCTTTTATCACCATTTCCTACAGTCAGAGCAGCAACTGATACTACAGTTATCAGGACAGAAGGATGTGGCCTCAACAAACTAACGTACTCAGCGAGAATATTTCAAGACCACAACAGGTTTAGACCATACTCAAAACAGTGAAGGTCATTGTGCTAATTAGCCTTCACCCACACCTTGCAAGCTTCCAAGGTGATGTTATACAGCAGACACAATTCTTAATGTGTGCCTGGTCCATACTCACCCTTTGTCACAACCTTCCACCGTGGAAGATCAGAAGCAGAATCAGGATTGAACAAGATGATGGAATTATTATGAAGCTATTGACTGCACAATTGGGGCCATGTGAATCATTCCTTTAACTCTGGAGATGTTCAAGAGCAGAAATGGAATAAATTCTATTTGGACACCAGTCTAATTCAAGCCCCCAGGACTTGGTCAACAGCCCTATAGGCCATGGCCTTTTAAGTCTAATCCCAAAACTGTTAAAATGTGAGGAGCATATCTGCCTTTAACACTCTTTCATGCAGTAAGTTCCAGACTTCTCCCACATCCTGGGTAAAAGAAAACCATCTCGCCTCTAATCCTACCAATTACTTTAGATGCTGTAATACTAAACAGTAAACATTGGGGGCTCTCAGTAAATCAAAGTTTTGATGATATTATCGATCGAAAGCATTAACTCTTTCTCTCTCTACAGGTCCCATCTGACCAGCTGACTATTCCCAATTTTCTGTTTGCATTTCAGATTTCCAACCTATGCGCTGTTTTGCTTTTAATTGTCCTCAAGATTATATCCCTTTTGGTAAGGGAAATACAGTGCCTATAAGAAGTATTCACCCACCCCCAAAAGTTTTCGTGATTTATTGTTTTATAACATCGAATCACAGGGGATTTAATTTGGCTTTTGTTGACACTGATCAATAGAAAAATTCACTTTTGTGTCAAAGTGAAAACAGAACTGTACAAAGTGATCTAAATTAAGTACAAACATAAAACACAAAATAGTTGATTGCACGAGTATTCACCCTTTTAAAATAACACACGAAATCATCACTGGTGTAGTCAATTGTTTTTAGAAGTCATGTAATTAGTTAAATAAGATCTGATTTTGGAGATCACCTGTGTGCATTCAAGATGTTTCAATTGATCATAGTAAAAATATACCTGTATCCGGAAGGTTCAACGCTAGCGAGTCAGTATCCTGGCAAAAACTACATCATGAAGATAAAAGAACTCTCCAAGTAATTCTGCGAAAAGGTTATTGAAAAGCACAAGTCAGGAGATGGATACAAGAAAATTTCCAAATCACTGGATATCCCTCGGAGTACAGTGAAGTCAATCATCAAGAAATGTGAAGAATATGGCACAGCTGTAAATCTGCCCAGAACAGGCCATCCTCAAAAACTGAGTGACCGTGCGAGGAGGGAACTGGTGAGGGACTCCACCAGGAGACCTATGATGCCTCTGGAGGAGTTACAAGCTTCAGTGGCTGAGATGGGAGAGACTGTGCATACAATTGATGTCTGGTTCTTCACTTGTTGCAGTTCTATGGTGGAGTGTCAAAGAAAAAGCCACTGTTGAAAAAGCTCATATGAAACCTTGGCTAGAGTGGGAGATTCTGAAGTGAACTGAAAGAAGGCTATGTCTGATAAAACCAAATTGGAGCTTCTGGGCCATCAGACTAAATGCTCTGTTTGGAGTAAGCCAAACACCACACATCATCAACATCACACCATCCCTACCATGAAGCATGGTGGTGGCTGCATCATGCTGTGGGGATGCTTCACTGCAGCAGGTCCTGGAAGGTTTGTGAAGGTAGAGGGTAAAATGAATGTAGAAAAATACAGGGAAATCCTGGAGGAAAACCTGATGCAGTCTGCGAAAGAACTGTGACTCATGAAGATTGGGTTTCCAGCAAGTCAATGACCCCAACCATAAAGCAAAGCTACACAGGAATGACTTAAAAACAACAAAGTTAATGTCCTGGAATGGCCAAGTCAAAGCCTGCAACTCAATCCAATTGAGAATTTGTGGCTGGACTTGAAAAAGGCTGTTCACTCACAATCCCCATGCAATCTGAGCAGTTTTGTAAAGAAGAATGGGGGAAAAAATGCAGTGTCCAGATGTGCAATGCTGTACGAGATCTATCAACACAGACTCAAGGCTGTAATTGCTACCAAAGATGCACCCACTAAATACTGACTTGAAGGAGGGGAATACTTAAGCAATCAAATTAATTTAGATCACTTTGTAGAGATCTGCTTTCATTTTGACACAAAGGAGTATTTTTCTGTCAATCAGTGTCAAAAAAAGCCCAACTAAATCCACTGGGATTTAATGTTGTAAAACAATAAAACATGAAAACTTGTGGGGGGGTGGAAATAAGTTTTATAGGCAGTGTAGATCCTTCCTGTATGTTCTGACTAGGTTCTTTATAGTTGTATATATCTCAATTAGATCACTCTTCAGCCTGCCCTGTCCCAAACAAAACTGTTACACCTCATCCACTCTTTTCTCATAGCTTTTATTTTCCAGTGCTGGCAACATCCTTGTAAATCCCCACTGCACACTAGCCAGTTCAATCACATTTTTCCTCTAACGTGATCATGCAGTGATAAAACTGCAGCCTGCCTAATGTTACACAGAGCTCCTGCCCCTACACAGTTAAAAAAATCTATATCCTTTTTTAACAACTTTGTCTATCCCTTCTTGGGTGCCTGGGAGGAGATCCATCTCCCCCAAAGGATGTATAAGGTGCTCCTTCCCTCCGGCAGTCTGCAGGTCCCCCTTGGGCAAGGTGTAGCACCTGCTTCCCCCCCCCCCCCCCGATCAAGGTCAGGTGAAGCCCTGGGAGCAGGTCAGATGAGCAGGGGGTGCACATCATGAGTCCTGGTTATGAGACCACCGAAACCAGGCAGACAATCTGCGAAGAGTATTGATAACGGCGGGGGTCACCCATCCGGTAAAGACACCGCCCAGAAGAAGGCAATGGCAAGCCACTTCTGTAGAAAAACTTTCCAAGAACAACCATGATCATGGACAGAGAAAATAAAAAGAACAACAGCGTGAAGAGGGTCAAAAGACAGATGGAAGACTGTGATCAGCCATGTGATACAACAGGGCACATAATAATGATGGTGATTATCTATATCTTCAACAACCTGTGGGCAAACACCCACACTTCTCATTCTAGCCACATTGGCTTTGATCATAATGATAAGGGAATCAGAACTAGAATCAGGGTTATTATCACTGACATATTTCATGAAATTTGTTGTTTTGTGATAGCAGCACAGTACAGTACGTAAGTTACATAAAAACAAGTAATGCAAACAGAGAGACAAAAAGTGAGGTAGCGTAGGTGGGCCCATGGTCCGTTGAGAAATCTGATGGCAGAGTGAAGGTACCGTTCCAAAAATGTTGAGTGTGTGTCTTCACGCTCCTGTATCTCCTCCCTGATGGTAGGAATGAGAAGAGGACATGTCCTGTGTCGTGAGGAACTCACCTATTGAAGATGTCCTTGATGGTGGGGAGGCTTGTGCCCATAATGGAGTTGGCTGAGTTTATAAACCTCTGTGGCTTTTACCAATCCTATGCAGTGGCCCCTCCGTACCAGACAGAGATGCAATCAGTTAGAATGCTGTCTGTCAAGCATGCATCTCCCAATAGGGATCATCTGCCACTCATTGTTAGACATCATCCACAGCCTATTTAATTTCAGCTCTCGTCCACAATCTTTGTTCACTCACCATACTAGCCAGCCTTAACCAATTGCTCCTAGCCTTCAGTTATCTTGTTGCCTTGTCGGATTAAATATCTGCTCTCTCTTATTTTCTGGCCCTTCATGGCTTGTTATTTTGCAGTTTATTATTAAAGTTAACACTCACCGCTAAATCAGCTCATTGCTCTGGATTTGGGTCAAGCCTGTTCTACATTTCCTGACACTCTCCACAGTCCATCTGTACACATTTGCTAGAGTCTTGGGTGACATACCAAATCTCCTCACACTTCAAATGAAATATCGCCACCAGCATGCCTTCTTCGTAATCACATCAATATGTTGGATCCAGGGTAGAGCCTGTTGACACCCAGGACAGAAATGGATACTTAATATTCACTCCAGAAAGTCCATTCAGATTCTCTTGCCTTTTTACAACTTCTGAAGTGCTTTACCTCACACTTCTTTGAATCAAGTTCAATTTGCCACTTAATACCACAACTGATTAGACCATCCGCATCTTAGATCAATTACGGAGGAAGTTTGAAGTTAATAACTCCCCAGTTAATAACTCATCAGGTGTGATTGATAAGTTTGTGGACTAAGGTAGAAGGAGATGAGTTATTAACTTCAAACTTTCTGCATAATCACTCAAAGAGTTGACCTGCAAGTGCATGTAAGGAGAGCTGATTAACTCATCTCCTTCTACCTTAGGCCACAAACTTATCAATCACCCCTGCTGTGGACCACCTGGAAGTCCAAGATCCGTATGTTCCACGATCGTTGGACTAAGTGTGTAAATGTAGGAGGGGACTATATTGAAAAATAAATGTGCTAGGTTTTCTAAAATTGACCCCTACCTTAGGCACAAACTTATCAATCACCCCTCGTGATAATTAATAGTATCTAAAGGAAGTCTGTCAGGAGGGAGTTCATCACTCTGGGACTTGCCCTCACTTAGGTGTGCAGCTATTTCATTGGGGAGGGCAGCACTCCACTCTGGATGGGGAATTCTCTGGGTGGGGCACGCTGTCAATAAATGGGGAGTCTCACTGAAGGTGGGATGCTCCCAACTGAAGTGCGACTCCAGTGAGGGATGGGAGTTCTCTCACACTGATGGGATCGTCCCCCAACGCCAGTAGTCACACAATTAGAGGAGTTTCCTCAGAGCAGGCTCCCTCACACTGAATACCTTTGACACACTGGGGGTGGGGGTTCTTTATCAATTTTTAATTATTTATCTGTTGTGTCCTGATTTTTTAGCACCTCCCCCTCTCTGTGGCTCCACTTCCACAGGCTCAATGGGCAGGGACAGTGAGTGGCTTCCACTCCGATGTCTGGCACTGAGACATCTACAGACTCTGTCACTGACGCAGGACCGGGAGGTTGGAGAGCCAGATGGGTGGGTGAGTAGGCTGTGAGGTGGTGCACTCCTTCCACTGCTCCTGGCACTGGGATCCTTGGTCCTCAAAACCATCTTGGATGCTCCAACAACTGCCCAGTCACATTGACCATTCTCCTCTGTAACTGGCTCTCCTCCATTCCACACTATCAACAACATGCCCAAAGGAGGTTTCACGTTCCACTACTTCCCCAGAGGTTCCCACTGACTGCACCATCTCTCAGTTCTTGTCGCCTCATACAGGAAGGATGTGGAAACTATAGAAAGGGTGCAGAGGAGATTTACAAGGGTGTTGCCTGGATTGGGGAGCATGCCGTATGAGAATAGGTTGAGTGAACTCGGTCTTTTCTGCTTAGAACGACAGAGGATGAGAGGTGACCTGATAGAGGTGTACAAGATGATGAAAGGCATTGATCGTGTGGATAGTCAGATGCTTTTTCCCCAGGGCTGGAATGTTTTAAGGTGCTTGGAAGTAGGTACAGAGGAGATGTCAGGGGTAAGTTTTTTTATGCAGAGAGTGGTGAGTGCGTGGAATGGGCTGCCGGCAGTGTCGGTGGAGGTGGAAATGATAGGTTCTTTTAAGAGGCTCCTGGATGGCTACAAGGAGCTTAGAAAAATAGAGAGCTATGGATAAAGCCTAGGTAGTTCTAAGGTAGGGACTTGTTCGGCACAGCATTGTGGGCCGAAGGGCCCATATTGTGCTGTAGGTTTTCTATGTTTCTAACTGCCCAAGTTGCTTCTGTGGGATATTAGCTCATTTCTATGCATTTTGACCCAGGTCTTTTGATTACCAGTCTAGTAACAACTACAGTGCCAATCGTTCTTTAATATACCTCTTAGCAAGAGGACCAGTGTCCTGCAATGTGTCTCCCTCATGCATCCCTTTTATCACCTGTAATTCCTCCTTAGGGGGACGCTGTTTTATAGTCCTTCTCCTCCATCCTCAATGTGCACTGTCAGCAGCTATGTGATCTCTATAAATATTAGTTTATTAGTGGGTAAAACAGTTTGAGGTCAGACACTGACAGTGATGAGATGTGTCGTACCCAGGGCTCTTGTGAGTATCATTAATCATCTTTCATCACTGGAGCCAGAGATCCTGAACAAGAGTTCCGGGGTATTGGCTGCTTTAGTGACCTCATTCCCCACTGCAGGAAGAGGACATCCTTCCCCTTTCTGATTCCTCTATCAAGATGTCCAGCAGTGCCCTGGAAACCTCGGGTATCCCCACTTCAGATCTGAGACTTTCCATACCTAGTTTCCGCATTCAATGCATTCATTAAAATCGAGTTCACTTACACTTCCCCATGATAGTTATATCCAATCTGCATCTGGACACTAAATCTGGAGGCTTCTAGTTATTGTCTGCAGACATAATCAGGTTATTATAACCATTAAGTACTTAAGTACCCCTGCAGGCTGGGTCATTAGATCGAAGCACCATGTGGAGTTGTCTTTAGTGATAAATTATTCATTCCTTGGCATCAAACATTGTTGACTATTCACATTTCTAGAGATCGCTTAAGTGACTTATAACTCATCACCTCAACTGTAGTCAATTATTCTCTATCTAACCTGCAGCGCAAACTCTCAAAGTTAATCTTCCCATCTTTCCACATTTCTGTCACTCATTCCATCTTAGTTGGCAGATATGTTTGGTTATAAACACGAGGAAGTCTGCAGATGCTGGAAATCCAAAGCAACACACACAAAATGCTGGAGGAACTCAGCAGGTCAGGCAATATCTATGGAAATTAATAAGCAGTCAACATTTCAGGCCGAGACCCTTCTTCACAACTGAAAAGGAAAGGGAAAGATACCAGAATAAAAAGGTGGGGAGAGGGGAACGAGGATAGCTAGAAGGTGATAGGTGAAGCCAAGTGGGTGGGAAAGGTAAAGGGCAGGAGAAGAAGGAATCTAATAGGAGGGGAAAGAGGACCATAGGAGAAACGGATGGAGGAGGGAGCCAGGGGGAAGTGATAGACAGGTGAGAAGAGGTAAAAGGCCAGAGTGAGAAAAAGAAGGGAGAGGAGAGGGAAAACATTTTTTTACCAGAAGGAGAAATCGATATTGATGCCATCATGTTGGAGGCCACCCAGACAGAGTATAACGTGTTGCTCCTCCAATCTGAGAGTGTCCTCAACTTGGCACGAGAGGAGGCCATGAACTTAAATCTCAGAAACAGGAATGGGAATTTGAGTTTAAAAGTTTAGCCACTGGGAGGTTCTGGTTCTGGCGGATGGCGCAGAGGTGCTCAATGAAGACCCAATTTACAACGGGTCTCACCAATGTAGAGGAGGCTGCATCAGGAGCTCCAGACACAATAAAAAACTCCAGCAGATTCGCAGGTGAAGTGTTGACTCAACCAGAAGGACTACTGAGGTCCCTGAATGGAGGGAGAGAGGAGGCGAATGGGCAGGTGTAGGCCACTTGCAGGAGTAAGTGCTGGGAGGGAGATTAGTGGGGAGGGGCAAATAGACAAGGAAGTCACAGAGGGAGTGATCCCTGCAGAAAGTGGAGGTGGGAGGTAAAGATATGTTTGGTGGTAGGATCCCTTTGGATATGGCAGAAATTGCAGAGGTTGATGTGTTGGATGTGGATTTTTGTGGGGTGGTAGGTGAGGACAAGGGGAACTCTATCACTGCTAAAGCAGTGGAAAGATGGGGTGAGCGTGGATAATTGGGGAATAGAGGAGATGCGGGCAGGGCAGCATCAATAATGGAGAAAGGGAAACTCTTGGAAGAAGAAAGAATCTCTGATGTCCTGGAAAGAAAGACCACATCCTGGGAAATGAGAAATATGTCAGGTTAATTCGGGTGAAGTTGCCTAAGTCTTGATCGATTTTTTACAAAACTAAGTCCTGAGAAATAACAAAGTCTGGATGACCAAGTGTCTCAGGATAATAGTGTTGTATAATGTTGACATAATTCTTGACACCAACTAAGGATATTCACAATCTTGGCAATATGCTTGACCTTGAACTTGAAATGAGCATTTGACCAGGCACCCTATCATCATTATTTACTTCTATCTTTATATCATGCCTTGACTCCACTTCTCCTTCTGGACTTTGTTATTCTAATGCAGTCTTGGCCAACGCCCATAAATTCAAATTATCCCATTTTCTAACTTCCATCACCTGCCATTCCTCCAGATGAAGTTAGGTCCCTGGCCATGGTTAGCAATAACTCCATCTCAGAATCTTTAAGTTCCTATATCCCCATGGCCTGATTGCCCCTACCTCTAAACTCCTCCAGTCCTACAGCCCTGCAAAGTACATTAGTTTCTCCAAGTCTGATGTATCTTAATTTCTCCATCATCAGCAGGAACACTTTCAATTCCATAGCTTCAGCTCTGGAGTTTCCCACCTAAACTTTAATGTCTCTGTGCCACTTTCTCCTCTCTGTGATGTCCCTTAAAAGTTCAAAGTTTAAAATTCATTGATTATCGAAGTATTATGCTATATACAGCCTTGAGATCCATCTTCTTGCAGGCAGCCACAAAACAAAGAAACTCAAAAAGAAAAATTAAAAAACCCTCATAACAAAGACCATCAAATACCTAGTTTGTGAAAAAAGAACAAATTGTGCAAACAAAAAGTAAACAAATAACACACAGAACATGAACTGCGGATTTGCCGATGGTGAATACACATCCTCAGAGTCAGTGCAGCTTTGCAGTAGGTTCAGGAACCCGAAGGCTACATGCCACAGCCTCGGGAACAATTCAGTGCTGAAGTGAGTGCTGATGGCTGCAGGTCACAGCGCAAAGTCAGGTCAAAGCTGATGGGAGTAAAGCTCACTGAGTAGTGAGCTGAACACCAGCTTGACCTTTGCCCTCGGCCTTGACGTCTTGCTCTTTTTAATCTAGCTCGGTGCTTAAATTGGCCAAACATCGGTTTGTTTCTCACTCTCAGAGCCGGGCCCCACCACTTTTGCATTGACAACTTCTGATTGAAAACTTACATCAAGCTGGAACATTTGTAATTTTGTACTCTGCAGGCATCAAACCTAAATGTTCAGGTGATGAGAGATAATGGCCAAGACCTCTACAATTTCCTCAGCTCTTCCGTCTTCAACCGATGATTCATCGCACCTGCACCAGGTGACTTATCTACAGCTGACCTTTCTAGTATCTCCACTTTGTCAAATATTGCTCAAAATCTAAATCTCATTTTAATTTAGACTTTGTATTTGGATATGTTCCTGACAATTTTTAGTTGCCTAACATAGTGACATATACAGGGGAGCTACCCAATATTTTACCATTAAAATTAAGCCATTTGAGATTCAAGATTTAATGTTTTTTAATGTCATTTCCAGTACACAAATGTAAGGGAGGACAAAGTAATTGTTATTCTGAGACTGATGCAGCACAAAAAGACAATAATTTTAAAAAGCTCAATAAATATGTACAGAAGATAGCTTATATACAGAGATTGAGTGTACGTACATAGAGCTAGATACAGGAGTGTCTGTACATAAGGTGACTCTGACAGGAAATGATAATATAGTGGTGGGGGATGTGGGTTAATGGGTGGAGGTGTTGATCAGCCTTACTGCTTGGGGAGAGTAACTGTTTTTGAGTCTGGTGGTCCTGATGTGGATGATGGGAGTGAGACAAATGGCCCACCAGCAGGGTGGGTGGGATCCTTCATGATGCTTCTGGCCCTTTTCCAGCACCTTCCTGTACACATGTTCTTGATGGCGGGTGGGCTGGTGTCAGTAATGTGGTTTTCACTACCCGTTATAGAGCCTTCCAGTCTGCCACCAGTGCAGTTTTCAAACCGTGCAGTAATGCAGCTTACAAATGCTGGTGAAACACTGCAGGCCAGGCAGCATCTATAGGGAGAAGCGCTGTCGACATTTTGAGCCGAGACCCTTTGTCAGGACTAACTGAAAGGAAAGATACTAAGAGATTTGAAAAAAGAGGGGGAAATGCAAAACGATAGGAGAAGACCAGAGGAGGTGGGATGAAGCTAAGAGCTGGAAAGGTGCTTGGCAAAAGTGACACAGAGCTGGAGAAGGGAAAGGATCATGGGATGGGAGGCCTAGGGAGAAAGAAAGGGGGAGGGGAGTACCAGAGGGAGATGGAGAACAGGCAGAGTGATGGGCAGAGAGAGAGAAAAAAACAAACTAAATACATCAGGGATGGGGTAAGAAGGGAAGGAAGGGCATTAACGAAAGTTAGAGTTCGAATAATGCAACTTGTTAGGATGCTCTCTACTGTGCATCTGTAGAAGGCCATAAATACTGATGTGCATGGTCTTGCTCTCTTCAGCCTCCTCAGAAAGTAGAGGCATTGGTGAGCTTTCTTATTTGTGTAGGAAATGTTTTGCGACCGTGAGAAGTTATGCAAAATGTGCACCGCCTGCTGTTAGAAACTGCTCACAGTTTCCACTGCTGGGCCGCCACTGTAAAGAGGGGTGTAGGTGGTGCAAGTTCTCCTGAAGTCAATAACCATCTCCATTGTCTTGTTGACACTGAGGAAGAAGCTATTTGCCTGGCACCAGGCCTAAGGCTCTTCCACCTCTTCTCTGTAGGCCATCTCATTGTTGTTGGTGGCGAACCCCACCATCTGTTGTGTCATCAGCAAACTTGACAATGTGATTACTCGGGTGTTTGGCCATGCAGTCATGTGTGTGAGCAGAGTGTACAGCAATGGGCTCAGCACACAGCCCTGGAGGGACACCAGTATTGAGGACGATGGGAAGGGAGGATCAGTTCTGCTTCCTGACTATCAGATGACTGTTGGTTAGGAAATACAACACCTGCTTGCGCAGTGGTGTATTTAAACGGAGGAGGAGGAATTTGTTCACCGAGTGAACAAGAGTGTTGAATGCTGAACTGAAATCAGAAACAATACTCTGATATAACTGTCTTTGTTTACTTGGCGTGCCAGGACCAGGTGTATGACATCTGGCGCAGACTGGTTCTGTCGTTAAGAAAATTGGTGAGTGTCCAGTGTGGCAGTAATGGAGTTTATGATGTGTGCCATTACATTCAAAGCCCTTCATGATGACAGGTGTCAGTGCCACCAGGTAGTAGTCACTTAGTGCTGAGGGTGTAGAGTTCTTCGGTATAGGGATGGTGGTGTCCGATTTAAAGCATGTTGGAGGCCTAAAGTGCCCGGATGAGTGAAGTGTTGAAGATGGTCATGAAGACACCGGTGAGCTGGTTGTGCACAATCCCTGAGTATTTGGCCTGCGATGTTATCTGGCCCGGCAGCCTTATGGGGGTCGACTCCCTGCAGAGTCCTTGTCGCGTCTGCTGCTGTCAGGCAGCGGCTGGTGACCTGGAAGGAGGGTAGCTTTTGTTGCTGATGTTGTGTTGCATGCCTCAAAGCGTGCAGCCAGCTTGGTACCAGCGTCAGCTACTGAAGTATACTCTACTAGAAACTGCAACATCAGAGAAAATAAGCAGTACTTTCAAAGTCCCACTGCAATTAGCACTAAGCACTCTAATGGGGTTGCCCAAGGCTTTTGGGATTTTCTCTAGTCCTGTAGCTCTTGGTTCATCTGCTGACCAGAGTTGTTTCCTTACAAGCGAGATCAGTAAATCTTTTACAACATCTTCTGGGGATTACACAGTGGGCTAGTAAAAATCACTCTACTATATTGCCCACTGTTGGGGCATGTGCACCAATCCCACTCTCTTCAATCTTACTGTCAGCTGCAAGAGCATGTACCTGGTGCTATAGAACCATAGAACACTCCAGCACCGTACAGGTCCTTCAGCCCACCTTGTTGTGCTAACCCATATAATCCTTAAAAAAGTACTAAACCCACACTACCCCATAACCCTCCATTTTTCTTTCATCCATGTGCCTGTCCAAGAGGCTCTTAAATACCCCTAATGTTTTAGCCTCCACCACCATCCCTGGCAAGTCATTCCGGGCACTCACAACCCTCTGTGTAAAAAACTTACCCCTGATGTCCCCCCTAAACTTCCCTCCCTTAATTCTGTACATATGCCCTCTGGTGTTTGCTATTGGTGCCCTGGGAAACAGGTAACGACTATCCACCCTATCTATGCCTCTTATAATCTTGTAGACCTCTATCAAGTCCCCTCTCATTCTTCTACGCACCAAAGAGAAAAGTCCCAGCTCTGCTAACCTTGCTTCATTTGACTTGTTCTCCAAACCAGGCAACATCCTGGTAAATCTCCTCTGTATCCTCTCCATAGCTTCCACATTCTTCCTATAATGAGGTGCCCAGAATTGAACACAATACTCTAAGTGTGGTCTCATCAGAGATTTGTAGAGTTGCAACATGACCTCTCTACTCTTGAACTCAATCCCCCTGTTAATGAAGCCTAACATCCCATCGGCCTTCTTAACTACCCTATCAACCTGTGCAGCGACCTTGAGGGATGTATGGATTTGAACCCCAAGGTCCCTTTGTTCATCCACACTCTTAAGTAACTGACCATTAATCCTGTGCTTAGTCTTCTGGTTTGTCCTTCCAAAATGCATCACCTCACACTTGTCCGGATTGAACTCCATTTGCCATTTTTCTGCCCAACTCTGCAGCCTGTCTATATCCTCTTGTAACCTTCGACAACCACAACTCCATCCACAACTCCTCCAATCTTCGTGTCATCTGCAAACTTACTCACCCATCCTTCCACCTCTACATCCAGGTCATTTATAAAAATCACAAAGAGCAGGGGTCCCAGGACAGATCCCTGCGGCACTCCACTAGTCACCGACCTCCAGGCAGAATACCTTCTTTCCACAACTACCTTCTGCTTTCTTCCTTTAAGCCAATTTTTTATCCAAACAGCCAAAGTTCCACTGATTCCATGCCTCATGAATTTCTGGATGAGTCTCTCATGAGGGACCTTGTCAAATGCTTTGCTAAAGTCCATGAAGACCACATCCACTGCCCCACCCTCTTCAATTTGCTGGTGGTGCTGGTGGTGTCCTTCCTTAAATATATAGCCAGGGGCATTTGAGTTCAGATTGCACTTTTAACAGGGGTCTGGGAAGGACCAAAACTTTGTCTCTGACCTATCTAGCATGTCATGTGAAATTAGGATGCTTAGCATATCACAACATCTACATTCTCTGTCCACCACCTGGGATATACCCTTTACCACCCCCCTCCACCCCAAGAGTTCAGGGTCACTGTGAGTGTTCTTCCTTCCACTAATCAATCTAATTTAAACAGATGAACACTTACACTAAAAAAGTGAGAACGGTAGTTTCAGGCAAACATATTGTAATTCTAGTGCAATCAATCTCTGTTGTATGGTCTTCTAGGTGTCCAAGCAAATTAAAATTAATGTTTATTTTTCTCCCTCTATGTCTCCCTCGCTCTCTCCTTTCCTCCCCTTTCATTGCTCAGTTCCCCAAGCCTGCTCTTCTTTCTGCATTTTAAAATGATTTGGTTGGGGTCAGCACTGGTGCAAGATATCCCTATTGTAATTCATTTTGTAATCTATTGGAAATAGCACCAATGCGAGGATTTTAAATTAAATGGCCATCACCCCACCAATATAGCCAGCAATGGTTTCCCCATTTCATTGTCCAAGCAAACAGTTATAAGAATGCTTTAAAATTAATCCAAATGCAATAGTTTGAATGTCAGATTCTAAATTCTCCTTGGGGGTGATACATACGAGCATGTAATAGCATTTCCTGCAGGAAACATTGTGTACAAGGTCAAATTTGCTGTCCACAGCCGTGAACTACATTGTGCTGAGCTTGTGTCTGGTTACACATGGGCAAAACTGCTGTGAATGAGTGGGGAAAGCTGCAAGAAATCTTCAGCAATAGAATGTCATGGTCAGAAGGTTACAGATGGTGGTCAGATAAAAGTATCCTAAACACAAGAGATTCTGCAGATATTGGTAATCTTGAGCAACACACACAAAATGCTAAGGAAACTCAGTGGGTCAGGCAGCATCTATGGAGGGGAATAAACAGTCAACTCTTTGGGCACAGTTCCTCCAGCATCTTGTATGTATTGCTAAATAAAATGATCCTTTTAAAATTATAGCTTCTGCCACTATTGGCACAGAGCATGAGACCATACGTAGGATCAGAATTGGACTATTGGGCCCATCAAGCCTGGTCCTCATTCCTCATTCTCCTCATTTTCCTGCCTTTTCCCTGTAACCTTTGAATTCTCTACTAGTCAAAAACCTATAAATCTAATGCCTAATAATTTGCCCTCCACAGCCCTCTGTGGCAATGAATTCCACAGATTCATCATCCTCTGGCTAAAGAAATTCCTCTTCAGCTCTGTTCTAAAAGGACATCTTTCTATTCTGAGACTGCACCCTTTGGTCCAGGTTCCACCACTATAGGAAACATCCTCTCACATCCATTCTATCTAGGCCTTTCAATATTCAAAATGGTTTCAATGAGATCTCCCCTCATTCTTCTAAACTCTAAATACTTGCTAACGTATATGACATTGGACCCACAGCAAGAATTCTTAGCCCTCTAAATGTATACAGTGCTGAGACACAAGAGCTACGGCAGATGCTGGAAATCTAGAGTGATACACACAACATGCTGGAGGAACTCAGCAAGTCAGGCAGCATCTACGGATGGAATAAACAGTTGAGGTTGTGGGCTGAGACCCTTCATACAATGCTAAGCGTGAGTACGGCAGTGGAGCATCAGTGCAAGAAGGACAGATTAATGATTCACTATTTATTTTAACCTGTGGAACTTTCTACCTCTTAGTCTTGCTACACAGCACTTGAGGAATTTGCAGAATGAAGTTTTGGATGAATCTAACTTTAGTTGATTGACTTCTGTCAGCATTCACTCCTCTCTGACTGGGTTTTATTTATGTTCAACACAAATATCCGCTTCTAATAGGCAAACACTTTTCCAACAAACCTCAAAGTGACATCATTTGAAAGGATTAGACTGGCAAAGCTTCAGACAAACATACACACCCTCCAAGATCCATCTGGAATGGAGGCAACATCAATCTCACTGACTACAATATAATGTTTAACACTGTAGGGTAATGTACAGTAATTCATGGAAACATACAGAATTCACAACAACCAGTGTTGGGTTGGGGTTCACTTTGAGGGGATGTTCTGATGCGAAGATGTAATTATGTAAGTGACTTTTACCACACATTGTGTTCAGTTTTGGTTCTTCAGTAAGTGAGTTGCTGTGGTTTTTTCTTAAACATAAAACACCTGCGTCTTTTTAATTTGTGAAATCCTGCAATGTTACCAATCGGGAATGACTTCCTAAGTATAAACCATTGAAGTAGAAAGGAACAATGTATATAATATGCAAGCAGAACAAATACTACACCTGCCCCTACACCTCCTCCCTCAATACCATTCAGGGCCCCAAATAGTCCTTCCAGGTGAGGTGACACTTCACCTGTGAATCTGTTGGAGTCAGTTACTGTGTTCGGTGCTCCCGGTGTGTGGCCTCCTGTGTGGACCTGACATAGATTGGGAGACCACTTCACCAAGCACCTACACTCCATTTGCCAGAACAAGCAGGATCTCCCAGTGGCCACCCATTTTAATTCCACTTCCCATTCCCATTCCAATATGTCCATCCATGGTCACAATAAGGCCACACCTCATATTCCATCTGGGTAGCCTCCAACCTGATGGCATGAAAATCAATATCCTCAAACTTCTGGTAACCTCACCCCCCCTTCACAATTCCCCACCTCTTTTTACCTCTCTCACCTTTTCTCCTTACCTGCTCATCTCCTTCTTCTGGTGCTCCTCCCCACTTTTCTTCCTTCCATGGCCTTCGGTCCTCTCCTATTAGATTTCCCCTTCTCCAGCCCTGTATCTCTTTCACTAATCAAATTCCCAGCTCTTTGCTTCACCCCTCCCCCTCCCAGTCTCACCTGTCTCCTGGGGTTTCTTCCTCTCACATTCTTACTTTGGTTCCTCATCTATTTTTCTCCAGTCCCGAGGAAGGGTCTCAGCCTGCAACTGTTGACTGTACTCCTTTCCATAGTCGCTGCCTGGCCTGTTGAGTTCCTCCAGCATTTTGTGTGTGTTGCTTGGATTTCCAGCATCTGCAGATTCTCTCTTGTATAGAATATATTTGGTGACTAACCTATAGCTTTGGCTTTTTTGCTTGTAAGAGTACCTGGCAATTTAAAGTTGAATACTATAACCAACTGAGTGATTTTAATAATTCATAGAAAGATTCAAATTGATACTATTTTCCACTGTCATTATTTAGTGGAATGGTGTCAAACAACCTTAAATGGACAAAATGAGCTTCTATGATAGTCAGAGTTTATGGCCACCTGTTGATAGAATTATCCTAACTGTGTCTAGATTGAAGATTCAATGCCTAAAGAGCCTTGGCTCAACCCATACATGCTCCATATTTTACAACGATCATGCATTTTGTGGTCAAATTCTTTCATGCTGTTGTGTTAGCTGCTTGTAGACAGCCTTGCACTGCACTCCCATCAGGCAATGGGTCTGGTTTGCTCGAGTGTTGGGCAACCTTTGATGGTGATGATTGATTATTGATCATCTTTTGATCATCAAGTGGTACAAAGGTGACACATCTACTAAATGCTTCTGCTCAGCCATCTAAACAAATCATACCAAACAGCCAGTAAGCACTCCTTTAATTATATCGATAATACCAAAGTCTTTTGTCATTTTCCTTCTCTTCTAATACTTTAACAAGGTGGAAGAGAGGGTTGTAATCCATTGAAAGAAACAATTCTGAGAAACAGAAACAAATTAAGGGCACTTATACAGCACTGTGCTGTCTCGAGCAGTTTAGCTGGTTCAGTGACAGGAAAGCAAATGGTACATTTAATAATGCTGCCAGAATCTCTGTCACTAGATATTCATACCATAACTGGATATGAAAAATTTAACAAGGCAGGGTTATTAAAGATGCTGGTTTAGTATGCTGCTTCTGGCTCTACAGGATTCCAAAATGTATTAAAGAAAATTAAAAGGGAAAACAATGCAAAGGAATCTTAATATTTTTGTGGGGGCAGGGGAAAAGAGGAAATAAAAGTCTCTACTGCCCCCAACATCCTCGGTGAAGAAAATCCGAAATCACTGCTAAAACCTTAATCACTGTTAAATCCTAAATCACTGTTAAATCCTAAGTCACTGTTCAAATCTGATATTACTTTATAAATAATTTTCACAGTTTAATTTCATTAACATGGAGTCATGTTTGAGCATCTGTCAAGGTGAATTATGGGCATGGATTCTTTGTATGCACCAAATGTAATAGCTATCCTGACAGTATGCTGAATTAAATTAAAATAACTACTCTCTGATTGTTACTGCTATTTTAGTAAGATAACAGTAAAAATCTGAGAGCAACTATTTTAAAAAGAAAAGGTGAATTAAGATTCAAAAATAACACAAAGTAAATTTTGATCTTATTTCAAATGTTCTGATGTTATCCAATAATTTGTTATTAAAGACAAAATTTTAATTGACAAGATTTGACCAATATTTCCATGCATCATCAAAATTACATGAGTTGCATTCTATTGCATCTTTGTTGTGAATTATTAAGATAAAAATGTATATTACTGAATCTTCCTCTATGAAATATGCTTTGGACACATTTATATCAAGTGTGTACAGTGTATCCAATTCTGATGAATGGTTCCAGGCTTGAAATATTAACTGGTTCTCAATCCACAGATACTGCCTGATCTGCCATCATTTTCTTTTTTCTTTTCAGATTTACAGCATATGCAATTCTGTTGGATTTTCAGTATATCCACTATTTAGTCATAGAGTCATCTAGCTATATTGTGCAGAAACAGGCCCTTCAGCCCAACTCATCTTGCCAACTCAATTGCATGGATAAAAAGGTAATGACGACAGATTTCATTTGTACCATTATATCAGTGGCTTTGCAGATAGAAGTACAGGGTATCTGGCCACACCATCCAAACATAACCCAATGAACAGTAAAGGTAATTATTCATTTGAGATTGATTTGCATTTGGCAGTCAAATGCTGACTTTTAAGGAATGACTGAAATAAACAGGGAAGGAAGGAAAACAATAGAGAGGGATCTGAGTGGCTGCTAAAGTTGTAGTGGTTACAATCTCCAGTGGACATGAGTCCGGATTTGGCTGTGTATGGCTATCTTAGAGGATTGTAGAAATGGAGAGGATTGGAGCAATTGGAAAGGATGTGGACATGGGAGGGATATGAAAAGAAGGGCAAGAATTTCACAAGGTTGATTTCAGGAATGAAAGGAATGTGTGGAACATATATATATCATATGTGGAACATTTGATGACTCTGGACTTGTATTCACTGGAATTTAGAAGTATGAGGTAAGATCTCATTCAAACCTTTCAAATGTTGAAAGGCCCACAGAGAGTAGATGTGGAAAGGATGTTTCCCATGATGGGGGGAGTCTAGGACAAAAGGGCACAGTCTCAGGATAGAGAAACATCAATTTAAAACTGAGATGCAAAGAAATCTCTTTAGCCAGAGGGTGGTGAATTTGTGGAATTTGTTACCACAGGCAGTTGTGGAGGCCAAGTCATTGGGTGTATTAAAGGCAGAGATTGATAGGTTCTTGACTGGCCACGGCATTGGTTATGGACAGAAGACTGGGGAGTGGGGTTCAGGAGGGGAAAAAGGATCAGCCATGATTGAATGGCAGAGCAGAGTTGGGCCAGATGGCCTAATTCTCTCCTATGTATTATTGTCTTATATAGTCTTATAAAATTTTAAAATCAAGGAGCTTCTTAATCAGCAAAGGGCAATTGGTGAATGAGGTTTCATACAAGCTAAGGTGAAGTGGAAAAGTTAGGGAGCTGGCCAGGGAACAGTAAATTTTGAGGATAATAGAATGAGGGTGTCGAGAGCAAAAAGATTGATGGAGTGGTTGGGAAAAAGAGTCAACTGATGTACTGGAGTAGAAGAAGCAGCCTTGATTTGGTGAAGAATGAAGCTGGAAGATCAACTGAGGGTCAGTTTTCCACACCATAACGTGAATGGGCCAGATCAGCATAAAGTTCAAAGTTCTAAGAAAATTTATTATCCAAGTCAGTATATCTCACTATATACTACCCCGAGATTCATTTTCTTGCAGGCATTCACAGCAAAACAAAGAAATGCAAAAGAATTAATGAAAAACTACATACAAAGACTGACAAGCATTCATAGGGAGCTGCCCAGAAGAAGAATGGGTACATCTAGGGTACAGAGTTCGCAGTGAGGATAACCGCTTCTCCTATTGCCTTGCAAGATAGAAGGAGGTTACTCAACCAGTCAAGTCCATGCCACTTCACAGACCAGACTCACCAATCTCATTCACCTGCTATTTCTCCATAACCTCTTCCCTAATATGTACATTATTATCAAACCATTTAGACTATGGTTAATTTACTGTCACATTAAGCCTTGATCCAATTTCCCAATACTTGGATGGGGGAAATCTGTCGTCATCTGGTACTGGATGATCATTATGGAGATATTACAGGAGGCAAGAAAAGGAGATGTGAACTCGAATCTGATGTCGCTAGTTTACAAATCTGTTGATGTACTTATAGTGCAAGAGATGTAGATTCAAGGTAGTGTCTGCTCTAAGAGGTACTTCTGCACAAACATATCCAAAACACCAGGTGTTTTTCTGGTTGTGGCTGATCATACAGTCATAGAACATTACAGAACAGAAACAAGCCCTTCTGCCCATCTAGTCCATGCCAATCTGCCCCAGACTATAGCCCTCCATACCACTCCCATCCATACCACTCCCATCCATGTACCTATCCAAATTCCTCTTAAATGTTGAAATCGACCTGCATCCACCACTTGCGCTAACAACTCATTCCACACCCTCACCAACATTCCTCATCTCTGGGTAGTTAGCTCATACAAAGCTAACTCCCCCAATGTCTCCCAAGCTCAGGCTAACAGAGAGACATTTTTTTAAAAATTTTATTTAGAGATACGGCACAATAGCAGACCCTCCCAGTCCAGTGAGGCCCATGTGACCAGTTAACCTACTAACATCTTTGGAACGTGGGCGGACACGCATGGGCTTCTGGAGTGAATGGACAAACTCCTTATAGACAGCAGCTGAATTGAACCCAGACTGCCGGCGGTGTAATGGCATAATTGTAACAGTGACACTGCCGTGCCACTTTACCACAGGAAATAACACTTACATCTGGAAACCCAACAAACCCCTATCCACCCTATGAATCACCAGCTAGCGGGATGGATGTGAGGGGAATTCAACAGGGACCTAGATCGGCAGTTTTATCCTTCACTGCTATTTAAATTTGGATATTGGGAAAGAAAATTTCCTGCAGTCCACTGGAAGTGTGTCCCATCACATGATTTCTCTACTACTCTTTATCACCACTATCCCACCAATTAAAGATGAGGTCACAGAGGAAAACTCCCCAGTAAAGAGTGAAGATTAAACTTGAAGCTAGAATTGATTTGAGGTTTATAATGTTGCCCAGTAATAAGTTTACCTGGTTGGATTACAACAGAGTCAACATTTCAAATCAATGACCTTCCTTCAGCACAGCGCTGAAGGATTGGGGTTCAATTGCTACCGCTGTTGGTAAACTGGTTCTATGTAACTCCCCGTGACCAGAAGGGTTTCTTCCCAAGTTCTAAGGACATAGCAAGGTTCCTATTAGTGAGTTGTGGGCATGGTATGTTGGGCTGCTCAGTGCAATCCTCGCTGATTTAATTTGGCAAAATCTCTGTATGATTCAAAGTACATCTAACAAATAAAATTAATCTCTTTAAAACTTTGAGATAGTTGACTAAACATTGCATCTATTGATCTCTTTTCAAAGATGTTACATGACCTGCTGGACCCAATATTTTTAGTTTATAATTTAAATTTTATCATTCTCACTGTTTTGCATTTGCTTTTCAATCAAGTTTCCAAAGGTTTTCTTTCTGCAAATTACCAATCAGACAATGAAAACCTCTGGACAGCAGGGCTCTGTTAATTAAATAGAATGAGTAGAGTTAGACTCAGCATGAACAAATTCACAAAATGGAAACCAGTTTCCAAAAGGAATTATTAGGGGCAGCACGATAGCATAGTGGTTAGTGTAACGCCATTACAGCACCAGCGACCTGGGTTCAGTTCCTGCCACTGTCTGTAAGGAGTTTAAACGTTCTCCGTATTACATGCAGAGTTTTCCTCTGGGTATTCGGTTTCCTCCCACATTCTAAAGACATACACGTTAGTAAGTTAATTGATCACACGAGTGTAATTGGGCAGCACAGTCCAGAAGGGTCTTTTACCATGTTGAATCTCTAAATAAAATAAAATTTTAAGAAGCTCTGCTAACAAGCTTTTCTGCTATGCTGTCATTGACTGACCAACTATTGGTATGAAGTGCCACACTGTTTAATAATTAAGTCCATCCTATATACAAAAGTTGATTATTTAAGTCATTGGTTGTGTCTGGATTACCAAAAGGCCGTCTGGGCTCCTAAAGAAAAATTACAGGAACGTTGAATTTGAAGCAATAAACCAGGTTTCTCATTACAAAACCTGGTCAGGCAGCCTAATTTCTCTGGGGATTAACATCTTCTTCTGCCTTGGATCCTGATCAGCTTGTCATATTTGTCAGATGTGAAACAGGCTGAATGTCAGGGAGCAGCCTTATTTTGTATTCATATTCTTTTATGAACTAACGTTCTGTCAGCAGAGGCATCAAACCTGCTTGGAAAAATGACAACAACTAAAGAACTGAAGATTCTGCAGAACTGAAATAAAAACAGAACATTACAAAACAAAACAGAAGTCACCCTGAATATTAAAGAGAGTACTAGGTCCAGCACACAGCCAATGCTTGTAATTTTGTTGGCAACTTGTTGAGGTTATGCATTCCCTCTATTGCAAAGTTAGCCTTCTTCATTCACTCAGCATATCTACTAGTGAAATCATCATTATTCTTACTAATTCACCTTAAGGGCTAACCAGTGCACTCCCAGGCATCTGCAAACAATCCATAAGCATTCTGCCTGTATCCTATCACCCTCCTCCATTCCATAACCTATCATGATGTCTGTGCACCTTCAATTCTTCACCATTACACCTCTTCAGATTTCTGCACTGCCCCATCGGTGCTGACATCCACTTTTCAGCTATCTGTAACAGGAGAGAATCATCACATGCTGGAAATCTGTATGTGTTGCTTCCAGCTCTCTGTACCTCTTTCCTAAACCCTTGGCTGCTACTGTTCATTTGTAAGGATTGGTATCCTGCTATCTCCTTATAAGACTCCATTTCAGGTAGTTAGGAGAGCATGACTAAAATATTGTGATTCACAAGCAGTTATTTATATTAACTATTACACTTAATAAATGAGTAGCGAAATAAGGAATACAAGTTATATTTGCTACTTAGAAATTATATTCACTGAATATATTCAAAGCAGGTTCAATATGTCAAAGTGCTACACTTAAACCAGAGAAAAAAATCTCAATGTTTCCCTCGGTAAAAAAAAGTAAAATTTCAGAACTACGTAGCTTGAGTATTTGCTCATGGAGTATTGTGAGCTGTCTGGTCACCAAACCACAGGAAGGGTGCAGCTGTGATGAGAGAGTGCAGAGAAGATTCATGGGGTGTTACTGGGATGCTATCTGGATCGAGCACATTAGTCATAGAGAGAGTTTGGATAGGCTGAGCTTGTTTTCCCGGGAGCGATAAAGTCTAAGGTTAGAGGTATATCAGGTTACAAGAGAATGGATAGGGTAGATAGTCAAGATCTTTTCCTGATGGTTGATGTATCAAGAACAAAGTGGATTTGAAGTACTTTGTAAAAGGAAGGAGTTTAAAGAGGATCAAAATGGTAGCATTTTTACACAGAGACTGGTGAATATCTGGAAAAGACTATCAGAGGTGGTAGATAATATACAGTTTTTACATTTAGGAGACATTTAGACAGGTTTGAGAACACTTGGGAAGGAAGAATACCAACCTATGGGAGCCAAAGAGGTTGGCAGGAATCTGATGGGCCAAATGACTCATCTCTCTGCTGTACATTTCTATGGAATTGGTATTGATATTGGTTTAATATTCTCACATGTACCAAGATACAGCCTTATATTCTGTCATACAGATCAAATCATCACATCAGTGCACTGAGGCAGAACAAAGTAAAATAATAACAAGCAAGAGAAAATGTGCAGATGCTGGAAAGCCAAGCAGCACACATACAAAACGCTGGAGGAACTCAACAGGCCAGGCAGCGTCTATGGAAAAAAGTACAGTCAATGCTTCAGGCCAAGACCCTTCAGCAAACGTCGATGTCATTTCCATCGATGCTGCTTGGCCTACTGAGTTCCTTCAGCATTTTGTGTGTGTTGCTGAAACAATAACAACGCAGAATAAAGTGCAACAGCTACAAAGAAAATACAATAAGGTGCAAGAGACCATCTTAGCACTCTAGAGAAATATTTAATAGTCTTATAACAGAGGGATAGAAGAGAGCACTGAGCCCAGTGGTACTTATGATTCTACGTATAACTATGGAACAGAATAACAGCTGCTTATTATTATGCAGTTAATATTATTATTGTTATTATTACATATGCAGGCATTTGTAACCAGAGATCAAACATGAGAGGAAACAGCACTAGATTATTCATCCATTTGTAAGAGCTTTGATTCTTTGTAATTTCCCATCAAGGAAGTTCACAGGGGTTATCAGCAAGTGTATGAGCCTTTGTGCAATAATCAAACAGAACATATGTATTTATGCAAGCATTACATGTGTGTTTAATATGGCCCCTCCATATATATTCATATTTAAATCCTCTACAAGCCCTTGTTTCCAAACAAAAGAAATGCATTTTACTGAAAAGAAAGAATTATTCATGCTTGTTAAAGCATTTAATAATTTTTACACAAAACAGATTTGGAAAGCGAACTACAATTAATGGTTAAGTTTTAACGTATTCTCACTGGTTTAAAAACAGACACTGATGTGGAAGGTGGCTAATGGTTAAAATTTACTGAGGTCTCAGAATCAGAATCAGGTTTGTTGTCACTGACATATGTCATGAAATTTGTGGTTTTGCAGCAGCAACACAGTGCAAGACATAAAAATGACTATAGGTTACAAATAAATAAATAATGTGAAAAAGAAATAACAAGGTAGTTTTTATGGGTTCGTGGACTGTTCATAAATCTGTTGGCAGAGGGGACACAAAGAGCATGGTTCTTCAGACCCCTGTGCCTCCTTCACTATCACAGTAATGAGAAGAGGCCAGGTATGTCACCAAAGCACCCAGAGATCTGGCCTCCATTCAGATCAAGATCAAAACGGGTTGCAAAAACAGAGAAATAAGATGTCCACTACTGTTTCATAAGATCGTAAGACATAGGAGCAGAGTTCAGTCCCACTATTCCATTATGGTTGATTTCACAGTTCAAAGTAAATTTATTATCAAAGTACATATATGTCACTATATACAACCCTGAGATCCATTTTTTGCAGACATTCACAGTAAGTATGAGGAACACAATAGAATCAATGACAGACCACTCCCAAAAGGATGGACAAACAACCAATGTGCAAAACACTGTGTAAGTACAAAAAGAGATAAAAAAAAAAGAAATAATCATAATAATATAAAGAAGAAGAAGAAATAAGCAATAAAATTGAGAACACAAAATGAAGAATCCATAGATTGTGGGAACACTTCAGTGATGGGGCAAATAAAGTTATCTCCCCCCCCCCCCCACACACACACACACACAGTTCAAGTGCCTGATGGTTGAGGGGTAATACCGTTCCTGACTTTGATGATGTGGGGTCCTGAGGCTCCTGTACCTTATTCCTGATGGCAGCAGTGTAAGAGCATGGCCTGGATAGCGGGGATCCTTGATTTCCTGCAACAGTACTCCATGTGGATGTGCTCAATGGTGCAGAGGGCTTTACCCGTGATGGACTGGGCTAGATCCACTTTTTGCAGCTCTTGCATTCAAGAGTCTTGGTGTTTCCATTCTAGGCTATCCCCCTCAGTAACATTCCCCTGCCTTCTCCCCATTACGTTTGACACCCTTACTAATCAAGAACCTGTCAACCTCTGCTTTAAATATACCCAGTGACTTGGCCTCCAGAGCCACCTGTGGCAATGAATTCCACAGGCTCATCACCCTCTGGCTAAAGAAATTCTTCCTCATCTCAGTTCTAAAGGGACATCCTTCTATTCGGAGGGTATGTCTTCTGGTCCTAGACTCTCCTACTATAGGAACCATCTTCTCCATTGCCAGTCTTTCTGTTCAATAATTAATGTTCAATAGATTTCAAAGAGACCCCGCCCCTTCATTCTTCTAAATTCCAGTGAGTACAGGCCTAGAGCCATCAAGTGCTCCCCGTATTAACCCTTTCATTACTGGGATCATTCTTATGAACCTCTTTGGACCTCCAGTGCCAGCACATCCTTCCTTAGAAAAGGGGCCCAAAACTGATGACAGTACTCTAAATGTCATCTGACTAATGGCTTATAAAGCCTCAAGATTACATCTTACCTTGCTTTTATCCAACCACAAGTTGGGGAAGCAAATTAATGCTAGTCTTGGAAACTTAGAAGGGAATCTGCAAGCTTCTGCCAATGTACGGTAACTTTGGTCTGTACGATGTACTGTGTATGTTAATCAAAATGGCTTCTTTGGTTTGCTCGAGTAGGAATGCTTTTATGCTTGATAAATGTTTTCTCTCGCAGTTGTTTAGCTTTGGACTTGCTGATATGGGGTTTGTATTCATTTTTTAACCAATGGGGAATGTTATTTTGTCTTGTGAGGCTGGGAGATTGGGGGTTTTGTGGTCTTTTCAGGGGAGGCAGGAAGGAGATGCCAAGGAAGGTGGACATGCACTGCATCGCTCGGTCAACCACTGGGGGGTGGTCCCAGGTGCGAGGACGTGTAGGTTGGAGGAAAGTGACAAGGGGTCGAATGGTTCGATGTTTGAGCTTTAACAAAGTGCACTAAACTGACCGAACTTGGATAAGTTGACGCCTTTTACTTTATTTTCTTTTCCTTCTTATATACTGTATTGCATAGTACTCTTTTAGTTTTAGTAAAATCTTTAAAGTGTATTCCATAACAGTATCTGGTGTGAGTTTGATATTGTGTGCGTACATGCAGCATAAACTTGGTTCTCACAGCACCTGTGTGTACGGGAGGTGGGGTTGGTGAGTGGCTGGATCTCCTTTTCCCCTAGACATATACCAGCCTGTTGGGTAAGTGTTGCATTTGTGGGGGCTCATCCGGGATCTGGTAATACCCACTTCTTAAGTCCAGCACACTGAACCATTTCGCTCCACTCAGGCAGGCCAATGTGTCCTCGACCCTCAGGACAGTATATTGATCAGGGACAGTTCACCAATGCTTCTCCGGCTGGACCAGTTGACAACGGCGGGGTTGGTCCTGAGGTGCCGTGACCCGATACAAGATTTGGTTCTTTAACTTTAACCGAGGCCACTCCTTCAATAACAGAGGCACGGATGGGTGTTTCACCTTCTCAGTCAACACCCTTCTCTACCACTCTCCACACAGTGCCAAGACCCGGGTCATTTTGCTAAGCAGCTGCCACTTCCCCCAGACTCAGTTCTGGCAACTGTTTAGTCTGCAGTGTGGTCAGGTCACAGTAAGCTAGGGGTATGGCGTGGTCAAAAACCCCCAAATGGTCCACGGCTCCCTTCAGTCTTCCTCTTCCCTCGGCCTTCAAGGTGATAGCAAACTGACACTTAGCCTTCACTCCAGGGGCAGGGACAGTCAGCTTCTCCTCGTCCTTGTCCGGTTCCCCCGGCTCCCGACGTGACAAAGCAACCGCATCGACATTCTTTCTTCCTGGGCGGTACCTCAGGCTGAACTCATATACCGACAAGGCCGCCAGCCACCGATGCCCTGTGGCAATCAGCTTCGCCAAAGTCAAAATATAAGTGAGAGGATACGCCAGAATGTGTCACCCATTGATTCAGCTGTTGTGTGGCTATCCCCTGGTGGGAAAGAAAAGGAAGGGGGACCAGAGGCAAGACGCTGGAGGATACTGGAACCCGGCGGAACTTTTTGGCTCGAGATGGGATGATCGCTGTGAAAAGGCATTCCGATCTTTGAAAAGGGCACTGACCCAGGCCCCGGTGTTGGCTTTTGCCAATCCCAGAAGCCATATGTGCTGCACACAGATGCCAGCCGAGAGGGTCTAGCAGCTATTCTATACCAGGTGCATGGCAAAGCATTGAGACCGGTAGCCTTTGTCAGCTGAAGCTTGTCGCCATCTGAGAGAAACTATCCCACTCACAAGTTGGAGTTCCTGGCGCTGAAGTGGGCGGTGGTGGACAAGTTGGGTGATTACCTGTACGGAGCCAAGTTTGAGGTGAGAACGGATGGATTACTCAAAGACTGGTTCTACTGGCCCCGTGAAGAAGGGAGTGAGGATCTGACAGGTAGACCTGGGGTGTCCGAGGCAGAGGGTTCGCAGGTGAACCCAGTGAGGTGGAAGGGTCGACAGAAGGGGTACAGAGATCTCAGAGGAGTAGGCACCCCCCTGAGCAGTTGACATAGGTGGTGCCAGGAGAACCGAGTGTGATTTCTACTGCTCTGGGTAGTTATGCCGCTGCTTTCTGCACCTGGGTTGGGTTTTGTGTGTTGCAAGAAGCCTTGGGGAACTCTGGTAATGTCATAAGGGCATGACATTTGCTGGTGGGGGGAGATTGTACAATGTACTGTGTATGTTAATCAAAATGGCTTCTTTGGCTTGCTCGAGTAGGAATGCTTTTATGCTTGATAAGTGTTTTCTCTCGCAGTTGTTTAGCTTTGGACTTGCTGATCTGGGGATTGTATTAATTTGTTAACCAATGGGGAATGTTATTTTGTCTGGTGAGGTTGGGAGCTTGGGGGTTTCGCCGTCTTTTCAGGGGAGGCGGAAAGGAGATGCCAAGGAAGGTGGACGTGCGCTGCACTGCTCAGTTGACCACCAGGGTGGTCCCAGGTGCGAGGACGTGGAGGTCGGAGGAAAGTGACGAGGGGTCGAATGGTTCGATGGTTGAGCTCCAACGATGTGCACTAAACTGACTGAACTCTGATAAGTTGGCGCCTTTTATTTTATTTTATTTTCCTTCATTATACTGTATTGCATAGTACTCTTCTAGTTTTAGTAAAATCTTTAAAGTGTATTCCATAACGGTATCTGGTGTGAGTTTGATATTGTGTGCATACGCGCAGCATAAACTTGATTCTCACAGCACCTGTGTGTACGGGAGGTGGGGTTGGTGAGTGGCTGGATCTCCTTTTCCTCTAGACATATACCAGCCTGTCGGGTAAGTGTTACAGGTCCTAAAAGGAAATTGTTTGTCATTTATATTAATGATTTGAATGAGAATATAGGTGGCATGGTTAGTAAGCTTGCAGATGGTGTTGTTTTCAGATATTCAGTGGCACAGTGGCCAGTGAAAAGAAAGTTATCCAAAATGACAATAGACAACAGGTGCAGGAGTAGGCCATTCGGCCCTTCAAGCCAGCACCACCATTCAATGAGATCATGGCTGATCATCCACCATCAGTACCCCGTTCCTATCTTCTCCCTGTATCCCTTGACTCCGCTACCTTTAAGAGCTCTATCTAACTCTTTCTTGAAAGCATCCAGAGAATTGGCCTCCACTGCCTTCTGAGGCAGAGCATTCCATAGATCCACAACTCCCTGGGTGAAAAAGTTTTTCCTGAACTCCATTCTAAATGGCCTACCTCTTATTCTTAAACTGTGGCCTCTGGTTCTAGACTCACACGACATCAGGAACATGTTTTCTGCCTCTAGCGTGTCCAATCCCTTAATAATCTTATATGTTTCAATCAGATCCCCTCTCATCCTTCTAAATTCCAGTGTATACAAGCCCAGTCGCTTCAAACTTTCAACATATGACAGTCCCACCATCCCGGGACTCAAGCTCATGAACCTATGCTGCACTACCTCAATAGCAAGAATGTCCTTCCTCAAACTTGGAGACCAAAATTGAACACAATACTCCAGGTGTGGTCTCACCAGGGCCATGTACAACTGCAGAAAGACCTCTTTGCTCCTATACTCAACTCCCCTTGTTATGAAGGCCAACATGCCATTAGCTTTCTTCACTGCCTGCTGTACCTGCATGCTTACTGTCAGTGACTATTGAACAAGGACACCCAGATCTCTTTTGTACTTCCCCTTTTCCTAACTTGACACCATTCAGATAGTAATCTGCCTTCCTGTTCTTGCCACCAAAGTGGATAACCTCACATTTATCCACATTAAACTGCATCTGCCATGCATCTGCCCACTCACCCAACCTGTCCAAGTCACCCTGCATTCTCCTAACATCCTCCTCATATTTCACACTGCCACCCAGCTTTGTGTCATGATGAAGGGATCTTAATCAGCTGCCTCAGTGGGCCAAGGAATGGCAGATGGAGTTTAACTCAGATAATCGTGAGGTGCTGCATTTTGGTAATACTAATCAGGATGGGGCTTACATAGTAAATAGTACAGTCTTGAAAAGTGTTGTAGAACAGAGAGACCAAGTTGTACAGGTATATAGTTCATGGCCACACAATAGACAAGGCAGGGAAGAAGGGTTTAGCATGCTTGCCCCCATTAGTCAATAGGTTCAACAGGTATATTTAATGTCAGAGTCATGTATACAATATACGTCCTGAAATTCTTCTTCTTCACAAACTTCCATGAAAACAGAGGGGTGCCCCAAGAATTAATGAGAGTTAAAACGTTAGAACCCCGAAGCCCCCCAGCTCTCCCCTCTCATGCACAAGCAGAAGCAAGGCAACAACCCCCCACCCCCACCAGCAAAACCAAAATGCTGGTCAGAATATTGGGTACAGATGATGAAACATCACATTACTGCCTCATAAATGTCGGCCACATTTAGAGTATGGTGCACTGGATGCAAAATAATAGTTTAAAACAATGTTAAAGGGACTGGACAGCTTGGGTGATAAAGGAGAAGCTGGATATACTAATAACTGTTTTCCCAAGAGCATAGGAAACTGAGGGGTGACTTTATAGAGTTTTATAAAACATGATGGGCATGGACAGGGTAAAGAGCCAGAATCTTTCCCCATGGTAAGAGAATCTAAAGCTAGAGAGCACGGGCTTAAATTTTAAAAAAATATATTTTAAAAGAGCAACTTTTTCACACTGGGTTTAGTGGGTTTTTGGAACAAGCTGACAGGGGAAATAATGGAATTATGACATTTAAAAGGCAGCTTGGAAGTTGCAGGACAGGAAACATTTAGGGAGATATGGGCCAAAGGTGGGTAAATGGGACTAACTCAGTTAGACAACGTGGTTAACATGGATAGTTGGCCCGAAGGATCTGTTTCCATCCAGCATAGTTCGATGACTCTGAACTGATGATTAAAGTATGTTAGTAACTTATTGCTGCAATGTTTTTTTACAAAAATGTCAAGATGTTCCAACACCAGAAATAAGGAGGTAGTAAATCTCAAACTCAAGAAAATCTACAGATGCTGGAAATCCAAAGCAACACACACAAAATGTAGGAGGGTCTCAGCAGGCCAGGCAGCATCTATGGAAAATAGTAAACAGTCGATGTTTTGGACTGAGACACTTCTTCAGGACTAAGAGGGAAAGGGGGGATGTCTGAATTAAAAGTTTTGAGGGAGAGGAAAAAAGCTGGCTAGAAGGCAATAGGTAAAGCCAGGTGGGTGGGAAAGGTCAGGGGCTGGAGAAGAAGGAATCTGATAGGAGAGGAGAGTGGACCGAAGGAGAAAGGGAAAGAAGAGGGGACCCGGGGGAAGCAATAGGCCAGAGAGAAGGTCAGAGTGGGGAATAGAGGAAGACGGGGGGGGGGAATTTTGTTCACCGGAAGAAGAAACCGATATTCATACCATCAGGTTGGAAGGTACCAGACGGAATATAAGATGTTGCCTATCCACACTGAGGATGGTCTCATCATGGCACAAGACGAGGCCTTGGACCAATACATCAGAATGGGAATAAGAATCGGAATTAAAATTTTCGCAGTTCCCCAATTTACAATGGGTCTCATAAATTTAGAGGCGGCCACATGGGGAATGACATTAAGTTTGGTTGTGAAATTTATTGCTCTGTACTGCTGCCACATCATACATCAGTGGTATTAAACCTGATTCTGATTCTGCTGCCCACACACATACACTTACAACTGAGACCCAGTCCTCTGAATCAAGTTAGCAGGCTCCGGACATTCATTTTAGGAAACGTGCATGGGGTTTGCACAGAAACCCACGGCTGACAGGAGATAAGTGGGTGTGTTTCCATTGAGGAATCAGATAGACACACCACAAATCAAAGTTCAAAGTAAATTTATTATTGAAGTAAATATATGTCATCATACACTACCCTGAGATTCATTTTCTTTTGAGCATTTACAGTAAATCCAATACAACAGAATCAATGAAAAACCTCATGCAACAAGATGGACATATAACCAATGTGCAAAAGACAACTGTGCAAATACAAAAAGAAAAAGGCAAAGATAATAACAGTAATAAATAAACAGGCAATAAATATTGAGAAGAAGAGTCCTTGAAAGTGAGTCCATAGGTTCTGGGAACAGTTCAGCTTTGGAGTGAGTGAAGTTGAGTGAAGTTATCCCCTCTGGTTCAAAAGCCTGATGGTTGAGGGGTAATAACTGTCTCTGAACCTGGTGGTGTGGGTCCTGAGGTTCCTGTACTTCCTTCCTGATGGCAGCAGCAAGACGAAAGCATGACCTGGATGGTGGGGGACCTGGATGATGGATGCTACTTTTCTGCAAAAGCACTCTCTGTAGGTGCGCTCAATCAGGAGGCATTAAGAATGGTAGTCAGGAACTCTGGGAGGAAGAGAGTTCACAACCAGCTTTGGGGAGAGGGGAAACTGTGGCCAGAATCAAGTTGGGCGAGTGGCAAAATGGTGGGAGAGAGGGGCTAAAGGGACTCTAGATCAGAGGACTGGCAAATGGATGTGTAATGGGGTGTGGGTGTCTGAAGTTGCAGGGGAGGTGTGGGTGCATTTATTGCTGCAGGAGCCAGATGATTTAGATACATTTCCCACTCTCCTACATTTAGGATGCATGGGAATCATCTGGGTGTGATCATCAATGGATGCCCCTCACCCCCAACAGAACATGGTGCTCGTTCCCCTGCAAAACTCTGAATGACCGTGCTTGAAATAATAGCATCCTGCCCATCACTGATACAGAAGCTGCATTAGAGTTCCCAAGCTGACTCATGGCTGAAAGCATCTGATCAAATTTTGCGGGTGCTGCAATTTAACTGAGAAATGGTCACATGTGTGGCTTACTCTGCCTTAAATGAAACAACCGGCAGCAAGTGGTCAAATACGTGGGCATGTAAGAATAAACATGATGCTACTGCTCTGCCTTTAAATATTTTCTCACCAAAACTCATCCTTTAAGAGAAGTAGGCAAAGCAATTCATCCCTTGTTTTTGGCAAACATGGTCAAATGTTAGATTGAAGCCATTAAACGCTTTGAAGCTCCAGGATAAAATTGTCCTTTTAGCTGCAACTTAACTGTGATTTTGCTAATCGTGCAGGTGTCACATTGCCACCAAGAGGATCAGCAAGGAAGCAGCACAACTTTGCCATGGCTGAGCTTTCCTTTGCAATAGCTAATTGACTCCCAGAGCTATTTTGCTCTCCAGAAGCAGATAACACCTACTTATTATTAATATTGCTATTATTGTTGCTGTTAATGCCTTATATCAGAATGTGGCTGCAGAATATAAAGATCCTTCAGCAACAGTTTACCGGTGATTCCATTCTAATGTAGGTTGCCATTAGGAGGATACGCTTGTTGGTAATAAAATCATTGTGTTATTGTGCATTAGATTATAGCATCCTTGATTATTATTGACTGGAGATAACACTGATTTAGAGATAAAACTAAGAACTTCATGTTTGGAAATCTGAAAATTAAACAGGAAATACTATTAATCAGAATCCAAAAGAAAAGGCTTTCAGTTAAACATCTTTTGTTAGAAGTAAAGGTGATGGTTATTGTAGATTTGTTCTGCACCAAAAATACTTGGCAGGGCAGGAGTTGGTATGTCCATCCAAAAGTCCAAGCAACTTTCAAGTATCAGACTTATCCATGTGATATATGTACTTGCACTGATAAGTACTTGAGTTTTTTCCATGAAACTTAGATAGAGGCTTATCAGTGTGAGATAATCAACTGAATTTTCCTCATGCAGGAAGACCTTGCCTGACATCAGAACTTCATCCAGATGTTAGAAGGTCCATACATCTCTGAGAGCCAAGCAAATAGATTGTATCCACTGCAATTAGACTGAGTGTCGGTGGGGTCAATTTCTCAATACTAATCTGAATCTGAATCACACTTAACATCACCGGAATATGATGTGAAATTTGTAAACTTTGCAGCTGCAGTACAAAGCAAAACATAATAATAGAGAGGGAAAAAATTGAGAATCACAGCAAATATAATAGTTAAATAAGTAGTGTAATAAAATAGGAAATAAAAAAGTAGTGAGATAGTGTTCATGGGTTCAATGTCCATTTAGAAATGTTTCTTCTTGCATGCTCAATGAGAAATGGAAATACAGTGGATTCCAGTTAATTGGGACACATCAGGAGCAGTACATTTTGGCCCATTTAAGCAGCTACCCCAATCAGTCGAAATTTCATGGAAATAGTTAAAAAGGTATAAAAACAACAAACTACATTTAACTGAGTAACAAATTACATATTTAAATGAAATATAGAATGAATTAGAATACTATCAATTCTACTATAGTAATATAAAACTGTAATTTTTTTCTAATACCTATCATCCAGTGTACAGTGGTGCATTCTTTTGATTGACTGCAAATGAACAAAATCAGTGCAGACACCTAGTGTAGATAATGGACTACCTTCATACAACGCTATCAATGATTGCATCCTACAATTCTTCGTTTTCATTGTAACATTCAAGATGATTGTCGATACCTTCAAATTCTTCACAGTTCTTAACTTGCTGAAGTAGTGTAGTTGTTCATTCTTACTCCTGGGCGTTTCTGCCATCTCAAAGCCTAAATGCTTGAAACCACAGTGGGCAAAACTGTTCCAAATTGTCTTACTGCTAATTTCTTGCCAACTATCAGTGACAAAAGGCATTGCTTTTTGAACACAAACACATACAACTGATGCTATTGAAAAACTCTAAGCACAGTGTAGTGTTTAATGGCCACACACTTCTGACGCTAGTTACAAACTGTTCGATAACAGTTCCTGCCTCAATTAAGCAGCAGAATCAGCCCAGTGTCCCAAATAAACAAAGGGAATCCCAGCTAGTTTCTGTTCTTTAAGAGCTGTCCGAAATAATCAGCTGCCTCAATTAACAACAATCCACTGCATACCAGTATCAGAGAAGCATTCAATGTCCATCAACACAAAAGTACCTGTATATCCCGCTGCCACAAATAATTTTTATGTTTTTTCTACAGTGTAAAATAAATCTAGCCCAGCAAGTAAACTCTTAATTTAACTGACAGTTAAAGTAAATAATCAGAAACCGAAGTGGCAAACAGTAACATGAAAGTTGGCAGCAAATAACAACCGAAGCACTAAGTAACAGTAACTCATCCCACATCTATTTTTTCTCACCATTCTACAAACTCTTTTCAATATCTTGCTGTTATGTCACAATACCTGTAATTAATATTCTGAATAAGTCCTACATGATACATAAAGTATCTTTCACTACATCCTCAAACCAATGGAATGTGTGTTTTATGTCTAACTGGCTTTGATTGCCAATATAAACTAATAGGCGTGATTTCCCAATTCGAAAGACACAGGTGAGATTTTAAGACTGGTTCTTTTATCTGTCAAACTCTCACAGTTAGTCAGCTGTAAAGTTCTCTTTTGTATTCAAAAGTTCAAATGAAAAATAAATCTTCCTTTGTTGAACCATTGTTGAAGCTATTAGGTTCTAGATAAGAGAACAAAATGTGAACTACTAATACAACCCCAATCAAATCCCAACGGAACTTTTCCAGTTTCCTTCTAACAATCTCCAATTCATGAGACATCTGTTCTTCTAACAGTTATTTTCAGCTATAAATTGTGCAATGCCAAATAACATTAGGAGTAAATTTGCTTCTTTCAGTTGCTATCTGTTCAGCGGCGGCTCTGAGTGGGATAAAAGAACCCAAGAAGTGGCTGAGCCATAAAAGAGATTGCAGGCATTATCTGACATCTTGGTCTCCAAAATATTACAATCAAAAATACAGATTGCAGTGGAGCTGTCAAATTGGTAAAGAAACATAGACACTGGGATGCCAAAAAAATTAATGAAATGTTGGCAAGAACATATAGTATGTCCAGATTATTCCAAGTATGGGAATCATGGATTTCAACGTTCAATCCAAATTACCTGCTGAATTCAGAAAGCAGCTTTTCTGAATTTCTCACTTACCCTTGCATTGCTCTTGATTTCCCTTTTACCTCCATATAAGACGTAGATTTTCTATAAATTTTATGTGCATAAATGGAAGCATGTAATCGGTGCTCTTCTGTGCTAAAAAGGTGGCTAGGAGTTGTTGCAACCACTGTGAGGCAAGCATTATTAATTGTAAATATACACCAATAAAATATTTTAATATATATCACATAAAATGCACATCATATTCTCTGCTCCTTTGTGGATCTAATATGACTGTTAACGTAACTATTGGTTGGCATCAGAGATTACATTATGCTTGCAGGAATCCTTTTTCAAAGTTGTGATTCTTCAGTGTGAATTCTTTGCCACAATCTTTCCTAGTTTAGTTAGATGCATCCTAATTGTCTCTTGAAATGATAATTAACAGCCCATCAATCTTTACTATTGATTTATTCCAGCAGTAATGGTTTTTCAGAACTATTTGCAGTAGGTGCTGTCATAGAATAATTACAAAATGGAGTTGCGACATTTATTATTCCTTGCACTTTAAAGCTGCCAATTAATACCTCAACGCTCTGTCACCCTGCACAGACTATTCACTGTTCTCTCTCCAATCCTTTAGCAACGTAGCAATGTGCGTGAGCACTGTTCCTATCTTTGACTTCTAATTATATATGAGAAGTAAACTTCTAAATATATTCACAGATTGTTCATCTCTTCACTTTTCATGGTGCATTTCAAGGCTCCTCTTATATCGACATGAAGCTATCCATCAGCAGCCAACACCACACTCAGAGAGTAAGTGATAATGATAGTGTGCTGACTTGGACAAGTATTGATCATGGGGATGAGGGAAGCGGGAAATGCCAAATGAATGATGCCATCTGATAGTTACACTTACAGCCATAGGGATTGAGCTGATAAAGAAAAATAAATACAAGACACTCCTCTCTTTCTCTCATTGCCTCTGTAAGCTCAAGGACACTCAACAAGGTGCATGCAGTTGTGCACTGATTACGAAAAGGACCAACCCTTACTAACATACAGTATGTCAAATTCTTTATCACTGGTACAAAAGTGACACCTACATAAACGCATTACTTTTGATGCCAGGCAGCATCGTTGGAGAAAAAAAGAGTGTTGAAATTTCAGGTAGTCAGCATATCTGGAGACCATTAACTCAAACGTTAACTCAGTTTTTCTCTCTGTAGATGTTGCCTGACCTGTGCAGTGTTCCCAACATTTTCTGATTTTATTTCAGTTTTGCAACATGTGCAATTTTCTGCTTTTTGATGTAGCCTCCCATGTAGCCTACTCATGAAGTAAACTGATGTTACAGGAGTTTAAATAGGTGGGCCAAAGATCTGTTTCTGAGCTCTGCGTTTCTACGACTTGCTGCGTTATCATGATTCATTAGTGAGATAATCATGCAGATTCATGAGGGTGTACAAAGGGTTAGAAGTGGACAGTTTTAGAATGAAGAACAGCATTTTAGAACATGAAAGTTTATGACGATGTTTCATGAAAACTAGAGACAAGTACAAATGAGTTGGCAATAGGGGCAGATAGGTGGCAAATGCAGTTCAACAATCAAGTATAGACCATAAAACATAGGAGCAGAATTAGGCCATTTGGCCCATCGAGACTGCTCCACCATTCAGTCATGGCTGATCCTTTTTTTGCTCTCCTCATCTCCACTCCCCGGTCTTCTCCCCGTAACATTTGATGTCATGTCCAATCAAGAATCCATCAAGTTCTGCCTTAAATACACCCACGACCTGGCCTCCACAGCTGCCTGCTGCAATAAATTCCCCAAATTCACCACCCTCTGTCTAAAGAAGTTTCTCCACATCTCTGTTACAAATGGATGCCCCTCTATCCTGAGGCTGTGCCCTCCTGTCTTGGACTCCCCTACCATGGGAGGAATTTAAGGTGGGGGGTTATATGGGAGGCAGGGTTTGAGGGTCAGCACAACATTGTGGGCCGAAGGGCCTGTAATGTGCTGTACTACTCTATATTCATGGGAAACATCCTTTCCACATCTACCATGTCTAGGACTTTCAACGTTCAAAAGGTTTCAATGAGATTCCCCCTCATCCTAAACACAGCGAGTACAGACCCAGAGCTATCAAACGTTCCTTGTATGATTTCCTTGTCCCTTTCATTCTCGGAATCATCCTTGTAAATCTCCTCTAAACCCTCTCCAATGCTACCACATCTTTTCTTAGATGAGGCGCCCAGAGCTGTTTGCAATACTCAAGGTGAGTCCTCACCAGTGCCTTATAAAGCCTCAGCACTATATCCCTGCTCTTATATTCTAGACCGCTTGAAATGAATGCTAATTGCATTTGCCTTCCTCTACCTGTAAGTTAACCTTTAGGCTGTTCTGAAGAACCTTTGCATCAAAGCAGCCAGTGAAGGAGTGGAGATTTGAGGCTTTGACTCAAGAGATTCTGGTAGTTTTGGCAGTTGGACTGTGCAATCAAGTCAATCAAGATTTGAATAGCTCAGCAGAAAGCCGTTGATTAGGCAATCAGGATTTGAACAGCTCAGACTCAGCAGAAAGCAGCTGATTGGGCAATCGAGGTCAGGTGACCAAGCAGCTTGAAAAGCTCAAACAAATAAATAGAGGGGGTAGCTCAAGAAAGTGAGTGAGTGGGCCAGTGAAGATGAGAGGCTTTGAAGTGAGAAGCTTCAATGAGAAGAGGTGGAGGATGAGTTTGTTCCCAGTTAGTATTTACAATGCCTCCTGAGATGGTGATGTGCTTTTCCTGTGAGATGTGGCAGTCTTGGGGGAGCTCCCCTCTCCTGCAGAGTCACATCTGCCAGAAGTGCATGTGGCTGGGTGATCTGGAAGACTGTGAGGAATCTGGAGCAGCAGCTGGATGACCTTTGACTCCTAAAGGAGAATGAGGCAGTCATAGATGAGAGCTACAGGGAGGTAGTCACACCTAGGCTGCTGGAAACAGGTTGTTGGATGACAGTCAGAGGGGGGAACATGAAGGTGAGTAGACAGGTACTACTGAGCACCCCTGTAGCCATTCCCCTAAATAAGTTTACCATCCTGGATGCTGTTGGTGAGGATGACTGACCTGGTGTGAGCCACGGTGGCAGGGCCTCTGGCAATGAGTCTGATCCTGTGGTGCAGAAGGATGGGATGGAGAAGAGCTGTTGTCATTGGGGACTCTATAGTCAGGAGAGCAGACAGGAGATTTTGTGAATGTGAGAAGGACACCTATATGGTTTGTTGCCTTCTGGGTGCCAGGGTCCAGGATGTCTCTGACTGGGTGCATGACATCCTGGTACGAGGGGGAAAGCAACCAGAAGTTGTGACACATGTTGGGACCAATGACATAGGCAGGAAGAGGGATGAGGTCCTGAAGTGTCTGTTTTGGGAACTAGGCAGAAGGCTGAAGAACAAAACCTCTAGGGTGGTGTTCTCAGGATTGCTGCCAGTACTACAGGATAGTGATGGTAAGAATTGGAGGAGATGGCAGTTGAATGTGTGGCTGAGGAGTTGGGGCAGGGGGTTTTAGATTTTTGGACCATTGGGATCTCTTCTGGGGAAGGTGGGACCTGTATAGATTGGATGGGTTGCACCTGAACTCGAGGGGGAGCAATATCCTTGCTGGTAGGTTTGCTAGCATGGTCCGGGAGGGTTTATACTAATTTGCAAGGGGGATAGAGCAGTGAAAGAAGTGCATAGAGTAAAGCCAGATCTAACACAGACGCTTCGAGGAAAGAGAAGCCGAATAAAGGAGAAAAGGTAGTAAGGTAGAAGGGCTAAAGTGTGTATACTTCAATACAAGAAGCATCAGGAACAAAGGTGATGAACTGAGAGCTTGGATACATACATGGAATCATGATGTAGTGGCCATTACAGAGACTTGGCTGGCACCAGGGCAGGAATGGATTCTCAATATTCCTGGATTTCAGTGCTTTAAAAGGGATAAAGAAGGGGGAGGAGGGGTGGCATTACTTGTCAGGGATACTATTACAGCTACTGAAAGGGTGGGTAATGTAGCAGGATCCTCTTGAGTCAGTATGGGTGGAAGCTAGGAACAGGAAGGGAGCAGTTACTCTATTGGGAGTATCCTACAGGCCCCCTGGTAGCAGCAGAGGTACCGAGGAGCAGATTGGGAGGCAGATTTTGGAAAGGTGCAAAAATAACAGGATTGTTATCATGGGTGACTTTAACTTCCCTAATATTGACTGGCACTTGATTATTTCAAAGGGTTCAGATGGGGCAGAGTTTAAGTGCGTACAGGATGGATTTCTGTCATGGTATGTTGACAGGCCAACTAGGAAGAATGCCATACTAGATCTAATATTAGGTAACGAACTGAGTCAGGTCACCGATCTGTCCGTGGGTGAGCATCTGGGGGACAGTGATCACTGCTCCCTGGCCTTTAACATTACCATGGAAAAGGAAAGAATTAGAGAGGACAGGAAAATTTTTAATTGGGAAGGGCAAATTATGAGGCTATAAGGCTAGAACTTGCAGGTGTGAATTGGGATGATGTTTTTGCAGGGAAATGTACTATGGACATGTGGTCGATGTTTAAGGATCTCTTGCAGGATGTTGGGGATAAATTCTTCCTGGTGAGGAAGATGAAGAATGGTAGGGTGAAGGAACCATGGGGGACAAGTGAGGTGGAAAATCTAGTCGGGTGGAAGAAGGCAGCATATATGAGGTTTAGGAAGCAAGGATCAGATGGGTCTATTGAGAAATATAAGGTAGCAAGAAAGGAGCTTAAGAAGGGGCTGAGAAGAGCAAGAAGGGGGCATGAGAAGGCCTTGGTGAGTAGGGTGAAGGAAAACCCCAAGACATTCTTCAATTATGTGAAGAACAAAAGGATGACAGGAGTTAAGGTGGGACCAATTACAGATAAAAGTGGGAAGATGTGCCTGGAGGCTGTGGAAGTGAGCGAGGTCCTCAATGAATACTTCTCTTCGGTATTCACCAATGAGAGGGAACTTGATGACGGTGAGGACAATATGAGTGAGGTTGATGTTCTGGAGCATGTTGATATTAAGGGAGGGGAGGTGTTGGAGTTGTTAAAATACATTAGGACGGATAAGTCCCCGGAGCCTGACGGAATATTCCCCAGGCTGCTCCACGAGGCAAGGGAAGAGATTGCTGAGCCTCTGGCTAGGATCTTTATGTCCTCGTTGTCCACAGGAATCGTACTGGAGGACTGGAGAACATTGTCCCCTTGTTCAAGAAAGGTAGTAGGGATAGTCCAGGTAATTATAGACCAGTGAGCCTTATGTCTGTGGTGGGAAAGCTGTTGGAAAAGATTCTTAGAGATAGGATCTATGTGCATTTAGAGAATCATGGGTCTGATCAGGGACAGTCAGCATGGCTTTGTGAAGGGCAGAACAAGCCTGATAGAGTTCTTTGAGGAGGTGACCAGGCATATAGATGAGGGTAGTGCAGTGGATGTGATCTACATGGATTTTAATAAGGCATTTGACAAGGTTCCACATGGTAGGCTTATTCAGAAAGTCAGAAGACATGGGATCCAGGGAAGTTTGGCCAGGTGGATTCAGAATTGGCTTGTCTGCAGAAGGCAGAGGGTTGTGGTGGAGGGAGTACATTCAGATTGGAGGGTTGTGACTAGTGGTGTCCTACAAGGATCTGTTCTGGGACCTCTACTTTTTGTGATTTTTATTAACTACCTGGATGTGGGGGTAGAAGGGTGGGTTGGCAAGTTTGCAGACAACAAAGGTTGGTGGTGTTGTAGATAGTGTAGAGGATTGTCGAAGATGCAGAGACACATTGATAGGATGCAGAAGTGGGCTAAGAAGTGGCAGATGGAGTTCAACCTGGAGAAGTATGAGGTGGTACACTTTGGAAGGACAAACTCCAAGGCAGAGTACACAGTAAATGGTAGGATACTTGGTAGTGTGGAGGAGCAAAGGGATCTGGGGGTACATGTCCACAGATCCCTGAAAGTTGCCTCACAGGTAGATTGGGTAGTTAAGAAGGCTTATGGGGTGTTAGCTTTCATAAGTCGAGGGATAGAGTTTAAGAGTCGTGATGTAATGATGCAGCTCTCTAAAACTCTGGTTAGGCTACACTTGGAGTAGTGTGTCCAGTTCTGATCACCTCACTATAGGAAGGATGTGGAAGCTTTGGGAAGGGTACAGAGGAGATTTACCAGGATGCTGCCTGGTTTAGAGAGTATGGATTATGATCAGAGATTAAGGGAGCTTGGGCTTCTCTCTTTGGAGAGAAGGAGGATGAAAGGAGACATGATAGAGGTGTACAAGATATTAAGAGGAATAGACAGTGGACAGCCAGTGCCTCTTCCCCAGGGCACCACTGCTCAGTACAAGAGGACATGGCTTTAAGGTAAGGGGAGGGAAGTTCAAGGGGGATATTAGAGGAAGGATTTTCACTCAGTGGTTGGTGTGTGGAATGCACAGCCTGAGTCAGTGGTGGAGGCAGATATACTAGTGAAGTTTAAGAGGCTACTAGATGGGTATATGGAGGAATTTAAGTGGGGGGGGGGGGGTTATATGGGAAGCAGGGTTTGAGGGTGGGCACAACATTGTGGGCTGAAGGGCCTGTAATGTGCTGTACTGTTCTATCTCAGATTTTTGAATTTTCTCCCCTTTAAGAAAACTGCCTGCATATTTACTTCTACCAAAGTGCATAACCATGCATTTTCCAACATTTGCCACTTTCTTCTCTGTTCTCCTAATCTGTCTAAGCCCTTCTGCAGCCTATCTGTTTCCTCAAGACCACTTACCTCTCCACCAATCTTTGTATCTTGGAAACAAAGCCATTTATTCCATTATCTAAATCATTGATGTAGAGCATAAAATGAAGCAGTCCGAACACCAAACCTTGCAGAGCACCACTAGTCACTGGCAGCCAACTGGAAAAGGATCATTTTGTTCCCATTTGCCGCCTACTACCAATCACCCAATGCTCTAACCGTGCCAGTAACTTTCCTGTAATACCATGGGTTCTTAACTTGGTAGGCAGCCTCATGTATGACACTTTGTCAAAGGCTTTCTGAAAGTCCAAATATACAATATCACCGCATCCCCTTTATCTATCTTACTTGTAATCTCTTTAAAGAATTCCAACAGGTTTGTCTGGCAAGATTTTCCCTTAAGGAAACCATGCTGACTTTGTCATATTTGTCCCCTGTCAGCAAGTACTCCAAAACTTCATCCTTAACAATTGACTCCAACACCTTCCCAACCACTGAGGTCAGGCTAACTGGTCTATAATTTCCTCTCTGATGCCTTCCTCCTTTCTTAGAGTGGAGTGACACTTACAATTTTCCAGTCCTCTGGCACCATGCCAGAGTCCAATCATTTTTGAAAGATCATTACTAATACCCCCACAATCTCTACTGCTATCTCTTTCAGAACCCTAGGGTGCAGTGAATCTGGCCTGGATGACTTGTGTACCCTTGGGTCTTTCAGCTTTTTGGCACCTTCTCCCTTGTAATAGTAACTGCACTCACTTCCCTTCCCTCACACCCTTCAACATCTGACACACTGCTAGTGCCTTCCACTGTGAAGACTGATGGAAAATACTCACTTAGTTCATCTGCCATCTCCTTAGCCCCTGTTATTATCACTCTGGCCTCATTTACTGGTGGTCCTATATCCACTCTCATCTCTCTTTTACTTTTAAGTACTTGAAGAAAGCTTTTACTAACCACTTTGATATTGTTTGCTTTTATATTTCATCTTTTCCCTCCTAAAGACTCTTTTAGTTGCTTTCTGTAGCTTTTTAAAAGCTTCCCAATCCTGTCTTCCCACTAATTTTTGCTTTGTTGTATGCCTTCACTTTAGCTTTTACATTAGCTTTGACTTCACTTGTCAGCCACGGTTGTACTATTTTGCCATTTGAGTATTTCTTTGTTTTTGGAGTACATCTATCTTGCACTTTCCTCATTTTTACCAGAAACTCATGCCATTGCTGCTCTGCTGCATCTCCTGCCAATTTACTTTGGCCAACTCCTCTCTCATACCACTGTAATTTCCTTTACTCCACTGAAATACTGCTATGTCAGACTTTACTTTCTCCCTATCAACTTTCAAGTTGAACTCAGTCATATTGTGACTACTGCTTCCTGAGTGTTTTTTTACCTTGGGCTCCCTAATCATCTCTGGTTCATTATGTAGCACCCAATAAATATAGCTGATCCCCCAGTAGGCTCAAAAGCAAACTGCTCTTTTTTTAAAAAAAAAACATACAACAAACTCACCCTCTTGACATCCATTACCAACCTGATTTTCCCAATCGAAGTACATTTTGAATTCTTCCAAGAACATCATAACATTGCCGTTTTGACATTTTTCTATTTCTCATTGTAATCTGTGGTCCTCATCCCAGCTACTTCTGGGAGGCCTGTATATAACTGCCCTCAGGGTCCTTTTAACCTTGCAGTTTCTAAACTCAACCCACAAGAATTCTTCTGATCTTATGTCACATTTCTACTGATTGATGCCTTTCTTTACCAGCAGAGCCACACCAACCCCTCTGCCTATCTTTCTATCCCTCCAAAACCATGTGTAACCTTGGACATTCAGCTCCCAACTACTACTATCCTTCAGCCATGATTCAGTGATGACAACAACATCATACCTGATAAGCTGTAATAATGCAACAAGATTATTCACCTTATTTCTTATACATTGAGATACAACATTGAGTATTGTATTTGCTACCCTTTTTGATTCTGCATCCCTAATGCACTGATTCCCACCCTGCTAGCTGCAATTTTGTCCTATCATCTGCCTGCTCTCCCTGACATGTTATCTTTGCTTTTTTTTACTATACTGAGTTCCTTCACTCCGGTTCTCACACCCCTGCCAAATTAAACCCTCCCCAACAGCTCTAACAAACACGCCCATGAAAATATTGGTCTCCCTCAGGTTCAGGTGCAACCCAACACTGTTGAATAGGTCATACCTTTCCCCAGGAGAGATCCCAGTGATCCAAGAACCTGAAGCCCTGTCTCCTACACAAGCTTCTCAGCCACACATTCATCTACCAGATCACCTTCTTTCTACCCTCACTGGCATGTGGCACAGGCAGCAATCCAGAGATTACTACCCTAAAGGTCCTGCTTCTCAGCTTTCTACCTAGCTCTCTAAATTCTCTTTTCAGGACCTATTTGCTTTTCCTTCCTATGTCATCAGTACCAATATGTACAAAGACATCTAGCTGCTTTACCTCCCTTTCCAAAATACCGTGGACATGATCTGAGATGTCCCTGACTCCGGCACCTGGGAGGCAACATACCATTCGGGTGTCCCGTTCATGTCCACAGAATCTCCAGTCCATTCCCCTTCCTATTGAGTCCCCTATCACCCCCACAACAGTATCCAAAGCAGTATACTTATTATTGAGGGGAATGGCCCCAGGGAATGCCTGTTCACATTTCCATTTCTGCCGACAGTAACCCAGCTACTTGCCTCCTCATAGGGGTGAATATTTCCCTGTAACTCTGATCGATTATCTCCTCACTCTCCCGTACAAGCTGAAGGGCATCCAGCTGCTAAGAAAGGGCTCTGGAACCCTAACAGGGTCTTCAGGGAGCTGCAGCTGGATGCACTTCACACAGATGTAGTTCCCTAGGAGACTCTGGGTCTCCCAGGACTCCAACATCTGGCATGAGGAACACACGACAGCCATTTACTACAATAGGTACATTAAAAGGGGGGAAAAAAGCAAACCTTAACAGAGGCACACGAGTGAATCTGCAGTTGCTGGAAATAAATAAAAACACAAAATGCTGGCAGAACTCAGCAGGCCAGACAGCATCTAAGGGAGGAGGTAGTGACGATGTTTCGGGCTGAAACCCTTCATCAGGAGTGAAATAACATGGGATAGTGGAGAGGGGATAAGAAGTGGGAGGAGGGATGAAGTAGAGAGCTGGGAAATGGGCTTGGGAGAAGGTGGAGAATTATGGGAAATAAAAGAGAAAGAAAGGTAGGGCTGGGGGGAGATATAGTGAGGGGGGAAAAAAGAGAACCAGACTAAAATTATAGATAGGGATGGGGGTAAGGGGGGGGCAGATGTATCAACGGAGGTCAGTGAGTTGGATGTTTATGCCAGCAGGAAGGAGGCTACCTAGGCGGGAGATAAGGCATTGCTCCATTGACCTGCATGTGGCCTCATCTTGACGGTAGAGGAGGCCATGGACAGACATGTCAGAGTGGGTCTGGTCTGTGGAATTGAAGTGTGTGGCCACAGGGAGATCCCGCCACTGCTGGAGGACTGAGCGCCGGTGTTCGGCGAAACAGTCTCCCAGTCTGCGGCGGGTCTCCCCAATGTATAAATGGCCACATCTGGAGCACTGGATACAGTATATCACCCCAGCTGACTCACAGGTAAAGTGGTGCCTCACCTGAAAGGACTGTCTAGAGCCTGGGATGGTGGTGAGGGGAGAAGTGTGGGGGCAGGTGTAGCACTTTTTCCGTTTGCAGGGATGAGTGCCCGGAGGGAAGTCGGTGGGGAGCGATGGGGAGATGAATGGACAAGGGAGCCGTGTAGGGAGCGATCCCTGTGGAAAGCCGAGAGTGGGGGGGGGGGGAGGGGAGGGGAAGTCCTTTCAGCTGAGGCACCACTTCACCTGCGAGTCAACTAGGGTAGCCTCCTACCTGCCGGCATGAACATCCAACTCACAGACCTCCATTGATACCTCTGCCCCCCCCCCTTACCCCCATCCCTATCTATTATTTTAATCTGGTTCTCTTTCTCTCTCTTTTCCCCCCTCACTATAATCTCCCCCCAGCCCTACCTTTCTTTCTCTTTTATTTCCCATAATTCTCCACCTTCCCTCCAGCCTATCACTTCCCAGCTCTCTACCTCATCCCTCCCCCCACTTCTTATCCCCCCTCAACCATCCCATGTTACTTCACTCCCGATGAAGGGTTTCGGCCCGAAACGTCGTCACTACCTTCTCCCATAGATGCTGTCTGGCCTGCTGAGTTCTGCCAGCATTTTGTGTTTTTAAACCTTAACAGAACCAACACCTCTTTCAAGCCAAAGCCTCCTTTGAGCCAAGGCCTGACACTCTTACTCTCACCACTGGCCCACTCCTGACAGTGGCCACCCTGCTTGTCCTTTCTGTACTTTTAAACAAGCGTCGCCGACCTGCGACAAACCTCTTCACTGTGGCCTGCTCCTGCTGCTGATTTGTACACATTGATACAATTTTGGAGTAAGAATAAGTAATGAAATTTCTTCTTGAATCATACAATTTTCAGTAGAATAAATTCTTAGGCACCACAGTCTGCAAATACATAGGTCCTAAAAATGTTGGATTATACAGTACTGTGCAAAAGTCTTAGGCACATAAATACACATATAGCTAGGGTGCCTAAGATTTCTGCACAGTACTGTAGTTCTTTTTATGTATTACACAGTAGAGCTGCTTCTCCATCATCAAATTTCTCAACAGACAATGAAACAACTCATGAATGTAATCACATTATTTTTGGTCTCCTTTTGCACAAATTATTTAATTTTTAACATGTTTCTTATTGGAATTTATTGTTTTTTATATATTACATTGATTTGGATTCTGACTTTCTTGCTTTTAATTTCCAATGCATGCAGAGCACAGTTTGGGATACAAATGTAGTTTTCTGGGTCCGTTATACGAATTACATACGAATAATAGAAGCAGTTTGAGCACACAAGCATGTAACTGTTGATTTAGGTGGAGTTTTAAAAGAGGATTCGAGAAGACTGAGCTGTTTTAGAAAGCTGAGTATATAAAAATATAATCAGTACCGTCATCGAGTAAAGGCTTCTAATCAGGGCAATAGATATACAAACCTCATTTCCAGAAAAGTTGGGATATTTTCCAAAATGCAATAAAGACAAAAATCTGTGATATGTTAATTCACGTGAACCTTTATTTAACTGACAAAAGTACAAAGAAAAGATTTTCAATAGTTTTACTGACCAACTTAATTGTATTTTGTAAATATACACAAATTTAGAATTTGATGGCTGCAACACACTCAACAAAAGTTGGAACAGAGGCATGTTTACCATTGTGTTACATCACCTTTCCTTTTAATAACACTTTTTAATCGTTTTGGAACTGAGGATACTAATTGTAGTAGACCTGCAAATGGAAGTTTTGTCCATTCTTGCTTGATATAAGACTTCAGCTGCTCAACAGTCCGTGGTCTCCGTTGTCTGATTCTCCTCTTCATGATGCGACATACATTTTCAATAGGAGATAGATCTGGACTGGCAGCAGGCCAGTCAAGCACACGCACTGTGTGTCTACAAAGCCACACTGTTGTAGCCCGTGCAGAATGTGGTCTGGCATTGTCCTGCTGAAATAAGCATGGACATCCTGGGAAAAGACGTCGCCTTGATGGCAACATAAGTCTCTCTAAAATTCTAATATATGCCTTAGAGATAATGGTACCTTCACATACATGCAACTCACCCATACTGTGGGCACTGATGCACCCCCATACCATCACAGATGCTGGCTTTTGCACCTTTTGCTGATAACAATCAGGATGGTCATTTTCATCTTTGGCATGGAGAACTGGTCACCTGTTTTTTTCCAAAAACTAGCTGAAATGTAGACTCATCTGACCACAGCACACGGTTCCACAGTCTTACGGTCCATCTGAGATGAGCTCGGGCCCAGAGAACTCGCCAGCGTTTCTGCATAGAGTTGATGTATGGCTTCCTCCTTGCGTAATACAGTTTCAAGTTGCATTTCTGGATGCAACAACGGACTGTGTTAAGTGACAATGATTTTCCGAAGTACTCCCGAGACCAGGTGGCTAAAATTGTCACAGTAGCATGAGGGTTTCTTAGGCAATGCGGCCTGAGGGCTCGAAGATCAGGCGCATTCAACAGTGGTTTCTGACCTTGCCCTTTACGCACTGTGATGTCTCTGAATTCTCTGAATCTTTTCACAATATTATGTACTATAGATGTTGAAAGACCTAAATTCTCTGCAATCTTCCATTGGGAAATGTTCCTCTTGAACTGACTAACAATTCTCTCATGGATTTTGACACAAAGGGGTGAGCCACGACCCATCCTTGCTTGCAAAGACTGAGCCTTTGGTGGATGCTACTTTTATACCCAGTCATGATACCTCACCTGCTACCAATTAGCCTGCTTAATGTGGAGCCTTCCAAACCGGTGTTACTTGAATATTCTGTGCACTTTTCAATCTTATTTTAACTTTGTCCCAACTTCTGTTGAGTGTGTTGCAGCCATCAAATTCTAAATTTGTGTATATTTACAAAATGCAATTAAGTTGATCAGTAAAACTATTGAAAATTTTTTCTTTGTACTTTTGTCAGTTAAATAAAGGTTCACGTGAATTAACATATCACAGATTTTTGTTTTTATTGCATTTTGGAAAGTATCCCAACTTTTCTGGAAATGGGGTTTGTAGATTGTTCAGCTGTTCATCAAGGTGATAAAATAACGAGGGATAACTTTGATCAAAATATTTATAGTGATTCAGCTACATAATTGGTCATAATCATACCATATGCCATGTCTCTGGATGATATCACCAGTACTGTACATAGTACAACTACCTGGGAAAGGCCTCTTCCACTTTGGGTTCTCCATTGACGCCAGGATATATATTCATCCCATTGCCACTCCATTATTCCTGGTAAACTGCATCAAACCCCAGACTATGGTTGAACTAAAGAAAGCTGGGTTCTTAGCTGAGTGCCTTTAAACAAAGCACTTGTACTCAAAGGAATTTAAGTGGCAAAGCATCATGTGCTAAAACAAAGCTGTGAATCCCAGTCAACTTCCCTAATTAAAGAATAATCTTCAGAATATTAAAAGGGATTAGAAGATGTGATATATTTGTGTAATGCCCTGGTTAAGTTTTCTACAGTTATGCTGTGATGTAGTTGAGATTAGCAGTTTTCTGTAAAAGCAGTGTGCCTTGATGGCAAGAGTGTTTTGGCTTTGGTTAAGATAAGGAACCATGTTGTCCAACTTAGGAATGTGCGTCAGCCAGTCAGGATAGTGCATGTGAGAGAAGGTTCTAGGGAGGTGTGAGCAAGAACTTTCTGAAGGACAGTAGTCTCATTTGGGCTCTTTTAGTGGGAGCTGCAGAGAGAGATAGAAGGGAAGTTGCCACAGAATGCTGTTGGAAGGAGAATCCCCGTTGTAAGAAGTGCTTTGTGCAGATGAGTGGCTGCAAGGAGGAAAGACCAACACACCTGAGAGAGCCAGTTCATTTGAGATGGTCTTCAAGGGGGGTTTGGAATGCAGTGGGTGCTTTCACTCAGAACATGGGTCTGGCTTTGAATAAAGATATACACCCCTGGCTACTCCAGTGTGACTCTAACGTTATGTGCTTAACTGTAATGGGCCCTTTTATTTTTCTGTTTCCTTTTCTGTAACTGTTAAAGTAGAACTTTGGTAAATATACTTCCGTTATAATTTCATGCTGGCGTACGACCTGTCATTTCTGAGCTACCGATAGCTGTGTATGGGCAGAAGTTACACAGCGTTCACTCAAATGAAGGTTCCATTAATCAAAACATCACAACGTTCCTGTTTGGTTGAACCCCAAATCATACCGACCCAAGAGGTATAATGTTTATGAAAAGTGGGCTCCCCACCGCTGAGTCAAGTGGCTACTAGCAGAGTTAGTTAATGAGTCAAGTCTGTATACGAGCCCTGGTGAGAGGGTTGCCTTTGCTTGATAGGTAAAAATGGTATGAGGAACAATCATATACTACAAAGGAAAACATGCAATGTTGAGTTCACAGAGAACTTTAGTTAAGGCACAGTCTGGGGTAAATAAGAATTATGTGAAGAAAATGGAAGGAATATGCACCCTGCATGTTACCAATCATGCCATTTTATGGAACAATACATTGGCTCGAAATGAATCGTGTTTCTGTGCTGTAATATTTTATTAAGGAAATGTTTGCATAACTGCAAGATTGAATTGCCACATTTAATCATTGTCATCACTGAGGTTGGATGATTGCTTAATGAACATGGAGGATTCTGTTGATGCTGGAAATACAGAGGAACATACAAAATACTGGAGAACTCAGCAGATGAGGCAGCATCTATGGAAATGAATAAATAGTCAACATTTTGGGCCAAGATCCTTCATCAGGACTGGAAAGTAAGGGAGAAGAAGCCAGAATAAGAAGCTGGAGGAATGGAAAGAGTACAGATTTGAAAGTGATTGGTTAAGCCAGGTGGGTGGGGGACAGGGGATGAAATAAGAAGCTGGAGGGTGATAGGTGGAAAAGGTAAAGGGCTGGAGAAGAAGGAATCTGACAGGAGTGGAGAGTGCACCATAGGAGAAAAAGGAGTAGGGGGACCGGAGAAGTGACAGGCAGGGGAGGAAGAGAGACGAGACAAGAATGGGGAATGGAAGAAGAAAGAAGGGGAGCAGGAAAAATTACTGCAAGTTCAAAAAATCGATGTTCATGCCATCAGGTTGGAGGCTACCTGGAGGTGCTGCTCCTCCAACCTGAGTGTGGCCTTATCATGGCGGTAGAAGAAGCCAAAGACCAACATGTTAGAATGGGAATGGGGACTGGAATTAAAATGGCTGGCCAATGGGAAATTTTGCTTTTTCCAGATGGAGCGAAGGTGCTCGACAAAGTAGCTTCCCTGAACTACGTCGGGTTTCACCAATGTAGTGGAGGCCGTACTGGGAGAACCAAGTACTGTCGACAACCCCAAAGGATTTGCAAGTAAAGTGCTGTCTCAGCTGGAAAAACTGTTTGTGGCCCTGAATGGAGGTGAGTGAGGAGTTGAATGAGCCTCCACTTAATATAAATTTCTACTCTTAGTCATAGCAATATGTAGTTAACAATTTCAGCATAGCTGAGGTTGTGATTCATAAACAAAAGGAATTCCGCGTGCGCTGGGAATCCAAAGTAACACACATACAATGCTGGAGGAACTCAGCAGATCAGGCAGCAGCTGTTGGAAAGAATAAGCAGTTGACATAAATTACCAGAAGAAGAAATCAAGATGCAGTGAGCTGGAATGATAGGGGACAGTGATTTGAGTTCCAAAGGTATATAAATCACATATCACAGAGTGAGGTTAGTTAAAGAGTCACTGCAATTAGATTACTCCAGATTATTTTTTTAAAAGTGCCTTTAAAATAGCCAATCATTGGTAACTGAGTTTTAAATACTTTTGGAATGTGTGACAGGATTTCAGTCATAGCAATGCAGTGGTGCAATTTGAGTCAACTTTACATTATTATGGAACATTTAGCAGGTTCGACAAAGGGGGCTGCAGTGGCAGATATTTAAGGGAAATAGTCTCAACTCTCATGAAATTATATCCCGACATGGAAGGATAACTCTAATGGAGTGATGAACCATCTATGTCGAACCAAATAAATTTATAAGGGTATTAAGTTGGAAAATACATATGAGGCAAAAGTTTGTGTTGGCAAAGATACTGGGATAAAATCAAAATCTAGCAAAGGACATCTAAACAAAATCAAGAAGAGAAAAATATACTGACAAGAATTAAGCAAGTTGACAATAAGTATTTTCTTTCTTTATTACAATAAAGCAAAGGGATAAGAAAGATATGATTAACCTAGGGAGGGTTCAGGGCGTCATAGACACTACAGCACAGGAACAAACCCTTCAGTCCATCTATTCTGTTCCAAACCATTAACCTGCCAAGTCCCATTGACCTGCACCCAGACCTTCCATCCATATACCGATGCAAATATCTCTTGAATGTTAAAATTCAACCCTCATCCACCACTTGCGCTGACAGCTCATTCCACTCTCTCACCACCATCTGAGAGAATAAGTTCACCCTCATGTTCTTAAATATTTCACCATTCATCCTTAACCCATGACCTCTAGTTGTAGACTCACACATCCTCACTGGAAAAAGCCTGTATTTGTGATGCTACTAGGACACAGTAATTTCCTTTGGGATTAATAAAGTATCATAGAACATAGAATAGTACAACACATTACAGGCCCTTTGGCCCACCATGTTGTGCCGACCTTCAAACCCTGCCTCCCATATAACCCCCCACCTTAAATTCCTTCATATACCTGCCTAGTAGTCTCTTAAACTTCACTAGTGTATCTGCCTCCACCACTGACTCAGGCAGTGCATTCCATGCACCAACCACTCTCTGAGTGAAAACCTTCCTCTAATATCCCCCTTGAACTTCCCTCCCCTTACCTTAAAGCCATGTCCTCTTGTACTGAGCAGTGGTGCCCTGGGGAAGAAGATGCTGGCTGTCCACTCTGTCTATTCCTCTTAATATCTTGTACACCTCTATCATGTCTCCTCTCATCCTCCTTCTCTCCAAAGAGTAAAGCCCTAGCTCCCTTAATCTCTGATCATAATCCATACTCTCTAAACCCGGCAGCATCCTGGTAAATTTCCTCTGTATCCTTTCCAATGCTTCTACATCCTTCCTATAGTGAGGCGACCGGAACTGGACACAGTACTCTACATGTAATCTAACTGGAGATTTATACAGCTGCATCATTACATCGCGACTCTTAAACTCTGTCCCTCGACTTATGAAAGCTAACACCCCATAAGCTTTCTTAACTACCCTATCTACCTGTGAGGCAACTTTCAAGGATCTGTGGACATGTAGCCCCAGATCCCTCAGCTCCTCCACACTACCAAGTATCCTGCCATTTACTTTGTACTCTGCCTTGGAGTTTGTCCTTCCAAAGTGTACCACCTCATACTTCTCTGGGTTGAACTCCATCTGCCACTTCTCAGCCCACTTCTGCATCCTATCAACGTCTCTCTGCAATCTTCGACAATCCTCTACACTATCTACAACACCACCAACCTTTGTGTCGTCTGCAAACTTCCCAACCCACCCTTCTACCCCCACATCCAGGTCGTTAATAAAAATCACGAAAAGTAGAGGTCCCAGAACAGATCCTTGTAGGACACCACTAGTCACAACCCTCCAATCCGAATGTACTCCCTCCACCATGGCCCTCTGCCTTCTGCAGGCAAGCCAATTCTGAATCCTCCTGGCCAAACTTTTCTGGATCCCATGCCTTCTGACTTTCTGAATAAGCCTACCATGTGGAACCTTGTCAAATGCCTTAGTAAAATCCATGTAGATCACATCCACTGCACTACCTTCATCTATATGCCTGATGTTCACCACCTCAAAGAACTCTATCAGGGTTGTTAGGCACGATCTGCCCTTCACAAAGCCATGCTGACTGTCCCTGATCAGACCATGATTCTCTAAATGCCCATAGATCCTATCTCTAAGAATCTTTTCCAACAGCTTTCCCACCAGCTATCTATCCAAAAAGAGTTTAAAGAGAATAAAGTAATTCATGATGCTCTGCTGCCTTCCCTGCAGTAGGACTTAACAAAATGAACACCATTGGTTGTATGGGCTATGAAATACACAGAAGTTCATTAAAATGTTAAGTTTTTCAACATCAGAGCTCAGTTGCCATTGTCAGCTAGAAGTGTACTCACCTTGTACTACAGCCACGAACAGGACCGCCAACAGAACTTGAACAGAATGATGGAGAAAGTTACCTTGGTTTTATTTTTGTAGGGCAGGAGTTCAACACCCACCCTGAACAGAATTGATATCTTTCAGTACATTTCCTTATAACATAGTTAGCCTTGGGAAACCCCAGCAATGATGGAAGATCACAGCCAAACATGGATAGATACCCCAGGACATCTGACTCTCGTCCCAGGAGAATTATGTCTGACCACTGGTGCAACCCATGGGAAAATCAAAGTGATTTGCCATCTATTTCCCAATAATATAAGTTTGTCTCACAGATTTTTAAGGGAACTGAAACAATAAATAAGTTGAAACTTTTTTTTTTGATGAATGTACATTTTCCACGTTATTGGTTTGCACGTTTTGTTCCATTGCATAGTAATAGGTCAACCCCTCAACAGCTTGTAACTTCTTTAACCTGGCTCGAACAACCGGGCCACCTTGTGCCTCCTTACAAATTAAATGGAGATAAATCCTCTCTCTAAAAATGCCATGTACTACATTACACACTTCAAATTCAATGTTATAACTTTTGCAGTAGTCATTTGCAAGAAGAAATTTATATTTAAGACAAAGGGAAAATGAATAAAACTGGTTGAGATAGCCTTAAAAGTCATTGAGACAACTGTTATGTTTTGGGCTGTCCCAGACAGAATGAAATCACCTATTTTCAGCTTTCACTAGTTATCTAAAGTATTCTTCATACTTTACAAAGTCTGATATTGATTTTCAATAGCTGTTTTCCTCATCCAGGAAAAAAAATCCCTGACTTTAGAGAAAGAACTGTGGTGGTGTTAAATCTAATAACTCCTGACCTTCCCAATAGGTCCACCTGGCTCTGCAACAGTAATGTCATATTGATTTGAGAACTTGTTCAACAGGCTGACAGTAGCAGATAACTGAATGACTCTCATTGTTCTTAATTAACACGGGGAAAGCATTCATTTCCTCCACTTTAACCGTTACATCTCCAATCACTACAACATTTGGAAACATGGAAAAACCTGAATGGCCACTGGCTTTTGCAAAGTGGATTGGCGTCTGGATTTGACAAGCAATGTGACTGAGAGTTGCTAGCAAAGCTCCAAATCCAAAGTAAATCTATTATCAGAGTATGTGTATGTCACCATATACAACCTCGAAATTCATTTACTTGTAGACATTTACAATAGAACAAAAATACAATAGAATCAATGTAAAACTACACACAAAGACTGACAAACAACCAATGTGCAAAAGAAGACAAACTGTGCAAATAAATAAATAGATAATACTGAGAACGTGATCTGTGGAGAACTTGAAAATGAGTCCATAGGTTGTGGAATCTGTTTAGGATCAGCTGTGATAAAATGGCAGAGCAGACTCGATTGCCCAAATAGTCTAATTCTGCTCCTATACTTTATGGCCATGTGTCCTGGAAGATGAACCTCCTGCAGACTCTTTTCTGGTTACCAGGTGTGAAGGTTCTGATAGGAACCAAACATGATGCCCTCAGGCCTCCAAACGTTAGGGTGGCATTCTCTCTATAGGGTTATCATTTTTGCTGCGATCAGAAAACTTAGCAGCTGCCTGCATTGATGCTGATGCTGGATTAAGAGGTGTTGCCTAACGTAACATTTCCTAAAAGATAATTAGGAAGAGACAATGGATCTAAGGATTGAGTTGGGTGTGACTGACGTACACACTGAATGGGATCCCCAGTTAGCAGATTGAAGGTTGGTGTACTAAATACAAACCAAGGATGAAGGTTGAAAACATCAAACTGATAGTTGTGACAAAGTGTAATGAAGCAGTGAGTCCGGAACCTGGGCAGGGTGGATCCGTAAATGTGGGCCACATTTATGAAAAAGTAAAAACGGAAAAGCAAATAAACCTGAATTTTTTTAACATACTACTTTTATAGCACTCTTCACATCCTCCTAATGCCCCAAAGTATTTTGCAGCAATTAAATTCTTTTGAAGTGTAATCATTATTATAATGCCGGAACCAAGATTTGCCAAATTCCACACAGCCAGTCTCACAGAAAGCAATATAATAATGACAAGATAATCTCTTGTAAAGTGATGTTGCTGTAAGTGTAACTGTTAACCAGAACAATGGGGATAATTCACTAATTCCTCTCCAATATAGTACTGGAGGGTATTTTAGGACCACTTGTGAAGACTGATGAAGCCTTGTTTTAACATCGTATCCAATGGTGCATTCTCTGAGAGTTCAGCATTTCTTCACTGAAGTGTCAGACTAGGTTATGGTGTTCAAATTTCTGTAATCTCAAGCATGAGTCTTTGATTCAGAGTCAAGATACTGCAACATGACAGGCAAGCTTATACCTGGGTCTCAGAAAGGCAAAGGAGACATTGAAGAACCACAAATGTAATATCATACTGAGGGAACATACTGATTTTAATTTAACTGAGTGAAGATAAAAATCCCTTACTTCCTTTCATGTTGAGTTATACCAAATAGACTTTAACAATATATTTCAATTATTGAAGGTGAACAAAATGACCATATTCTAGTGCAATGTATGTTTTTTTGTAAATTAATACTAAATAGGAAGTTTCTGGAAATATTTCCAAAAATGTTTTTTGCTATATTAATGAAGAGGCATTCCTGTGCAAATCAGCCAATGTGAGTTCTTGATAAGCTTTTGAAATTAACAATCAGGGTATAGACCCTAAATGTTGGGAGTTATCTGCAAAGAAAGCGACTACTACTCAGTACTCATCATCACTGTGATAACAGATTCATGAAAAAACATACTGAGTGAAAATTGAACTTCAGTAATGTCAATCAACTGGTCGGAATTTGTTCAGGATTACCTTACAGCTCACAAGTGGAACGGCATTTACCAGAACCTATAGGCTGAACAGACCGAGAGTTTAGCAAATCTAAGGAATTCAACACTGCCAAGATGATGATCTTCAAGACCCTGGTAAGGTCAGCACTGCATCAGACTTCAAGTATTAAGTTTCTTTCATATCCTTATGGGAAATATTGCTGATACCAGTAAGTTATTGATCTGCTCTGCCTATGTCTCAGGTAACGGCTACAGAACAGGTCATTATATTTGTTCTCCAAGGACAACCTGACAGCTGAAGTTTTTCCAGACAATGGGAATTTCAAGTACCTATAGATCAGCCAATCAATTGTACACAGGGGTTAGCTTAGCACCTGATAAATTTAATATATATTTTTTCATGCAGATGGCATTACTGTCCTGAACACTACTTGCAATACAGTGTATGATCTCTAGAGAAGTTCTTTACCTCTCCTGAACAATTAACTATTCTGCATGGCATACACATTTGATTAATGAATATGCTTGTCTTAAAATACCTGCCTGGACAAAGCCAGATTAGTCCAGTCTCCTCAAAATGGCCAGGCGAGTTGTGAGTGTCATGGAACATGCAATAACGCAGATGCAAAAGTTTCTGTGTGAAGATTAATGATCTTCTGTTTTGAAACCTATTCAATACATTTCCACAATTTCACACTAACCTAAGCTACGTTAAAAAAGTGGCTTTGCATCTGCATCCATAACTCAAGATGTCTGGTCAAGGTGGCGCCAGCAAATGATACTCCCTCGGGTGACATTTTCCAGATAGTCCACAAAACTGTTTTCACTTCTACATTTTCTTTTTATCTTAAACGTGTTTGGTAAACTGTTAGAGCCTGCGGTTTACAGGTTGGACATCAATTGAGTAATCCAGCACTTTGCCGTCTCTGAGAAAATTTGGGAGGACGAATGGCCTCAAGGTGAAGAAGCTTGGAGACACAGCACGAGCCTACTATCAAATCCATTTCTCACTGATTAAGGCGTCAAGGAAGATTGAAACGTGAAGGTAAATGTGGAAGATGAGCAAGTGTTCAGCACAGACTATCTGCCTCTTGCTTGCTGCTGTGATGGATCGCTCACTCTGCTGCAGGATAAGGTGTTTGTGTGTGATGGCCTATCACTCGCTGCTCCCGAGGGAAGGTGTCTGTGTGTGATAATCTATTACTTGCTGCTCCTGCGTTTGAGTGGTCTCTCTCTCTCTCCCTCGATGCTGTCGGAGGACGATACCAAAGTTCGGCAATTTATGAACTGGACTGTGTACTTTCTCAGTTTGTTGTTTTTTTATATATTCTGTGTTTTTGCCCATTTATTCTTGTCACCATTTGGTGTAATTTGTTAGCTGTTTTTGTGCAGGGGCACAGTTTAGGGTTCGGTGTTCTTTCTGGTTTGCACAGTTTGTTTTTCGGCATGGGATTTGATGTTCTTGTTTGTGCGACTTCTTTTTCGAGTGGGAGTTGATGATGGTGTTCTTTCTTGTTGTCGTTTGTTGCAATTTGTTAGTTTTTTTGTGTGGGTGGGCTTGGAGTTTGAATGCTCCTGCCGTTTGCATGACTCGTTTTTCTGCATGGGTGAGTTTGCGCTATTGCTGTTTGCGCAATTTGTTTTTATGTGCGGGGAGGGGTTGATCTTTTTTTTGAACGACTTCCATGCTTCTCTTTGTTTTGTGACTTTCTGGAGAGGACAAATTTCACAGTTGATAATAAATGAACCTCTGAACCTTTGAACTCTCAAATCAAATTAGCTCAGAGACTGTCAAAAGATTAACAAGACTCTGTTCATATTCAGCTGATAATCATATTCAGACATTCATATCACTGTAAGGAATCTGACAAAGTGAAGCAAGTCTATTGAATACCAAAGAAAGTATTAGAAAACATAGAAGTTTCAAATATATGATGGAGTAAAGGGAATTACAGAGGCAAGAGGGAGGAGCTGGCCAGAATTGATCTTAAAAGAATACTGGCAGGGATGACAGAATTGCAGCAGTAGCTGGAATTTCTGTGAGAAATTCGGAAGGCACAGGATATCTACATCCCAAAGAGGAAAAAGCCTTCTAAAGACTCAGTCATGGCTGAGAAGGGAGGCCAAAGCCAATGGAGGTCACTGATATCAATCATCAGGGTCAGCTCCATGTATATAGAGATGTATAAAGTTAACGTTTCACCTTGATGGTCTTTCGTCAGAACTGAATGGGCAATACATGCCGGGCTTGCCAGTGATATCCACAAGCTGTGTGTGACATTAACCAGAATGGAATGCAAGAAACTTAAAATGCTGTGGTGTATTTAGTTCCTATCCAATGCATAGAACACTTTCAGTTCATTCTACTGTGAAACAGATAATCTCCTTTCAACAGAGGTAGCAGTAACTTGGGCAATACATTTGGATATTCAAGGTTAACCACCCCTGACAGCTTAGCTGATAAATCATGGGGAGCACTAATAGACTTACTATTATTTTGAGAGCAAAATCTGGACTATTGCCACTAGTTCTTGAGAAGCCTAACTAACTCAGCTAACCTCACATCTTACAGTGTATTTTCCCTCCTTTACCCACTCCCTCTGCCCATTCCACATACAGTCCTCCCACCTGCTCTCCTCTGCCCTCTGTTTCCATCTGCCCATTCTACCTCCCTAATTTCGTTCAATGCTCCACCTCCCTCTCCATCAGATTGCATTGTCTGCAGCCGCTGGTTTCTCCACCTCCCAGGCTCAGTTGCTATTTCCACTCTTGTGTCCTCCATCTGCCCATTACCCTCCACACCTGGGTCCACCAGTCACTTTCCAGGTCTTGCTCCAAGCACATCCCTTTCCCACACTGGCTATTCCTCCTCTGCAATTCCAGCTCAAGTGAAGGGTCCTGACCCGAAACATTAACTGTCCATTTCCCTCCACAGATGCTACTTGACCCACTGAGTTTGTTCTTTCACTTAAAATTCTAGCAACTGCACTCCCCTCTGTCTCTCTGGCTATATATCACTACATCAATGTAGGTACGTAAAGCATTCGCAATGGTTAAAACGTTTACTGCACTGCGGTAGAAACAAAATCAAAAGGGGCCCCAAGCTACTATTAAAATAATTGAAATTTTTATATGCTGCTGGAAGGGATTATTTCAGAATTATTTTTGGCAATGAACAGGTTAAGGTGAACTGACGTACGTTACCTGGAATTTCCTTAGAACTCGTGATCTGGAAACATAGCATTTGCTGTTCACAGAGCAGCACACAAGAGTCCTTCTTCACCCTAGTCTCCTCTTGCTGTGCACAGAACGCCACTGTAAAGAGAATCAGCAACTAATCATCACAGCTTTAAATGGAATTTGATTAGATGTTTTCAAGAACATTTTTCCAATAATAGCAAAAGAGTGTTTGCATCAAAATAGCACAAATTAACATATGCAATCTAATTGTGTCTCATTATAGAAAGCTATGGAATCCCTTTGAAAATGTCGAACAAGTTACCCTTCAACGGCGGGCCATTGAGGGTAGCAGTTAGTGCAACGCTATTACAGCTTGGGGCGCCGGAACTTGGAGTTCAATTCCAACATCATCTGTAAGGAATCTCTACGACCTCCCAGTGGAATGCAGGGTGTTTCTCCAGGTGCTCCTGTTAGTAGGTTCATTGTTCATTGTAAATTGTCTGTGATTAGGCTAGGGTTAAATTGGGGGTAGCTGGGCAGAACCAGCTTGAAGGGCCAGACGGGCCTATTCTACACTGTATCTTAATAACATAAAATTAAATAGAATCCCTTAAATTTTAATGTTAGATACCATAAATTCTAACAGGCAGTGAATTAGAGAGCCATTAAAGTAACAGGCATGTGGTTAGATTTTTTTAATAGCTCTCTAAAGGGCTGAAGCAGTAATTTCTCATACTTTTCCTACAACATAGAAGGGTATATTCAACCCATTCAGTCTTCACTAGATGTCTGAATAATCCCGTCACCCCAGTTATTTCCCCGTAACCTGTTCTCCCTCACACAAGCCCATTTCTTTCAACCTGATTTTCCTTCCACCCACTTGCACAATGGATCATTTGCAGCAACACTCCCTCTGATATATATTTTTTTACAGCTGCTATTGCCAACCATTGCTCAGAGTAGGAAATGTTTACATGGCCTGAAAACTGTGTGGCACTTTAAATGTTTATTTTAGTAATATGCACATCAAACAAACACAAACACAACTCACAACACAAGTGAACGATGTCAGGCAGTCAGAACAACTGACATGCAAAATGGCAGAAGTAAAATATTTTGATTAGAAGGCATCAGCATTCAGTGGGCCAGTGGTTTATTAACAATGAGTTACTGACTTCCATTCTGTGTTTATTGTATTTGTATTGTACAATTTGCTATGAATTTCCTTCATTTTCTGTCTGTATTATTAAAACATGCCCATAATCCTGGGTTTGAATTCTTTAAAGTGTGGCTTTAAAGTTGAAACTCTGACAATGTAAATACATTGAAGTTTTAAAATATTTCAAAGCAAAAGTTGTGTTACATTTATTGTTTAGAAAATTTATGGATTATATTCATTAATGTATAATAATGGGTTATTTCACAATGATATTAACATATATTTCAACATTATATTAACATATAAAAGAAATTATACTATATAAAAGAAGTTGTTGCTTTGTTGCTGCAGGCAACAAAGACAGCCGCACACCCACACAGTTCAGAAGGAACAGTGATTTGCAGTAATCAGTTAACCTATCAACGTGCGCACTATTAGGATGGGGGTGTGGGAGGGGTGGTAATTGTAACTGTAAAACTGAAGGAAAAGTACCGAGTCACATGGAGATGTGTAAACTTAACACAACACCAGAGGTCAGGATTAAAGCTGGGTCACTGGAGCCACGAGATTGCAGCACTACCCCTGCACCCCTGTGCTACCATAAAACTTGGGACATTTCAGATACTTCACTTGAAAAAAGATTAATGCTAGCAGGTGATAAGCCCTTGAAACGTTACTCTTGTACAATCAAAGTTTTTGAAGCGAAGACATCATTTTACCATCTTCATCCATAAACCATATAACTGAACTGTTATACAATAAAGATTGCAAGACAACAAAGAAACAGCAAGTCAGGCAGTTCTGTTGGAGAGAAATAACTGTTCAACAGAAGCATGATCAGATTTCCCTTATCTTTTACAATAGAAAAACCTGCTATGAATTCCCATCATTTTCTGTTTGTATTATTAAAACATGCCCATAATCCCGGGCTTGAAGTCTTCTTTAAAGTCTGGCTTTAAACATTTCGACACAAGCACATTCTAAGCTATAATGCTCAATATTAATTGTAGCCTCTTTTTATCTGTACTAGTAAATGCTGATTACCTTTCTTAGAAATTTAAACCAAATGGCCTTGTAAAATGAAAGAATGGGCTCCCTCACCTCTGCCCCTCTGACCCTCAATATAGGAGACCCTCAGGGCTTTGTGTCCATGATTGTGTCGCCACCCACAGTTCCAATCTGCTAATTAAATTTGCTGATGATACTACATTGATTGGCCTTATCTCAAATAAGGCCTACAGAGAAGAAGACATCACCCTGACAAGAGAACAACCTCTCCCTCAATGTCACAAAAACAAAGGAGCTGGCTGTGGACTACAGGAAAAATGGAGACTGGCTAACCCCTATTGACATCAATGGATCTGAGGCTGAGAGGGTGAACAGTTTTAAGTTCCTCAGCATACACATCACCAAGGATCTCATGTGGTCTGTACATAGCGGCTGTGTGGTGAAAAAAAACACAACAGTGCCTCTCTCACCTCAGACGGTTGAAGTTTGGCATGATTCCCCAAATCCTAAGGACGTTCGACAGGGGCATAATTGAGAGCATCCTGACGGGCTGCATCACTGCCTGGTGTGGGAACTGTGCTTCCCTCAATCACAGGACTCTGCAGTAGTGGTGCAGACAGCCCAGTGCATCTGTAGATGTAAACTTCACACTATTCAGGACATTTACAGAGACAGGTGCGTAAAAAGGGCCTAAAGGATCATTGGGGACCTGAGTCACCCCAACCACAAACTGTTCCAGCTGCTACCATCTGGGAAATGGCCAGGACCAACAGGCTCCAGGACAGCTTCTTCCACCAGGCCATTAGACTGATTAATTCATGCTGATACAATTGCATTTCTATGCTATACTGACTGTCCTGTTGTACATACTATTTATTACAAATTACTATAAATTGCACATTGCACATTTAGACAGAGACATAACATAATGATTTTTCCGCTCCAGATGTATGTAATTCAATTCAAAGGAAAACAAATCATTTAATATCTAACACTTTGAAACAGACTAGTTTTCACAGTTAAGCAGCAAAACTAATGTTACTTTTTGAAATAAAACATATGTTCAAATTAACATGATCAAGTATTTAAAGTTTTCCAAGACTTTGAGACTGATTTGGCAAGGCTTTGCTGGAATACAGATTTACACTCTGAAGTCATTTAATCAAAAAGAAACAATAAATTCCATTCACAATATTTATCTAGTGGCAGGTGATGCATTCGTGCAGTGATGAAAGATTGGCAACATTTGCTGAATCTCTTTCCCTTTTCCCTCCTCCTCAGGTGGAACAGGATTACTCGAGGAATTAACAGAACTCATTGTAACTGAGGTGAATAAAAGTCAGACAGCCTCTGACTCAAAACGTAATCCCTGAGCTGCAGTGTATTTTAGAATAAGTGCATACACTTCTTCCCCTGTCACAATAGGTTGTTTCTGTAAGAGTAGATTGCTGTTGGTTTGAGCCACATTTATAGTTCCCCACAGGGATCTGACTGCGTAACCATCAAACACTGGTTTCAAATTCTGTGGTTGTCTATTTGAGACTTTGAACAGACTAGCATTCAACCCCACAAACCAAAGCACAATTCAGCACTTCATCAGTCACTTGCTGTATTCATGACTCTTTCTGCGGATAGTTGCTGAACAATGTCTCAGTTTAGGAGTTTCGATAATGCTGAAGGAGCATCTAAACATGTCTTGTGTTCTCTTGAGCAAAGAAGATTAAGGGATAATCAAAACATTAGCATAATTGGAAAGGGGAGTAAATTTCCTCCGTGGGTGGGGGGGGGGGGGGGGAGAGGCGATTCAAGAACATGGAGAAAAAATAAAATGAGAGACAGTGAAACCTCTTCCTCAACTGAGGGAAGGGGGTGACGGGATTATCTTTACCCAAAATAGTGGCTGAACCTGGGACACAAATGGAGCTTTCCAGACTGCGGTAACACACTTCCACATTTCCAACCAGTTTATCGCCGATCCCAAACACATTCTGGATGAAAATGTTCTTCCTCAGATTCCCGCTAAACCTCTTACCCTTCCAAGCCCTCTAGATTTAGATACCTCTGCTCTGTGGAAAATTTTCTGATCATCTATCTGATCTGTGCACCACAAAAATTTTATATATCTATGTCAGAAACCCCTTCGGTCTTCTCTGCTCCAAGGAAAACAAACCTACCCTATCCAGTCTCTCCTGTTAACTGAAATGCTCCACCCCAAGTAACATCCTAGTGAATCTCCTTTGTATCTTCTCCAGTACAATCACATTGGGCCTATATTTATGTGGACATCACCAGCTAAGCCAGTATTTATCGCTCATCCTGAGTTACCCTTGAGAAGTTGAAGTTGCCTTCTTGAACCGCTACAGTCCCTGAGATGGAGGTGCTCCCACAATGAGGGAATTCCATGATTTTGACCCAGCGACAATGAAGGAATGGCGGGCGATATGTTTCCAGGTCAGGATGGTGAGTGATTTGGAGGGGGATTTCCAGTTGGTGGTGTTCCCAGGTATTTGCTAGTCTCATCCTTCTAGATGGTAATGGTCGTGGTACTGGGAGGTACTTCCTTAGGAACTTCGGTGTGTTGTTGCAGTGCATCTTGTAGATAGTACACACTGTTGCACCTGTTCGTAAATGGTGGAGGGATTGGATGCTTGTGGAAGGGGTACCAGTCAAGTGGGCTGCCTTGTACTGGATGGTGTTGAACTTCTTGGGTGTTGATGGAGCTGCACTTATCCAAGCGAGTGGCAAGTATTCTGTTACACTCTTGACCTGAGCCTTGTAGATGGAGGACAGGTTTGGGGAATCAGGAGGCAAGTTACACGCCGCAGGATTCCTAGCCTTTGATCTGCTGTGGTAGCCACAATGTTTATATGGCTTGACCACTTCAGTTTTCTGTCAATGGTAACTCCCAGGCTGTTAATAGTAGGGGATTCAGTGATGGAGATGCCACTGACTGTCAAGGGACAATGGTTAGAGCCTGTCTTGTTGTAGATGGCCTTAGCCTGGCACTTGTGTGGCTCGAATGTTACTTGTCACTTGTCAGTCCAAGCCTGGATATTGTCCAGGTCCCGCTACCTTTGTATATGAACTGCTTCACTATCTGAGGAGTTGCAATAGGTGCAGAACATTGCGCGGTCATCTGCGAACATCCCCACTTCTGACCTTATGATGGAAGGAAGGTCATTGATGAAGCAGCTGGAGATGATTGGACCTAGGACTCTTCCCTGAGGAACTCCTGCAGTGATGTCCTGAGGATGAGCTGATTGACCTCCAACCACCTCAACCATCTTCCTTTGTGTCAGGTATGATTCCAACCAGCGGAGGGTTTCCCCCAGTTCCCATTGACTCCATTTTAGCTAGGGCACCCTGATGCCAAACTCGATCAAGTGTTGCCTTGATGTCAAAAGCTATCAGTCTCATCTCTCCTCTGATACTTAGCTCTTTGGTTCATGTTTGGACCATGAAGGTGATGAGATCAGGAGCTGAGAGGCCTTGACAGAACCCAAACTGTAAGCAGGTCATTGCCGAGTAGGTGCTGCATGATAGCACTGCTGATGACCCCTTCTATTTCTTTACTGATGATTTGAGAGTAGGCTGATAGGACGGTAATTGGCTGGGTTGGACGTCTGGTTTCTTGTGTACAGGACATACCTGGGCAATTTTCCACACTGCCAGGTAGATGCAGAAGTTTTACTGGAACAGCTTGGCTAGTGGCGCAGCAAGTTCTGGAGAACGAGTCTTCAGGACTCTTACCAGGATCTTGTCTGGGCCCATAGCATTTGCTTTCAGCTGCTTCTTGATATCATGTGGAGTGAATTGGATTGGCTGAATACTGACACACACACATTCTTGTTGGAGTTATTTATGATCTATGATAATGATCTACATGAAGGGACTGGGAGTATTATTGCAAATTTGCTAAGGGTGCAATGATTGGTGTGAAAGTAAGTAGTCTGCAGAAGGTCGTAGATAATCTCACTATATGGGCAGAAATCTGGCAGATTTCCTTATTTCCAAGCAAGATAGGAGGGGGCAATTGTGTCCATTGAGTCTAACTACCTCACAGAGCAATGCCACCTCCCCAATAACGTTTTCATTTTTTCTTTTTTTTTTGTAATTTATTTTTTTTATTTAAGGTCATCAAACTATATTTCCATAAGATGTATTTCAGACATTGTACATATATATCATATAATCATATATATCACAAATCTCCACAAAGTATTTATCTGAGGTACACACTTATAGAAAAGAGTGGAAAGAAAAAACAAGCAAGTAGGAAGTGATCGTTTTTTTTACAACAGATTCATTGATTTGTGAGAATAAAATCAGGCCTATGAGGCATTATGTAGTTAAGCCATTTTTCCCAGTATGAATCAAATTGTTCCAGTTTATGATTAACAGATGCTGTTATCTTCTCCATTTTGTAAATGTCCATTGTAATTTCCATCCATGTATTTAAAGTTGGGCTCTCCTGTGATAAGCATTTCCTAGCAAGAGTCTTTAACCCATTTTCTCTACAGTCTCTACCATTCACACCGGATTTTACCACATGCCGTAAATCACAGTGGCCAATTAACCTCTTAACCCACATTTTTGGGATGTGGGGGGAAACCGGAGCACCCAGAGTAAACCATGAGGTCACGGCAAGAAGAGACAAAGTCTACACTAATGGCGATGGAAGAGAGACTCAAACCTGAGTCACCGATACTGTGAGGCAATGCCTGTCCTCTGCAGTGTAATACAGGAGGTCAAACAGAAGAAATGCAAAATAAAATACAGTTTAAATGAAAAGACTAGTGAATGCTGCCTGGAATAGGAACTTGTATATCTTTGCTGCCATCGGGAAGAAGGCACACTCAGGACTCACACCACCAGGTTCAGGTTCAGGAACAGTTATTACCTCTCAATCATCAGGCCCTTGGGATAACTCCAGTCTTGCCCTATCATTGAAATGTTCCCATGTTATGGTCAAATGGACTCACATTCAAGGGCTCTTCATCTTATGTTCTCGATATAAGACCATAAAATATATGAGCAGAATTAGGCCATTTGGCCCATCGAGTCTGCTCCAACATTTCATCATGGCCGATCCAATTTTTCTCTCAGCCCCAGTTTCCTGCCTTCTCCCTGTATCCCTTCATGCCCTGACCAATTAAGAAGCTATCAACCTCTGCCTTAAATATATATGGCTTCCACAGCTGCATGTGGCAAAGAATCCGACAGATTCAACACTGTCTGGCTAAAGAAATTCCTCCTTATCTCCATTCTAAAAGGATGCCTCTCTATTCTCTCCCCTGGTCTTAGACTCTCCCACCACTGGAAACATCGTCTCCACATCCACTTTATCAAGACCTTTTACTATTCCATAGGTTTCAATGAGGTCACCTTTCATTCTTCTGAATGGTAGTGAATACAGGTCCAGGAGCTATCAGATGCTCTTCATATGACAAGCCATTCAATCCCGGAATCATTTTCCATGTACCTCCTTTGAACTCTCTCCAGTTTCAGCACATCCTGTCTGAGATAACAGGGCCAGAACGGCTCACAATATTCTCAGTGAGGCCTCGACAGTGCTTTGGGAAGTCTCAACATTACATCCTTGTTTTTATATTCTAGTCCTCTTGAAATGAATGCTCACATCACATTCGCCTTCCTCACCACAGACTCAACCTGCAAATTAACCTTTAAAGAATCCTACGCAAGGACTCCCAAGACCCTTTGCACCACAGTTTAATGTATTTTCTATCCAATTAGGAAATAGTTTACCCTTTCATTTCCTCTACCAAGGTGCATGACCATACATTTCCCAACACTGTATTCCATCTGCCACTTCTTAGCTCAGTCCCTAAGTCCTTCTGCAGCCTCTCTACTTCTTCAAATCTACCAGCCCCTCCACCTCTCTTCATATCATCTGCAAACTTTTCAACAAAGCCATTCACTCCATCATCTGAATCATTGACATATAACATAAAAAGAATCACTCCCAACACAGACTCCATGGAATGCCACTAGTCACTGGTAGCCAACCAGAAAATGCTCCCTTTATTCCTACTCTTTGCTTCTTGCCAATCAGCCAGTGCTTTAGCCATGCTAGAGTCTTTCCTGTAATACCATGGGCTCATAACTTGTTAAGCTGCCTCATGTGTAGAATTTTGTGAAAATCAAAGTGCACAGCATCAGCTGATTCTCCTTCATCTATCCTGCTCATTATTTCTTCAAAGAATTCCAACAGATTTGTCAGGCAAGGTTTTCATTTAAGGAAACCATGCTGACTACTGCCTATTTTATCACATGCCTCCAAGTACCCTGGATCCTCATCCTTAATAATCAACTCCAACATATTCCCAGCCATTGAGGTCAGACTAACTGGCCTATAGTTTCTTTCTTCTGCCTCTCTCCTTTCTTGAAGAGTGGAGTGATATTTGCAATTTTCCAGTCTTCAGAAACCATTCTAGGATCTAGTGATTCTTGAAAGATCATTCCTAATTCCTCCACAATCTTTTCAGCCACCTCTTTCAGAAGCCTGAAGTGTACAGCATCTGTTAGAAGTTACTTATCTACCTTCAGACGTTTCAATTTCCTTCTCTCTAGGAATGGTAACTTCACACACTTCATGACCCCTGACACCTTAAACTTCCAGCATACTGCTAGTGTCTTCCACAGTGAAAACTGATGCAAAATACTTACTCAGTTCATCTATCATTTCCTTGTCCCCCATTAATATCTCTCCAGCATCATTTTCCAGAGGTCCAATATCCACTCTCACCTCTTTTTTACACTTTATGTATCTGAAGAAACTTTGGGCATCCTCTTTAATATTATTGGCTAGTTAGCTTTCATATGCTATCTGTGCTTTCTTAATGACTTTTTTAGTTGCTTTCTGTTGGTTGTTAAAGCTTCCCAATCCTCTAGCTTCCCACTAAATTTTGCTCTATCATATGCCCTCTCATTGACTTTTATGCTGGCTTTGACTTCTCTTGTTAGCCATGGTTGTGTCATCTTTCCTTTGGAATACTTCTTCCCTTTTGGGATGTATATATCCTGTGCCTTCCGAATTGCTGCCAGAAATTCCAGCCATTGCTGCCCTGCCAGTGTTCTTTTCCAATCAATTCTGGCCACTCCTGTCTCATGCCTCTGTAAATTCCACTGTAATACTGATACATCTGACTTTAGCTCCTCCTGTTCATACAGTTTAGCATTTATTTAAGGAGATGGTGCAGGAAGGAAGGCTTCAGATTTTCAGATGGTTGAGCTCTCTTCCGGAGGAGGTGAGACCTGTATAGAAGGGACAGTTTGCACCTAAACTGGAGGGGGACTAATAGCACTAGCATGAGCAGGAAGGTTTGTTAGTCCTGTATGGGGTGCAGGGGGTTGTTTTAAACCTAAGGTTAAGGGAAATGAGAACCAGAGCACCAGAGCAGATAGTGGAGTGGTTATGAAAAAGATGTTGTTAAACCTACATATAAAGTTGGGAATCAGAATACTGAGCATGGTGGACTAATGTTCTGAGTTGTGGATACGTCCCCAGTGGAGGGAGTATTGTAGGAAAGGTGGAAGAGCAAGTGAAATTTTGACATTATGAATTCTAAGGTTGTGATAGTAGGTGATTTTTAAGTTTCCACATATTGACAGGGGCTCTCATACTCTCAAGGTCTGGATGGAATAAAGTTACTAAATAGATATTCTAAATTGGAGAAAGGATAATTTTGATTGTATCAGAAAGGACCTGCAGGAGAGTATTGGGACCTATTGTCTTCTGGCAAAGGTGAACTTGGTAAGTGGGAGGCCATCAAAAGCATAATTTTGAGAGTACTGAGTTTCTATGTTGCTGTCAGAATAAAAGGCAAGGATAAAAGGTTTAGGAAACCTTGATGTTCAAGAGATTTTATGGCCTTAGCTAAGAAAAAGGAGGAGGTGTGTGGAAAGTACAGGCAGGAAGGAACAAAAGCGGTATTGCAGAGTATAAGAAATGCAAAAGAACAGTTAAGAAGGAAATCGGGAGGGCTGAAAGAAGACGTGAGCTTGCTCTAGTAGACAAGGTGAAGGAGAATCCCAAGGGCTTCCACAGATATATTAAGAGAAAAAGGATAGTAAAGGATAAAATTGGCCCTGTGGAAGATCAGAATGGTCATCCATTCATGAAGCTGAAAGAGATGGGAGAGATCTTAAATGGATTTTTTTTGCATCTGTATTTACTCGGGAGGAAAATACAGAGACTATAGAAGTGAAGCAAAGCAACAGTGAGGTTATGGACTGTATGCAGATTACAGAGAAGGAGGTGTTTGATGTATTGAGGAAAATTAGGGATACCCACGACATGACAAGGTGTCCCCTTGGATCCTATGGGAGGCTGTTGTAGAACCTGCAGAAGCCCTAGCAGAGATATTTAAAATGTCCTTGGACATGGGTGAGGTGCTGGAGAATTGGAGGATAGCTAATGTTGTTCCACTGTTTAAGAAACCCTCTAAGAATAAGCTAGGAAATTATAAGCTGTTGAGTCTGCTATCAGTAGTGGGTAAGCTATAGGAAGGTATTCTATGGGAATAGATATATATCTGGTGTTACCTCCATTTTTCTAAAGATGTTTTCATGATTGCTTCAAATATATTCAAGGGATCTGAAGGTAAATATCATAGATTTTGGAAATCTTATTTTAAAACAGAAAATTCTAGAACTACAGCATATCGTGTGGTATCTTACTGACTAACCTGAGAAACATTTTCATCATTTTGCATTATTAATTCTACTTATGCATTTCTACTTTTTATTTGCTTTTGTAATTGCTGTTAAACAATTTTGTTACAGCTAAATCAATTTGTAAAACCATTTTTTACATTTAGCTTCCAAGTTAGCATCAGTTTAAAGCTTTTCTTAGTCCAGTAAATTCCAGTCGGATGCCTTCATGCAGTTATTAAGCTTTTGTAGATCAATGAAATTTACTCCTTTTTCATCCCTCCTCTCCTGAAGATTATGTATCAGCTATAAATCTAGACATATACATTTAATCAGAGTATAAAAATCTTCTTAAATATATTAGAAATCTGAAATCTTAAGAAACCCCTAATATCCACCCCAATGTTCACAGTTCTCTAACTGGAACTGGCCACCCCAATTCTTGCAACGCACTGGAGTGCTGAGGAATGCTGGAGGAACTCAGCAGGCCAGGCAGCATCTATGGAAAAAAGTAGACATTGACGTTTTGGTTCAAAACCCTTCATCAGGACTGAAAAAAAGATGAGAAGTCAGAGACATTTCTCATCTTTGACTTCACATTCACGATTTTCTCATGCTTGTGACCCTAATTCTTGTTTTCATTTTTTAATTCCTTCTTTAATTAAACTGCTACTTCATCCGCTGATACTCATGAGGGAGTAAAAGACATTACTGTCTCATTGTTTTACTAAATTGTTTTTATTCTGCCCTTTAAAGGGATTGTTATGTTTCTGCTTACCCTCAAACACCTAAAAAGTGTTTAAATCTTGGGAGACAAGATCAATATTAAAACCCATCTACCCACCCATCGGAAAAGCGCTGGATGACCCAGGTCATAGCGATCCAACTCCTCCCATATTTCCAAAAGACACAACTGCAGAATCAACGTAAGATTCAGGAAGAAAATGTTGCTTGTCCACCCTAAGGTTCTCTAAAGATCCAAAGCCCTTCTTGAGCCACCTATTGCCAAATTGATATATGCCCATAGCTGGAGACAGTACATTGTGTTCCTGTTACATTTTACAAGGCAATCAATTTTAGGATAGACCAAGAATAGTATTCAGTGAATCACACACACACACACCTACATTCAAAGATCAACAAACTGAGTGTTAACTTTTAAAATACAAATAACATGACAGCAGCAGCCCCCTGTAAACTCCTTGCTGGACATCTTTTGATGGAACTGAATGTTCTCATTATACTTCAATTGACAGCAGTAAAGCTTCATTAACAACTTAATATCCTAAAACAAGGAAGCAACCCGGAGGCAATGGAGAAAGCCTTAAGAACCAAGCTCATTGCAAAAAGATGCTAATATTCACTTCAAACCTGTAAAAAGAAATACTGATAGTTTGTATGCAGAATTTCTAGAAGCAAAGCATTAAAGCATATATCATTCTTCCTGAGCTTTGCAGCACTTGAACTATAAATCAATAACTAACAAGTCAAGGGCATTAAAGCATATGGAAATAAAAAATGTAGCTGCCTATTCATATTCACCATGTTTCATTCAGCTATCAAAGCAAAAACAATTTTCATTACTTCCGGCCTGAATCAAAGAAACTAAGATCTGTACTGCAGATTCTCATGCACGAATCTTTGATGGTAGTAGGACAGTTTAACAATTGAATTAAGAGTTATAAGGGATAAAAGCCAAGAGGTTATGCCAAACCACTGAATAATGCAAGTTCCAGCCAGAACATCATGTTCAGTCAATGAGAAAAGGGTGCTGGAGGCTCTTAATAACGGACGCTGTCTTTCTGAGACACCGCTCCCTGAAGATGTCTTGTGTACATTGTAGGCTAGTATCCAAGATGGAGCTGACTACATTTATAACCCTCTTTTGGTCCTATGCAGTAGGGTCCCCCCCCCCTCCATACCAGACAGTGACGCAGCCTGTCAGAATGTTCTCCACAGAACATCTATAGAAGTTTTTGTGTGTTTTTGTTGACATAACATTTTATTCAAATTTGGTTAGTAAAATCACATTCCATCCTTTCTGAAACTGTGTCCTGATCTTACATCTACAGCACCATTAGAAAACATATATTCATTGTGCGCTGGCCATTGTTATGCTACAGACTGCCGAACTCCATCAGAAGCTGGACAATGTTGAGGATGGCCATGGAATGGTGTGTGCTGCAGACTAAACTACAGAGTAAAAGGCAGCTGTGTTGGACCATCTGACCACTTACTCCAACTAGGAAGGAAATGATCCTGGATTTGGTGCTGGACCACATGAATCAGAAATTCACAGCACAAAAGTAGCCTGTCATAATTATACAAGTCAAAGAATGGACTTTCAATTCATCACCCACATCCCAGCACTGGATTCCTAACCCTGCAGATAATGGCTATTCCTGGGCCAGGGTATGTTTTTAAATGTTCTACTTACTCCATCTTTTGAGGTGGTACATGCTGGATCCCATCATTTGACTAAGTTAAACAGTTCCACCTATTCCTTCTACCAATTAACTTAAATCCTGTTAACTACTTCCCTTCTAAGAAAAATATATCCTATCCCTTTATCTTCAACTTTATACACTATGAAATAACCCTCAGTTCCTTTTATTTCAAAACAATCTATAGTGACTCACAATCCTCACAAATTATATCATGCATCGTGGTCAAGAGGACTACACCTCCATTAACATTTCCCTCTACCTGCCTATTTCATAGCATTTCCACTGGCTGAGCTGACACAGTCCTCCGCATTTAATTAGAAGATAAATTATTAATTATACACTTTTGCTTAACAAGTTGGCAAGTAAAGAATTGCTGTGTTTGGATTTCTACTGCCAATAATGTCAGGCTGAATGATTGAACTCTCTACCACACGACTTGGAACATTAATTGAGGTAGCTGGTAACATTCATTATTAGTGTACCGCGACAAGCTCTGAAACATTGTCAAAAGAAAATCAATCACCAAAGCTTTAATTTAATATGTTGCTTGTTACTGTGGTGGAACTCTGTACAAGAAGCCACAGCCCCATCATTGTATGCCAGTAATCACTGACTAATGACTCCTTTATATTGGAAATCTCCATCATTTGCGATGCACCATATCCTGAATTTATAGCTTCATAGCTCACATGGCAAAGACACATACTATAGAGAAGCATTTAAAATATAGTTCAAATCTTATCTTAGTGCACTGTACTTAATCAATTTTAAGTGTAATTATTGATACAGAGAAAATGGAAATTAAAGCATAATACTTAAACTATAATCAAAACAACAACATAGATATTTTAAAAGTTTTCCACATGCCTCACCAGATGGATAATCTCTAAGGAAACTAGAATTTTTTTAATGTGTTCTTTTTTAAGTCTGTTAGAAACCTAATGAATGTTTAAAAAATCTTAACATTGCTTTTATGAACTAGGATTAGTAGATTACATAATTAATGATGATGATCAATTCTTATTAAATCTGTATTACCTCATCAGAGTTCCAATAACTCCATTCATAGATATAGCTTAGAGTTAATAATAATAAATTACCTTTTCATTTCATTAATTTATAAATGAACCAGTAAAATACCAGGAAGGGTTTGCAGGCAAAGATGATGATCAATATGTCAAACCAATAACCTTTTAAAGAATGTTTCAACCAATCATCATTAGCTGGGCTACTGATTTCAGATCTACAATGAGCAATTTTTAATGAAGATCAATTTTTAATAATTCTCTGATACCGGATGAGTGGCTTCTAAATTATTAGTTGCCTCGCTCTGAGAAGCACAAGACTTACACGGTACAGTGTTCAAGAATTGGTAATAATACAATCAGTAGTTTGCTTTCCTATGCATTTGCCATATAAGATTAATCTACAGTAAAGGCAATACTTCAAAGTTATTGCTGGGTATTCTGATAGTAAATACATATCAGCTTGCATTAAATATGATTTAAAATCAAATTATGGTTCTATGTGTGCAAGAAGCTGTAAAAATAACTGAATGTAATAGCATCATCACTGATGCAGGGTTTCCTGACAACTAAAGTAATTTGAAAGATACAAAACAAAAGTGTCTTGAGATAGAACATCATTTGGAAACAGAGTTAACAGGTTTCTCTATTAAAGCACTGCTAGAAGTTCAGATGGAGAAATCTTGTTTTCATTTACAACTTAACTGAAACTGAGAATTATTTTAGTCAGAGGAATAATGGGTGAACCAGTAAGTGAGCAGTCCCTCCAAGCTCATCAGCATCCATGTTGACTTTTGGCCAGGGCTGTTTGACCATTGTCATCCTGTGTAGGGATTGCACCTTCTCTGCACAGCGCAGAAGGAAAAACTTTCATTTGTGTATTATCTTTTCCAACCTCAGATTGCCCAATGTCTAAATGACCCTTTCCTACTCAAGCTGCCATTGGACCATCTACCACCTACACAGACTATGAAATCCACTCTCAAGGTTCCAATCTCATCAACCTTATAACAGTAAACTTTCTATTCTCTGAGAGATGAGAGAGGTGATAGCCTTGCCAATATTACCTCTGACAATGAGAAACATTCCCATTATCCAGTCACCAACTCAAAGGCAAAGCTGAAGCAACACTTCCTGTTCAGGACAGCCACCTTAACCATGAGTGACTTAGGGGCAACATACTGGGTTCTTGCTGTGACCATGACAGGTGAATCAGGTTGGGTTCAGAATGTTTGGGCAGGAGATTAAGAGCCATGGCATCAATGAAGACTTTACTGAATAGAGTTTCTAGATCCTGTCAGGATCTCCCGATGATCAACATATGCTCAGGCTCATGCTCTCCAAAGCAGGCATCACCACAATATGTTACATTCACTGTAAGTTCAACTCTCCTACTTCCGTGCCCAGTTTCCTCTTCTGCCTTAGAGGTTCAGGTCACTTTAAACAGACTTCTCAGGAGTGCAGGCATTTCACGAATGACCTGGACTCTGCAATTTTTTTGATGAAAATGTGAAGTTTGAAAATTGCAGTGCTGTTTTAAGAGACTGCTATACTTATAACCATATAACAATCACAGCACGAAAACAGGCCATCTCAGCCCTCCTAGTCCGTGCCGAAAATTCTTTCTCCAGTTTGCTAAATATTTCCACCATTGTTTAAATTCTATTTCCTCTACAGATTGTCATGAATGATTTCTTTTGAACTTTAAAAAAAATCCTTTCATCATCATCTTTCTGAAAGGTCCATGAACATGACCCCTTATTCCTCTTCTGCTCTATTTAGCTTGCAATTTTTAGTTTATATTTTATGTCTTCGTTCTGTACTGCTGCCAAAGAGCAATAACTTCCACATCATGTTTGGCTCTGGTAATACAAGGGGTGATTGATAAGTTTGTGGCCTAAGGTAGATGGAGTCAATTTTAGAAAACTTAGCACATTTATTTTTCAACATAGTCCCCTCCTACATTTACACACTTAGTCCAGCAGTCGTGTAGCATACGGATCTTGGACCTCCAGGAAGTGTCCACAGTAGGGGTGATTGATAAGTTTGTGGTCTAAGGTAGAAGGAGATTAGTTATACAGCTCTCATTAAATGCACATTCAGTTCAACTCTTTAAGTGATTATGCAGAAAGTTTGAAGTTAATAACTCATTGGGGTGATTGATAAGTTCATGGCCCAGGGTAGACAGAGATGAGTTATTATGCTCCATGACCGCTGGACTAAGTGTGTAAATGTAGGAAGGGACAATGTTGAAAAATAAATGTGCTAGGTTTTCTAAAATTGACTCCTTCTACCTTAGGTCACGAACTTATCAATCACCCCTCATAAACCTGATTCTGATCCTGACTACTCTATTTCTGCTAAATTTCCAATAATTGGTTTCACAAACTTTGAACAAAAGGACTGGGTTTAAATAACTGCAAATTGCAATTTAAAAATCAATAATTTACCAATTCCCTTGTATCTGAAGCTTTCAAAATAGGACTGATAACCATCTCAGAAAAAAATACCTTTACTTTGCAGCTGAAGCCATAATAACATATCGGGAATATTATATCATTCTCACTTGCAAACAGTTTGATGATATTTGTACATTTTGCACATCTATTCATGAATTAACAAAGGCAAAAGTAACTGTAAGAAAATGAGAATAAAATCAGATAAGGATTTCTGGCCCCTCAGGAAAAACTGTTACTGCAGGCTGCTCAACAATCCACTCAAACAATACATCAGGAACAGTGAAGATAACAACTGTGGTCAGTCAGAGTCCAGCATGGAAGCAAGTTTTTCAGCCCAGCTCATTCATGCAAACCAACAGACACGATTCTCCATGCTCCTTCTTTAGATCCTCGTATGGAAGATACTGTGCTGTGAAATCAAACGGACACCAGAATCACTATCCCATCAGAAGAACAAGCTGCTGCTACTGCACAAGGATTCCAAAGCACCCGGTCAGAACTGAGCACCAGCAATCTCACTTTGGAAGTTCTCAGAAGCAAAAATAAATAAGCTTTCCTTCAAACATCCCTTTTGCAGTTCCTTCAACCAATTTGTGAAAGTTGAACAGTACAGAGCAGTCTAACCTGAAATATTTTAGGTTAGCATGTATTCAGTATATTTTACAACAATGGAGAGACTGTCTGAAAGGTTACCAAGGCTCACCCCAATCTTATGCTTGGATTTCCTTTAGAAGAAGAGGAACTTCTCTATCACTTCATAGCAGACAACACAGCAATGTTGAAAATGACAGCACAAGAGAGTGTAGATGCTGGAATCTGGAGCAACACGAAATCTGCTAGAGGAACTCAGCAATCCGAGCAGCAACTGTGGGAGGAAAGGAATTGTCGATGTTCCAAGAGAAATATCCATGCCTCATGAGTCTGGCCTTTCTCAACCCATTGAGGTCCTCCACACCTTCAATGCAATACATGGGTAGAGCTTGAGTGGTTCTGGAAAGGGCAGGAGAAAGGGGCTGGGTCTGAAAACCTGGTTAAAGAAGTGGATTTTAGGAGGGGTTCTAGAGGCAAAACGATGAAAGAATTTAAAGGAGGAACTCCTGAGACATTTAGTTAAAGGAGCTGGTAAATAGTAAGAAGAATAGGGCTAAACTGGGTGGATAGAATGGGCAGAGAAGTGGCAGCTGAAGTTCAGTGCAGAAGAATGGCCAGTGGTACACTATTGACAAAAAGTGACACAGATGTTCAGGTCAATGATGTATCTGGTGAAGCTGCTGTCTCAGAGTGTCTGTGACCCCAGGGAAGGGTGTAAAAATAGGTTGCAAGAAAAAGTAGTGAGAGATGGGTTTGCTCTTAGACCCATCTTAGGCTCCATAGGCCTCCTTCAGCAAAGCAAAGAGCAAGAAAACATAGGATCAAGCTAAAGGCATATTTTCAAAGAAGCAGCAAGAACAAGTGTGGGAATTTTTTTTGAAGTGGCAGGAATTGAGGGATACTAGTTAGTGCAACATTTGGAACTCTGGAACTAAAGAATAATAGCCAATTATCTTGCACTTGCATTTAAAAAAAGTAGTTAAACCACAAATTGAATCCAATTCTGGTCACTACAGTTTAGGAAAGAAAATCCTAGAAAGAGCATGGGGAAGATTTACCACAAAGGGTGCAAGGAAGCAGAATTCCACTGGAGTGTAAGGAAGGAGGGGGCTGGGATTATTCCCTTTGAGGAGATTTGATGTGAAGTAACTATTATCATATCCTGCTGAAGGGTCTCAACCCAAAACGACAACTGTACTCTTTTCCATAGAGGCTGCTTGGCCTGTTGAGATCCTCCAGTATTTTTTGTGTGTTGCTTGAATATCACAATAGGATTAGGCAGGATAAACAGGGAAAAGCTATTCCATTAGAAAATATTTCTAGAATTGTAAAGTCAAGAGGAATCAGGTAATGGAAACTAAATCGCAAACTATACAGTCCAAATGTTACAGCCACATCTCCTTCCAAATATCATTTTTTATGAGGGAAATGTTTTGTTTTCCTCTTTCTCTCTATTATCACCGGAAAGAATGGGCAACATCTCCAACTAGTTTCAATCCACAGTTTCCGTGCATTTATTTTTCTTACATTCATCCTTTATGAGGAAGAAGTCTTTTGAATGCAGGAAACATGTATTACAAACATTGTATTTTTGATTTAAGGAGTAATATGATAGTTAAAAATGAATCAAGTTTAAATACTTCAATATATAAAGTTTTGTATCAGTCCTTCGCAGTTAATTTCTATGACATTACTGTACACAAAGATTTTCTGCCAAGTAGAAAGTTAAAAAGGAGCATTGACTTAAGGTACAATCCTCAGTAACAAAAAACCAAAAGGCAATCAGCTTTTTTTGTTATATTAAAGGAAATCTGCAGCTTATGCAGAACATGTGAAAAATGAAAGAGAGAATTCCAAATGTTGCCATCAGCTCCTGCACGGCTTGCATTGTTTCAGCCTTCTCTAGCGCAATCTATATCAATCAATGGACTGCCAAGGACTTACAAACTGATCTCGCTGTCTGAAAAGAAAGCCCAAAATATCTTATGTATTGTAAGAAGTATAATACAGATTTCTCTTTAACTAACTTTACATGTATGGATTAGCATTTCCACTAGTAAGTATTTCAAAATCCTGTACCATTCAAAATAATTCACTTTTGACAATCTTGTGTCAATGTTCCAATATTTATCTTGGACACTGTAAAATCTGCTGTTAAAACTGATCCTTCTCGTTCGCTGATTTACTGCCCAGGTGATGCTTTTCCATTGTGTTCAGCACCTCACCTGCTTGATGGCATCACTGTTTCTAGATATGAGAGAACCCACAGAGCTGAGAGTCAGCAGTACCACAGTCAGGAAAGAGAAGATGCCTGTTACAATGATCAATAGACCTGTGTGGGCAGTTTCCATCAATATCACTATAACCTCATCAATGACCAGATCCAAAAGAGTAAAGGTAAATAAAGCAGTTTTCCTTCAATAACTCAGCATTTAGATTTCTTTCAAGAACTTGCCATCAACTTCATAACTGGAAAAGGGATAACAGGCTATATTAATCTAGACTATGATATGTTTTCATTGTATTCCTTTTACCATTCAATAAAATAGCAATACTATACAGGGCCAATCAAGTTTTTTGAATGTGTTGTCATATTTGTCCACAAAGCAGCTGGATTATTCCCAACTTCAAGAAGTCAACTACCAACAATATTTCAAATAATACTGCCTAATGATGCTTAACACATTTGCAGATGTAGAAGTGAACCCATGAATTATATTGTTTCACAACTCAATCAGCATTGCCAATGCGAACTGCATGTGATGAGTATTTGAGCTGTTTCTTTATTGTCACATGGGACATCAGCTGTCATCTTGTGAGATAGGGTCAGCATGGGTCATTGCTTGGTTGGGAATGAAACAGTGCAGAGAAAGTTTTACTCTCTGCTCTGTTTAGGATTAGTTATTCTCTTCCAGCTTAATTTCTGTGCTTCTCCTGTGATGTATTTTATTTTATCCCTTCATCCCCTATTCTCTTGTGTTTGTTGGTCAAAGACGCAGGCTTGGACTTGGCTGCAACGTGAGGATCAGTTCGTTCAGCCCTCAGGTAAGTGGACATCCTGGAGAAGCAATCTACTGCAGGAACTCAGCTGGTTAGGCAGCATCTGTGGAGAGTGGGCGGCGAGGGCAAGGAATTGTTGACATTTCTGATTGAAACCCTGGCATAGGACTGTGAGTGCAGAGGGAAGATAGCCAAAATAGAAAGGAGAGCTGGGAGGGGTGACTGAGTATGGTGGGTGCCAACACAATAGATAGTGGGTGGACTGAGTAGGGTTGAAGTGCAGGCAGATGGAGTAAAGTAGGGAAAGGGGATGAGGTGAGGGGTGGGGGTGAAGTTTTAAAACTGAGGTAGGTGGTGGCAGACAAGATAGAGGCAGATGGAACCAGCTGGAGGGAGGGAAAAGCGAAGGTGAAGACAGGACGGAGGGTGAGAAATGGGAAGGTAATGATAAGTACCATTCGGAGAGAGGTGAAAGGCAGATGGAACCAGATGAAAGGGGGAAGGAAACCCAATGGGTAAAATGTATTGGTAGTAGTTGAATAGAATCAGGAGAGGGAGAGGGGGTGAAAATTGTGGGGCTGTACAGAAGTGAGGATATGAGAAAGGAGACAAAATGAGAGGACTGGAGGAGATTCAGAAGGATAAAGGGGAGGGGGAGCATAGGAGGTATGGGTTACCCAAAATTGTTGCCGCTCATTCCAGCATCAACATAGCACACTCGCTCACAGATCACTGAAGTTCCAACAACAACAGAACAGCAGCAAAATAAGCCCCTTACCTCCTTCCCACCCACCCACCAATGCACACAGACAGTGGTATAACCCTGGGCCTTCAGCCTCCAGTGGGCACATTGGGCCTTCAACTTCCCAAGTGGCCTCACAGAGACCCACAGACACAGGGCTTCAGGCATCAGGCCTCAACTTCTGGGACTACCAATTGACCTTAAGGCTACAATCTTTGGTATTGACTCCAGGACTCACCAGTGACAATGAATGAGGAACCTAAGCTTCTGACCTTGAACTCCAGCCTTGCCCATTGATGGGGCCCCAAACACTAGGCCTCAAATGTCAGTCACGTTCTCAGTTCAAAACATTTATTTTCACTTGTTACGAACCCTGTAACTGGGTCACTTACCAGCAAAGATAGAGAGGTCCGTTGAAGTCTGATGATACTATGTTTAACAGTATTTATTAGTAAAAATACACAAAAATAATATCAATGCAAATATACAGATAATATACGTCGTCAATACAAAATCTAAAAGTGCGGGTATAATAATAATCAATAAGAAATAAGCTCTATCGTTGTCCAGGGGATAATGTATTGTCCGATGGAAATATAAAAGTCACTCAGTTCATGCAGGCTGCAGCCTTTTGGGGACCGCTGTGTGGCAATGGTTGGAGAGAGAGAGAGATTTTGAGAAACTTGCCGGCTTTCCTTTTATGATTTCGATCCGTCAGAGTCTTGTTGGTGTGGCCGTTCACTTGTGGCCTCTCCTTTAGCTAAGCTGTTCTTCCGTGGCGAGCCCACCAATCCCAGGCAAGGGAAGGACGCACACGAGCCCCCCACTGGCTGTCGCTATTAAACGCTGTCATGGGATTTCTAGCGTTTCTCCTGGTGCGTCTAAAGGGGTTGTTCCCCAGACCCTCCTTTATCCTTACTCACGGGGTTTCAGATGTCAGTCAGGTTGGGATGATGCAATCCCTCAACCAGCCCACTCTGGTCGTCCCCTGAGGGGTTTCAATGAATAGTACAGTACTCAATACACAATTCCGTCTCCAAGAGACAATGGCCGTTATCAATGGTTTTGTTTCGCTGAGGCCAGGACAGATTCCAAACCTTGTGGATTCTCTCTCATTTCCTGGGTCCCAGACCCAAATTAATAGCGATTTTGCGATTCTCAAAAAGGAGGGGGCGACTTTGTACCCTTCGGCCTCTCAGAGTTGTGGCACATTCGTAACTCACTAAAGTCAATAGAACTCAAAATTACAGTGGTGTTTATACCCAGCAACCAGCAACTTAGTAGGCATTTAACACTAGTACTCAAATATAGTTTTCTCCTGTTTGTTGGACAGCAGCAATGTATAGTAATATGGAGGAAGCTTTAGGGTAAGAAGCTGTCCTACACATGCATTCACACCCACAAATACTGGAGTGCTTTCTGTGGGATTAGTAAAGCATCATTTCCTAAGCAAAACATCAAGTGGAGAACTGCAATGTCTCATTAGCATTCAATGGATTCTTTATTTGGTTGAAAATACTTCTCCAAGTTTATGTAAACCTTGGTAATATTGTGGTAAATTGCTGAAGGTGGAAATATTCACCCTGTCTTACTATGAAACCTATCTGTGTCTTAATAGAGTTGTCCCCTCCAGAATTTTCAAGACTCATTTAGATGTAATCAATCGAGATTGAAACTGGCCTGTGGAACAATTTCTATTCATCATTACAGCAGATATATAAAGGCACAGTTTGTACACCCAGATTTTATACGACCCTTCTCTGTCATATTTTGCAACAAAGAGCCTTGATTGATATCACACATGATACCACTCTGCAAGATGATACTGTGCAGAAATATAACTCCGGCTAAAATGCATGGAGCTGAGGTGAGTCATGAGTCTGCTTTCACAGTTTATAGAACACAATTTCATTTAGGCCATATATCTGTCATCTCAGCATTGTTTATCAGAGTACAATTGATACTGGACACTATCAGAGGCACAGCTCATGAGAATTCAAGATGAGCACTGTACACTTCAGCTGAATACAAAAGCAAGTTATGAAAATTGGACTTCTGGAAGAACCCATTGGGGCTGATGAGCTCATTTTTTGCTGAAATTGAGCTATTGGTTATTGGCTTTCTCGTCGATTCTGATTAATCTTCATAGGTTGCTGTCAAAAGTTCAGCCATTTATTAGTTTGACATTAAAGCAACACAGTCAGTTTCAACAGATGACCATTTGGCAAACAGTCAAATAGGCAAAATACTGGAATTTCCTCTACTGCTTCTTAATTTTTAATAAGATTGTTGTATTCCATCAGTGCTCAGTTCTTCCATCCATGTGATTCAATGTTTGTTGTAGAAGGACTCACAATGCCTTCTAAAAATGCTTTGCTAAAACACTTAATTATCTCTTTTCCATCATACACACATAAATGTCCTAAACACAGCTAGATGTTCCCTCACCACATAAGATACAAGAACCTAGGTACTTGTTCAATTAAGTTTGAATTAATTCAAAAATACACTCAGTGGCCATCTAATAAAATGGCACTGAGTTCATATTCATGGTCTTCTCCTGCTGTAACTTCAAGGTTTGATGTGTTGTGTGTTTAGAGATTCTCTTGTGCACATCTTTATTTGTAACTCACGGTTATTTGAGTTCCTGTCACCTTCCTGTTAGCTTGAACCAGTCTGGCCATTCTTCTCTGACCTCTCTCATTAACAAGGTGTTTTTGCCCCCAGAAGTGCCACTCACTCAATGTTTTTTTTTTGCTTAATGCATCATTCTCTGTAAGCTCTAGAGACTGTTATGTGTGAAATTCCCAGGAGATCAACAGTTTATGAGATACTCAAACCACCCCATCTGGCACCAACAAACATTTCACATTAAACTCACATTTTTTCTCCACTCTGGTGTTTGTTCTAAACAGCGACTGAACCTCTTGACCATGTCTGCATGCTCTTATGTATTGACCTGCTGCCACATGATTGGCTGATTAGATATTTGCATTATCGAGCTGGCGTGCCTGGCAAAGAGGCGATTGAGAGTTCATACTAACAGTGGAACTTGCTGCAAATATAAATGCCCGTCAGTATTTTTTCATTGTTTGGTGCCAGCAAAAGATCCTGTCTTTGCGTTCTAAAGATAATTTCACCGTAACTAGGAACCGGGGCCATACACTAGTTTACATAAATGTAACTGCTTTCAAGTGTTGCTAGAACTGGTTATGTTAGATCAGGCTCAAACTATAGCGGACAGGGGGCAGTACATCAGATCAGCATGTCAAGGTTGAATGACGAGTCTCAATGGCATTTGACAAGTCTTGCAGCTAAAGGAGATTTGGAGTAACTGGGAAACATAGTTATAATTAGGCCCTGCAGAATTCAATTGTTGTTTCTTAATAATTTCAGAAGATGAACTTCAATTCTATTTTTCAGCATCTAATTTAATTCTTGTGCATCTGAATTTTCAGGACTGAACAAATTGAGAAGAGGGCTGGGCAGACAATTTGTTAATAAGAGTATTCCATTAAAAGCTTTATATAATTACCTGTCAAAATATTTTTTTAAACAGTAAAATACATTGGCTTTTATTCATTGAGTTTATTTGCAGTTCCAATTACATTTGCATGAAAGAAGAATTGAGAAATACAAACAATCGCAGATCTTTTGTTAAAACTGTTGAAGTGCACATGTTAATGAAATTCAATTACTAATTCTGCATGCATCCTATCAATCTGAGAGTGTGAGATGAAGATGATGTTTACCAGTGTTTACTGATAAAAATGTAATTCTGTCAAGTTCAATTGTAATGGATTCATGGTACCAAAATACCCTTTCACTCAGAAAAGTGAAAAGGCATTAAAGCTTTTTGCCATAATCACTATCTGTAAGGGCAAGTGGCAAAACGATCTTTAATTGTCTGTATTGTCGTAAAGCATCCCGTTTAGAGTGGCTGGAATTCCAATAGATTTGCCTTATCAGTGCAGGTGGGGCAAAGACGACGATCACACAGTCTCCATTCCAACCCATCCCACTTCACAGTTCAGAAAAGACACCAAGTTAGGCAAAAGCATTCTTAAGTGTCTATTATGATCTGCCATCGTAAGTAACAGTAGTTTGCCAGGGCTTACTTAGAGGTCTTGAGGAAAAGGAGGGATGGATAGAATGAAGAGAGATTCACTGATAGTGTGAGACCGAGGTAGCGTGATACTATTACAGCTTGGGGCATCGGAGTTGAGAGTTCAATCCCAACACTCTCCGTAAGAAGTTTGTACGTCCTTCCTTGTGATGGTTTGTGTTTCCTCCAGCTGATCAGACATACCATTTAATAGGTTAATTGGCCACTGTAATTTATTCTGTGATTAGACTAGGGATAAGTAGATAGGTTTCTGGGTGGTGCTGCTTGTCGGGCTGGAAGGGACTGTTCTGCATTGTATCTCTCAATAACTAGAGCAGGGGTGGGCAAACTTTTTGACTTGTGGGCCACAAAGGGTTCTAAAATTTGACAGGGGGCCGGACCAGGAGCAGATGGACGGAGTGTTTTGGTAATACACCTCATAAGAGAAAATAAAATATCATGGGATATGTAGAAAACATGTGCTTTAATTTCAATTGAAAATGAACAAATGCATTACAACAAAATATCTGTCTTGTCTTTGAAGTCCCATGGTATTTAGCTATTTATTGAAATGACTTTTAAAACACTGAAAATTAAATGAATAAAATACAGCTTTTTTAACAGTAACAGTTATTATTTTAAAGCACTGAAAATTCTGTTATCCTTCAAGATATTATCATCATCACTCTCCTCCTGACTGTCTTTATTTCAAAAACGGTAGGAGATGCAGGTCTACTTGTCCTGCTCCTTCTTATTCAATTGTCCCCTGTGCCAAAACTCAACAACGACCAGCACAAGGACAGAACAGTGACAGCGCGACAGTATGCGGAGCGCGTTATTTGATCTGGAGCGCATTTTTTATTTTGAGAACGTACGTGCACCTGTGCATTACTCATGTCCATCACTTAACAGAAATGAGATGTAACATGTAAGGCTTATTGAAAAAAACATTTTCAAATGCATTTTTTACATAACACAACGAAGAAACTTATTTTTAATTTCAGTGGGAACAATGTTGTTGGTCTCCCCTTTTAGCCAGCGCATCAAAGTCTGGATTTAGTTTTGTTGTGGCGATTCTCAGGATGGATCTGAGGTGTTGGTCAGTTAACTTGGATCTGTGGCTGGCTTTGTTGATGTTCATGACGCTGAACGCCTGTTCACACAAATAGGTCGAGCCGAACAAACAGTACAGTGCAAATGTGGAGTAATACGCTGCACCTCAACAAAGGTCAATGTATATAGAGTGCGTCATCTATTGGGAAAACGCCAGAACTGCGGGGAAAAAACGTTAACGAGGTTTATTAATATAATTTCATCAAGTTCTGCGGGCCGGATTAAAAAGCTTAACGGGCTGCATATGGCCCCCAGGCCGTAGCTTGCCCATTACTGAACTAGAGGTACCCAGCTTTGCAGAACTCCTTCATTATTAAACCTTTTATGGTCTTGGATTAATAACTGCAGTTAGGAAACTGAAAACAAACATAGAGACATTTAATATTGTGAAATGCAAGTTAGAGCATTTGCTAAAACTGGAAACCAAAGGAACATTGGAAAGGCTCAGCACAATAGCAATTGTAAGTAGAGAGAGAAATCTGAGTTAATCTTCAGTTTTGATGTCAACAGGAAAAGCAAATTCAAGTCAAGTCAAGTCACTTTTTATTGTCTTTTTGACCATAACTGCTGGTACGGTACACAGTAAAAACGAGACAACGTTTTTCAGGACCATGGTGCTACATGAAACAATACAAAAACTACACTTAACTACGTAAAAACAACACAGAAAGAAAACTACACTGGACTACAGACCTACCCAGGACTAGATAAAGTGCACAAAATACGGCAGGCATTACAATAAATAATAAACAAGACAATAGGCACAGTAGAGGGCAGTAAGTTGGTGTCAGTTCAGACTGGGTATTGAGGAGTCTGATGGCTTGGGGGAAGAAACTGTTCCATAATCTAGTCGTGAGAGCCCGAATGCTTTGGTGCCTTTTCCCAGATGGCAGGAGGGAGAAGAGTTTGTATGAGGGGTGCATGGGGTCCTTCATAATGCTGTTTGTTTTGCGGATGCAGCGTGTAGTGGAAATGTCTGTAATGGTGGGAAGAGAGACCCCGATGATCTTATTTGAAAGTTCTGAATTTGATATTGAATACTAAGGCCTGTAATGTCCTAGGCAGAATGTGAGGTGATCTTCCTCAGGCTTATTTTGGCCTTTGTTGGAAATCTGCAAAAGGCCACAGATAAAGAGATCAGAATGCAAGTGGGACTGAGAGTTCGAGTGACCAGTAACTGGAAGCTGCATGTCACCCTTTTAGGCTGAGCTGGGGTGCTCTGATCAGTGGCCACCTTCCTTCAATTGGTTTCTCCATCATAGAGGAGGCCACATCATGAGCACAGAGAGCAGTATGCCGATTAGGAAGAAGTGCCAGGATTACATAGGTTCCTGAATGGTGGTAAGGGAAGAGATAAAAAGGAAAACCCTTTCATCTCCTACAGTTTCATGGGGAAACAAAGTAAGCTAGAGCAATGATCTTGCTCCATCAATTTTTTTTTATCTGAACATTCAAAGCATGTTCTACCAAAGACCTAATTGATCACCTCAGTAAGCATGAGAGTGGACAAACAAAAATGGTACTGTGGCAACCCACTTCCTAGCGCACTCGAACTGGCTCACACCGCTACAGTACCTCTAATTCCCAAGATCTCATAAGAACAGTTCAAAGCTCATAAAATCAGATTCAGTCTCAATGACCAGCAGATTGAGTATCGTAGAATAAAGTAATGCTAATGGTCATATCTATGTCTACTTTAGCCAAAATTGAAGTATTGTCTTGAGCTATAAATCACATCCTTGGGGTTTTGTTTTAAATACCAATCTCAGCTCATTTACACAAGTCCTTGGGGCAACAAGCAACAGATTTTCTGTCTTTTTTAATTCAAAACGCATCCCTGATCCCAAGGCACATTATTGTACATACTTGTACAACCACTGCATTAATGTGTCTTTCTGAAAGTGTTCAGTTGAGGATGTGTTTCACTGCAGCATCAAGGTGAATGCCAGAAAACATCTCGTTTCTTTTTTGTGAAAAAGACAAAACACTTTATGTCTTAACAATTACATGTGCAGGGAAATATTAGAAATTTTTCATCTGTACTTGATTCATTTCTATTGCCTGGCATCTTGAAATAAGTGATTTCTTGAAGTACCTTAGGAAGAAAATAAATATATAATACTACAATAAACTGACAACATTCCTGATTGTATCAAATCTTTCTCCCTCCTCATCCTCTTGCTGTAGCTTTCTCACTAACATAATAAAAAATATATCCTCAGATTGCTACATAATTGGCTGAATTTACATCTACACCTAAATTGAGCTTCATTGGTGATATCTACCTTTAGTGTACTGACAGAATATGACAGCCACTCTTCAAAGATTCACTGGTATAATTCAAACAAGCAGACTGTGTTAAGAATCATTTATTATTCATTGTCTTCTCATTAATATTTCATGACAGAAGTGATCGTTGTTGAAAAGGTTACTGTCTAAGAAGAAAGAAACCTCTTTGTCATTACAGGAAGGTCAGTGTATAAGGCTAGGAGGAAAGGTGTCTAGTCATTCATGTGATCTACTGAAAAATGACAGAGACAAAGAGGAGCCATCACCTAGAGTCAGAGTTAAATTATTCAGTATTCAGTTTCCTTATTGTAGAAACAGGTGGTAATTGGAGTAATCTAAGTTGTAGTGAAGTTCTCACTGATAAGACGATGAAACACATTAATGTACTGGCACTATCAAAATGGTATGTCAAAACTTTAAACAACTCATTTCACATTACCAGAAGCTACTAAGACAATGACCTATTCCGGGTTATTTCTTTCTATTTGTACAATATTTCAGTACTTTGTCTGGAGGTCCTATTTTGGCATCCCATCCCTATTCAATCAGCGTGCACTCATGGCTGTTTCACATCTTTCAAATCATGGATATTTACTGCAAAGAAATCCTAATCTCCAAACAATTCTCTTTCTCTGCTATCTCAATTGCGAACGCTGTGCTAACTATTTTCAAATAATAATATGAATCTCAGTATCACTTCAATGTTAAAGACAGAGTGAGACACTTTAAAGGGGGTCTAAATCTTGTCTCCGAACCATGAACCAAATAACTCTGAATCTCTATTTAGGACTTCACCACAATACCGCAACAACCTTTGAATGCCCACTTGAAACACTATGAGATTCAGTAAAATATCTGTTTCTAGTCAAACTAGAATTTAAAGGCAGCCACTGATCCTTGTGAAAAAGATTAGATAATGGAGGAATGCTGCTGCGATATAAAAATGTTTGTTCTGTTCTGGGTCTTTGTAGTTAAAACTGTAAAGAAGGTATAGCGCGTCAGACTTGATATATATCCAACAGAGCACAATTTTTAAACTGTAAATTAAAAGCGAATGGCCATCACAGCTCATGACAATATAGTGGAAGAAAATTGAACTTTTGATAAATAAGGAAGGATAAAGTATAATAAATATTAAGATCTTTTGATGGAAATATGGCTTGTGAAAAGATCTACAATTTTAAAATCTTATCGCTATTTAATATTTTTACCTCGCAAGGTCTCTCACTAGCAGTGCCGTCTCACTATACTCTCCCATTGAATAATATAGAAATAATAGATTTAGGAGGAGGGCAATGCTGTGATCTGCTAGAAATAGGTCAAGAAAGATAGGGATGAATCTGATTTCCAAGTAACTGCAATAGCCTTTTTGGCTACTGCCAAAGCAATTTTTGTGAATTCTTTCTGATAATTATTCAATTTGGATTTCGATTTTATCCCTTCAATATCGCCTAGTAAAAATAATGTTGGATTATGTGGAAGTTGTATTCCAATGATTTGTTCCAGTAAAACTCTTAAATTTGTCCAAAAAGGTTAAATTTTAAAACAAGACCAAGTAGAGATAAGTATAGATCATCGGAAAAATGAAATTTTTAGCTGCATTCCACTTGAAAAAATTACTTATAATTTAAGAGATAAGTATGAAATATTTCTGAAAATTTGGTGCCCTTATTTACAAAAAATAGGATTAAATATATAGGTGCTCCAAAGATAAAATTATTGGTTATCTGGGGAACAAAATAAATATACATATTAAAGCTATTATGAACTCCATGGAGCATGTGGGGATCTTCTGATATCCGGGCATCCTTTCTTTCTTTCTTTTTTCTTCTTTTTTTCTATAGGGATATGTTAGGGGGGAGGGGTTAAGGAGAGGGGGGAAGGGTTGATAATTTTTTCTCTTTCTGTAACCTATTTGAAAATTCAATTAAAAAAAAGTTAAAAGAGAAAGATAGGGATGAACAAATAGCCTTTATCACAGTCATTTCCACTGCTTCTCGGATAAACATTCATTCACTCCACCATTGGTGGACCACGGCTGTGGTGGGTAGCCAACTTCAAAGTACACCACAGTTATCTAAATACTGGTAAATTCACAGCTTCTATTAATAAGAAACACAAGGGTAGCAAATGCATGGCAACATCCCCACCTGCAGATTCCCCTCCAAGTTGCAATTCATCCTGATCTGAGAGTAAATCACTGTTCCTTCATTGTTGTTGTGCCTAGATCCTGGGACTCCCTAGTCAACAGCACTGTTGAAGAAGAAACCACGACACTTGGTAGTTGGGGATGAACAATAATTGCTGACTGGTCATTAACACCTGCACATGTGGTGGATGAAAGAGGCGGAGGAACCCCCATGATTGAAGAGACCACTCAAGTGAGTGTCTGGGGAAAGGGCAGGCCAATGCATTGAATATGTTAATAAAAAGGAAACTATTCTAATGCTACAATTGGCACCATATAACATAACTAAAATAATAGTGTTTTGGGAACAATGAAATTAGAAGCAGCACCCAAAATGCTGGAGGAACTCAGCAGATCAGACAGCATCTATGACAACGAATAAGCAGTCAATGTTTTAGGTCGAGACCCTTCATCAGGACTGGAAAGGAAGGGGGAAGATACCAGAATAAAAAGGAGGGGGGAAGGGAAGGAGGACCAGCTAGAAGGTGATAGGCAAAGCCAGGTGGGTGGGAAAGGTAAAGAACTGGAGATGAGGGAATCTGATAGGAGAGGAGAATGGACTATGGGAGAAAGGGAAGAAGGAGGGGCACCAGGGGAGGTGTTAGACAGGAGAGGAGAGTTGGCCTGAAGTATTACCAAATCTCCACATGCAAAACACCATTACACATGAATAATGATGTCAACAGCACACAATATTCAATAGCTTTTACAGTAAATTATAATGAGCATTCTTCAGTAAGAGTACTGAAACAAGTCTCAGCCTGAGGTACATGGGCCATGACCAGAGAGTCTAAGACCAATATCTTCTTCAAGGCAATGATGCCTTTTTTAACAAAACCATCATTTCTAATCATCCTTGCACCCCTTCCCTCCATCTGTCATTTAGTTTGTCCTATCTTGAAAGTCACCCAAATAACCTTGCAAAGCCATTCTAATAAGCAGTTCAGCAGCTGCACTGCACTGACAACCTCCCTGAGGAAAGGAACCTCCTTCTCTTCACAAGAAAAACTTCAGCTGGTACACATTGCGTTACAAATAAAGACAAAAGCAAAAATGGAAATTTGCTGGTAAAATTCCAGCATATAAACAATTAATCACATCAATATTCCAATCACATTATTTTATAAGCTGATATTCATAACCTGACAACATATGTAAATAATTTCTTCATTTTAATTTCTCATAATCATGAGACAATATAGAAGACAGTGTAGACCTGTCATTTCCAGGAAGAAATGGCAGCAATAAACTACAACATGAGGCATAATTACTTTGTTATATATTATTTTGAATGCAATGACTGAACTCATTTTTTGTGGTGCCAGTTTGATGGGAAATTACTTATTAGACCAACACAAAGAATTGTGGAATCCCTTCATATTGAAACATGATAAAACATGGTGAAAGCTGTTTACTGACAACCCCGGATCTCCTTCCTGCCTGGAATTTGTTTAATCTGCTTCATTCTAACAACCCAGTTCTCAGTATAGAAAACTTAACTTAGCATCTGCTATTTAAATGATAAGCTATTTTCTCACTGCATTAATATAATCGCACACAATTTACAAGGACTGCCTTAAAGAGAGAGAAGGGAAATTGGACAACAATGAAGGGAGAAAACAGAATAGAAAGCAAAGGAGTGTGCGTAGAGAGTGTCAGCATTAAATCTGAGTCAAGATGGCCGCACCAGAAAAGGGGTACACTTCACCTTCTCTTGGAGAATGAGGCTGGCCAAGTTTCTAATATGTCATTTGTGGAACACTTCGAGACTAGTTGCCATAATTCTATTAGTATTAAAATAGTTATGGAAAAAGACAGGACTAGTCCACAACTTACAGTCCTAAAGTGTGATAGGGCTCATTTTGATGGCACTAGATGAGAACTTGCAATTGGGAGAGGCCTTATTGCAGGTAAAGAGATGCCTGGAAAGCAGGGAGCTTTTAAAAGAGGATTAGTGAGATAGGGAAAGATAAGAGTAGAGACTACAGGGCCAACATTTTCCTATTAAAGTGAAGGCCAGGCAGGAGGATGAGGAAACAGAAGTTGACAAGGATTATTGAGGCTCCGGTCAAGGAAAAGGAGGTGACTGTCAGGCATAGGTAAATAGGATCAAACAAACCCCTTAAAGAGTCCCACCTTAAGGCACGAACATAGATTTCTCCAACTTCCAGTCATTTCTCCTGCCCTCCCTCTTTTTCACTTCTTCCATTCCCCATTCTAGTTTACCCTCTCATCACTTCTCTTCTCCTTATCTCTCCATCACCTCCCTTTGGTCCTCTCCTCCTCCCCTTGCTTCCATAGTCCACTCTCCTCTCCTCTAAGATTTCATTTTCTTCAGCTCTTTATCTCTTGCAGCTATCCCATCCAAGCTTTTTGCAACTGTCCCCTCAACCTCCCATTCATCTCCCCCCTCACCTATCACCTGCCAATTAGTACTCTTTGCCTTCCCCCAAACCTCTTAATTTTGGTTTCCAGAGAAGAGAATCTGCAAATGTTGGAGCAACACACAAAAAATGTTGCAGAAACTCAGGAGGCCAGGCAGCATCTACAGAGAAGAGTAAACAGTCGACATTTTAGGCTGAGACCCTTCATTAGGACTGTGAAACAGTACATTCAGATTGGAGGGTTGTGACTAGTAGTGTCCCACAAGGATCTATTCTGGGACCTTTACTTTTCGTGATTTTGGTTAACGGCCTGGACATGGGAGTAGAAGGGTGGGTTGGCAAATTTGCAGATGACACAAAGGTTGGTGGTGTTGTAGATAGTGTAGAGGATTGTCGAAGATTTCAGAGACACGTTGATAGGATGCAGAAGTGGGCTGAGAAGTGGCAAATGGAGTTCAACCCAGAGAAGTGTGAGGTGGTACACTTTGGAAGGACAAACTCCAAGGCAGAGTACAAAGTAAATGGCAGGATACTTGGTAGTGTGGAGAAGCAGAGGGATCTGGGGCTACATGTCCACACATCCCTGAAAGTTGCCTCACAGGTAGATAGGGTAGTTAAGAAAGCTTATGGGGTGTTAGCTTTCGTAAGTCGAGGGATAGAGTTTAAGAGATGTGATGCAATGATGCAGCTCTATAAAACTCTGGTTAGGCCACACTTGGAGTACTGTGTCCAGTTCTGGTCGCCTCACTATAGGAACGATGTGGAAGCATTGGAAAGGGTACAGAGGAGATTTACCAGGATGCTGCCTGGTTTAGAGAGTATGCATTATGATCAGAGATTAAAGGAGCTAGGGCTTTACTCTTTGGAGAGAAGGAAGATGAAAGGAGACATGATAGAGGTGTACAAGATATTAAGAGGAATAGATAGAGTGGATAGCCAGCGCCTCTTCCCCAGGACACCACTGCTCAGTACAAGAGGTAAGGGGAGGGAAGTTCAAGGGGGATATTAGAGGAAGGTTTTTTACTCAGAGAGTAGTTGGTGCGTGGAATGCACTGCCTGAGTCAGTGGTGGAGGCAGATACACTAGTGAAGTTTAAGAGACTACTAGACAGGTGTATGGAGGAAATTAAGGTGGGTGGGGTCATATGGGAGGCAGGGTTTAAGGGTTGGCACAACATTGTGGGCCGAAGGGCCTGTAATGTGCTATACTACACTATGTTTTATGTTCTATGAAAGAAGAAGAAGTTAGAGCAAGAAGCTGGGGGGAGGGGAGGAAGAAGTAATAGGTGGTAGGTGATAGGTGAAAGCAGGAGAGGGGGAGGGGTGAGGGAAAGAGTTGGGAAGCTGATAGGTGAAAGAGATAAAGGGCTGTCATGGTCCCAATTGTTTTTTCCCTATTCCCTAAGGAAGAATCTGATAGAAGAAGGTAGAAGATCATGGAAGAAAGGGAAGGGGGGACACCAGAGGGAGGTGATGGACACTGAAGATGAGGTGAGAGAGGGGAACAGGAATGAGAATGGTGGAGGGCAATTACCAAAGTTTGAGAAATTTAAGTTTATGCCATCAGGTTGGAGGTTACCCAGACAGAATATGTTCCTCCAGCCTGAGGAGGCCATGGGCTGACATGTCAGAACAGGAAGTGAAGTAGAATTGAAGTGGGTGGCCACTGGGCGATCCCACTTTTTCTGGCGGATGGAGCGTGGGTGTTCAGCAAAGCGGTGTCCCAATCTACGTCGGGCCTCACCGATGTACAGGAGGCCACACCAGGGGCACCAGAAACAATAAATGATGCCAACAGACTCACAGGTGAAGTGTCGCCTCACCTGGAAGCACTGTTTAGGGCCCTGAATAGTAGAGAGGGAGGAGGTGTAGAGGCAAGTATGGCACTTCCCACTTGCAAGGATAAGCACCATGAGGGAGATCAGTGGGGAGGGACAAGGGACAAGGGAGTTGCATAGGGAGCGATCCCTGCGGAAAGCAGAAAGAGGGAAAAATGTGCTTGTGGTGGAATCCCATTGGAGATGGTGGGATTATTTTGCGCATGTCTGCCCTCACCCACCAAGAATAGGGTTTCTTTTGTCCTCACCTACACCCCAATAGCCTCTGTGTCCAGCACATAATTTCTGTAACTTCAGCCATATCCTACAATATATTCCATCTGGGTAGCCTCCAACCTGATGGCATGGTCATCAATTTCTCATTCTTCCAGTAATTGCCTCCCGCTCACCATTCCCATTTCTCCCTCTCACCTCATCTCCTTACCTGCCCATCACCTCCCTCAGTTGCTCCTCCCCTTCCTTTTCTTCCATTGTCTTCTGTCCCCTTCTATCAGATTCCCCTTCTCTAGCCCATTATCTCTTTCACTAATCAACTTCCTAGTTCTTTACTTCACCCTTCCCCCTCTCCCGGTTTCACCTATCACCTACCACCTTGTAATTCTTCCACACCTCACCCCACCTTCTTGGTCTATCTTCTCATCATTTTTTTCCAGTCCTGATGAAGGGTCTCAGCCCAAAACGTTGACTGTTGACTCTTTTCCATAGATGCTGCCTGGCCTGCTGAGCTCCTTCAGCATTTTGTGTGTGTATTTTGGCTTCCACCCCCTTCCTTTCCAGTCCTGATGAAATGTCTTGGCCTGAAACATAGATAGTTTATTCTCCTTCATAAGACCATAAGACAGGAGCAAAATTAGGCCAATTAACAGCTCATTGAGTCTGCTCTGCCATTTCATCACAGCTGATCCCAGATCCCATTCAACCTCATAAACCTGCCCTCTCTCCTTATCAGCTTCTGCTGCCTGTTGAGATCATCCATCATTTTGTGTCTGTTGCCAAGATTTCCAGCATCTGCAGAACCTCTTGTGTTTGGGTATATAAGGGATGTAGGGATACATTTAAGAACAAAATAAGAGGGGCAAAAGGGAAGCATGATATATCCATGGTAGATGAAATACAGAAAACTAAAAGATTCTCCAAAGACTGAGGCGCAGCAAAGCCCCATTAAGAATCAATGTGGTTATCTGTCTCTTAGTGCCATGGGAGATAGGCAAGGTCTTGAATGAATACTTCTCACCTGTATTTATCATTAGGAGGACATGGAAGATAAAGTCCAGAACATATTGATATTACAAAAGAGGACACATTGGCAGTCCTGAGGCATCTAAATCCTTGGGACCTGAGCAAGTGTATCTCAAGACATTGGAGGAAATAACTGCTGAGCCTGGGGAGAGATATCTGGAGTAACACAGACAAAATGCTGGAAGAACTAAGCAGGTCAGGCAGCATCTGTGGAGAGGAAATAAAGTCAACGTTTTGGGCCAAGACCCTTCATTAGGTCTCAGCCGAAAACATAGACTGTGTATTCCCCTCTGTAGCCACTACCTGACTTGCTGAGTTCCTGCAGCATTCTGTCCTTGTTGCTTTGGATTTCCAGCATCTGCATTATTCCTTGTATTTTTATATCTTTCTTAACCACAGATGAGATACCAGAAGACTGGAGCGTGGCTAATTTTGTGCCTTTATTTTAGAACAAATCACAAAACTGCAGGCCAGTGAGCCTAACATCAATAATGGCAAAGTTACTGGAGGGAATTCTGAAAGATGGGATTTATCTGCATTTGGATACAAGAGGACTGAATAGGGATAGTCCACATGATTTTGTGTACGGGGAGTCATGTTTCACAAATTTGACTGTGTTTTTGAGGTGGTGACCAAAAGGATTGATAAAGACAGAGTGGAGCATATTTGGCAAGGTTTTGACAAGATACAGCAAAGTAAGTTGGTTCTGAAGGCGAGATCACTTTAGCCAATTAGATACAACGTTGGTTCAAAGTTCAAAGTAAATTTATTATCAAAGTGCATATATGTCACAACCCTGAGATTCATTATCTTACAGGCATACTCAATAAATCCATAATGGAATAATAACCATAACAGAATCATGTATCTTTGTTGTCCAGATGTTCCAGGATATGGTACAAGGAACCAGAGGGTGATAGTGGAAAGCCGTTTGTCAAGAGTTTTAAATTCCACATGACAGGAGTGATAGTAAGGAGCCAAAACAGTACGAAAAAGGGATAAATGCACAATGCACAAGAAAGCAGCATGAAAATATTTGCAGGTCATGTTCCTATGGAATATGAAGAGGAAAGGTGTGAATTCCAGGGCTCCTACACCTTCACCACAACACATCACCATCACAAATGTCAACTCCACCTTGACTAACAGCTGTCCTAAATTCTGGGCCTCCATAAAACCTACAAAACATTTCTGAGATCCAAAACCAGGTCAGTTGTCCAAAGTCCCTAGCTCCCTGCTTAGATGAGCACCAGGTTGATAAGCACTTTTTGCCTATCCACTGCCCAGATTTTCCAGGTTTCTTGACCAAACCTCTTGCACTTTGAGGGAAAGAGCACATCAACATCACTGCCCATTTCAGCACAAATACAGTATCCAAAGCTGGCAAGAACAGTTCAGGAAAGACCATACATGGTTAATTTTGGGCCTTGCGACTCCATGAACAGCGGACTTACTTCTAGGCTATTAGACAAGCACCCAATAAATTGTAAAATAATTACATATTTAACTGCCCATGATTGCACTCAATATTTATTGCATTTGTTCTGCTGTCAGTTAGATGCAATAGATCTTATGCAGCAACATCACATGATTTCCAATCTTGTCCTTCCTAGTGTTTGCTGTCTCAGTTGACTCACAGCGATTTGTCACGCGGTCTTCTGGTGAGTTAACTAACGCCCAGGGACAACGTGCCTGCTTCAGTTAGAATGGTCAGAAATGTTACAGAAACTGCAAAGGAGAATGAAGGACAAAAGCCCCACCATAACCAAGCATTCCAGCAATAATCATTTTATTCTAAGCCTTAGCAGCACTTTTCCCTCCATTAGTAATAAATCCCTCTTGAGTCAGTCTATTATGTATTATTAGTGACATAAACAAACCAAGGGATAAGAATATTCTTACATCCCAGTGATATCAGGAAAAACTTTATTTTTCCCTGAACTTTAAAAGTACTCAATTCATTTTTTTAAAATTACAAAACTGAAACTTCAGTGAAATCTTTAAAACTAAGCTGTAAAGAATTGGTTAGATAATGAAAATAAGCACTCAACTTAAATGCACTCTAGCTAACTGTAAAAAAAACAGATTAAAAGGCTTTATTGTGTATATTCTATGTACAAAAGGTCAAGGAATTGACCCTCTTCCTTCTGTTCCACCAGCTCAGGCACTTTCTAAATAATTTAGAATCCTGAATGATGCTACACGCACATGGAAATGAAAATGTCTCTGGGAATGAAAGGGTTAATGTATGAGGAGCATCTGATGGTGGTGAATCTGTGGAATTCATTGCCAAAGACAGCTGTTGAAGCCAAGACCTTACGATAGAGGAGAAGAGTTAGGCTATTTGGTCCATGGAGTCCTGACACTGTGCTGCATCCGCCACTTCTTTGACATTCTCCTAATCTGTATAAGTCCTTCTGTAGCCTCGCTGCTTCCTCAAAACTACCTGCCTCTCACCTATCTTCATATCATCTGCAAACTTTGCAACAAAGCCTTCAATTCCATCATGCAAATAACTGACATATAAAGTAAAAGAATTGTTCCCAACACAGACCACTGTGGAACACCACTAGTCACCATCAGCCAGTCAGAAAAGGCTCCCTTTATTCCAGTTCTTGGCTTCCTGCCAATCAATCATTGCTTTATCCATGCTGCAATCTTTTTTGTAATACCATGGGCTCATAGCTTGTTAAGTAGCCTCCCGTGTGGCATCTTGTCAAAAGCCTTCTGAAAATCCACAACATCAACTGATTCTCCTCTGTCTATCCTGCTTGTTGTTTCTCCAAAGAATTCCAACGGATTTATCAAGCAAGATTTTCCTTGAGGAATCCATGCTGACTGTGGCAAACTTTATCATGTGCCTCCAAGTACCCTGAGACCACAACCTTGATAATCGACTCCAACATCTTCCCAACCACTGAGGTCAGACTAATTGGCCTATAGTTCCCTTTCATCTGCTTCTCTCCTTTCTTGAAGAGTGGAGTAACATTTGTAATTTTCCAATCTTCATGATATCATTCCAGAAACCAGTGATTCTTGAAAGATCATTACTAATGCCTCCATAATCTCTTCAGCCACCTCTTTCAGAACCCTGGGGTGTACACCATCTGGTCGAAGTGATTTATCTTCCTTTAGACTTTTAAGCTTCCTAATAATCTTCTCTCTAGTTATGGTAACTGCACACACTTCATGATCCCTAACACCTTAAACTTCCATCATATTGCTAGTATCTTTCACAGTGAAAACTGATGCAAAATACTTATTCAGCTCATCCACCATTTCTTTGTACCCCATTAATACTTCTCCAGCATCATTTTCCAGAGGTCCAGTATCCACTCTTGCCTCTCTTTTACCCTTCATGTATCTGAAGAAACTTTTGGTATCCTCTTTAATATTATTGCCTAGCTCACTTTTGTATTACATCTTTACTTTCTTAATAATTTATTTTAGTTGACTTCTGTTGATTTTTTAAAACTTCCCAATAATTTTTGCTCTGTTATATGCCCTCTCTTTGACATTTATTCTGGCTTTCACTTCTCTTGTTAACCATGGTTGTGTCATCTTTCCTTTAGAATGCTTCTTCCTCTTTGGGATGTATATATCCAGTGCCTCCCAAATCGCTTCCAGAAATTCCAGCCATTGCTGCTCTGCCATCATCCCTGCCAGTGTTCTCCTCAAATCAATTCTGGCCAACTCTTCTCTCATGCCTCTGTAATTTCCACTGTAATACTGGTACATCTGATTTTAGCTTCTCCTTCTCAAATTTCAGGGTGAATTTGATCATATTATGATCATTTGCCCCTAAGGGTTTTTTCTACCTTAAGCTAGCTTATTAATTCTGATTCATTGGACAACACCCAATCCAGAATAGCTGATCCTCTAGTGGGCTCAACCATGAGCAGCAGTAAAAAGCCATCTTGTAGGTACTCTAGAAAAGTGGAGTTTGATAGGTTCTTGATTAATAATGTTGTCAAAGGATATAGGGAGAAGGCAGTTGAATGGAATTGAGAGGGATAATAAATCAGCCATAATGGATTGGCAGAGCAGACTCAATGGGATGGATGACATAATTCTGTTCCAATGTCTTATCAAAATTTCAAAGGTTTAAAGATACATTTTTTATCAAAGTATGTATGCAAAGATTGAAGGGAAGAAAGCAAGACGAAGGCAAAGACAAATGATGATGGAGACAGTAGCCAAAGAACTGGAAATGAATACCAATGAGTTGATCCACTTGACCCGAAACAGGAGTGCGTGGGCCATGGCAGTCAATGCTCAAACTGGGAACAGCACCTGATGATGATGATGAATGCAGTATACCACGCAGATTCATCTTCTGCAGACACAAAACAAAGAAATCCTTGGAAGCCGTTCAAAGGAAAACATCAACCCCACTCCCACACACAAAGAAAACAAATCACACAAACATCAACCACCCCCCACGCAAAAGAAACAATTCACTCAAATGGCAACAGGACTATCAAATCACAATGTCACACCCCCCACCCCCACACCGCACAAACAAAATAACTGCGCAAACGGCAACAAGAAAGAATGGACAAAAGCACTGAACATTAAACCGGAACAGTCCAATCTGTACCACAGTCCAATCCATGAATTGTAGAGCTTTGGCAACATTCTCCGACAGCATCGAGACCATTCAAATGTAGAGGCCTTCCCAGAGACTGTCACATACAAACATCTTTCCCTGGCAGAAGTGAGTGAGAGACCCATCACATGCAGGCACCTTCTCCTGCAGAAGTGAGTGGGAGGCAGCTTGTCAGTGCCACCTTCAACATTCACCTCAATGTTTCAAACCTCCTCGACACTTATGGGCATAAGCTATGGTCATATGGACACAACTCTTTTTATATGTTGATACTTGACTGCAGATAGATTTCCTTTATATAGAAATGCACTTGCTTTCAGTGACCTGCAGCTGATGATCGGCTCTGCTGAGCTCAAAGCTTTGGCAATCTCTATGGACTGGACTTGTACCTTTTCTCCTGTCGTTTTCTATTTAGTGGGATCACTGGCATCTAGTAACTATGTTGTCAATTGAATTGAAGAATTTTCCCACATGTCAAAACAAGAAAAAATGCACAATTTGCAGTTAATATTTTCAGCCTTTTGCAGAAAACAAAGCAAAGATTGGAGCAGAGGCAACAAATGAATGTAGAAACTGAAACACCTTAAAAGTACATTTTAACCAATTAGTAAGTAACTTTATTTGCTTTCAAGTTTATTGTGTTGTGAAATATCTACCCAAAGGAATTAACAAAACACGTACTTAAAATTAAAGAGGTTGCTCATCAATAATTGTGACTGAGAACTTTAGTACTGAGTATCTCACTCAGACTTCAAGCAACAGATTATTAAATTTTCAGGACACTTTTCAATAAGAATAGTTTATAAGTATCTGGACTTTTCTTCAAATCTGAAAGCAAAATCCTGTACAGCCTTGACATCAAAATAAAACAAAACAGCTAATGGAAATACCCCGCAGATCCAGCAGCATCTATGCGGAAAGAAGAGTGTTAATATTTCAGATCAATTTGCCTTTCTCCAATGAAGAATAATTTAAAATTCAAGTTATGTTTTATGATGGTAAACAGTAATAATTTTGCTATTAGTCCATCCATAAAATGCAGCCTGCTAACTTAGCAAACCACTGCTCATGGTTAGTAACAGTTGGGAAACACCTATGGTGAATGCTATTGTAAGGCAGATTCCAACCTACTACAATCCTACAAAAAAAGATTGTGAATCTCCTTTAACCAGTGACAAAAGAATCCCCTCTGTCAGACTCCTGCCTTCTTTCAGTGCCACCGAAGTATTTACAAGCATTTTTTTTTCTGTGACTGCAGATAAGCACAACACATTCTGAAATGAACTTCAGTTAGCTATGAATAAGCTGGCACTCGTCTATTATGGTACCAGAGAGAGAAGGAAAAACTATGTCAAACTGCTTCGGATTGTTTATATTGACAAGGAGAACATTAGTGTGAGATACTGCTCCACCTGGTCTTTCTGGTCATGGTAGTAATTATCGTTGAAGTATTAAATGATGCAAATTTGCATTTATGAAATCTCCATGATGATATCTCAGGAAGTCAAATGAGAATGGTAACAGGCAACAAGCCTGCAGTTCGCAAATTGCAAGTGAGAGTTATTGGGTAAAATTTCTCCCCATCCACTCAGTATTCAGGCACAGCACATTGTACCCAGGATAATATTAACAAGCTGCATCAAATAGCCAATACTGTCCATGGTTGGTTGACCTTTACCAGCCATGGACATCAGCTATTTCCATTTATGCAGCAATTTTAACCCAGCCAAAGTGTCCAAAAGGCTTAATTGGAGCAAATAGTGTTATAGGGAGATCTTAGGGAAAATAAATTTGGTTCCAAAGAGTGTCTTAAAAATGGAAAGAGAGTTCAGGATGTATTGCAAATAGAGATGAATTATGTTGAACACCACTGAGCCTGATAGAAGATTACACAAGATCTGAACAACACAATTATAATTACAACAGCTTGGGAGGAATTCTATAGATCAGGACATTGACAACTTGAGACAAGGTGGAGACATTTAATTTGGGCTTGATCAGGAGGCCAGAACAAGAACATCCAAGGTTTCTCAGAAATCAAAGGAAAAATACAGACCATGCCCACAAGGAAATGAATCTCAGGGTTGTGAATGGTGACATATATGTACCCTGATAATAAATTTACTTTGAAATTTGAAGTTTTTGACCTGTAACGTTCACAAATAATTTCCCCCTAAGATTCTCCTCTACCTCCTGAGATTCTCCATCAGATTGTCGGTGTCAACCAACCTTCACCCCTTAAAGACATGGTTGGTGGTAAAGGTAATTGTTTATGGTACATCCGATCACATGCGATGTCATGTGACACTTAGAAAGATATTGTCACTTCTACTGCCAGCTGCATCCTTAAGAGGTGTGGATTGTTGCTAAGCAGCAAATATTTAGCCCTTACCTCTGCTTTAACTGGTGAGATTTGCTCCTGCAGAAGCCATAGCCTCTTATTAATAATATGTGAGAGCATTGGCTGTACATTCAAATCACCTAATTGTGCAGACAGTATGAATTTAATCTGCTGCAGCTTCGGGTAGAACAGGTACATTAACTGCACATTATAATTCCTGGGACTTTATTCCATTCAACTAAACCACTCCACCACTGCTAGAATCAAGTGAATTAAAATTGCCTTCAATAATTATCTATCATGAAATATATTGCTGATCTGTGTGGATTAACCACAATTGATTGTCAATGGAATATATATTTCATTCCAATGGATAACTTGGCATGCCATTTATTGCATCTGAAAGTTCATCAGCCATACATCAGGGCTGATTTGCGGCAATATCGAGAATACATTTCTTTTGTCATTCAATCGTATAACTTTAAAATTTCATTAAATCCATTTTAAATGACTGTAGCTCCCTGCAACTAAGTTTCAATTGAGTAGTTTCTTGATTACCTAATATGATAGTTTGAATAAACTAAGAATTTGTGAAAATTGGCTCAGGGAAACATACTTTCATCGCAAATATTGGATTTAAAAATGAATCCTCTTTACGTATGAATGCAAAGAAATGGTGTCAAGTGACCTCTGGAAAAGCCCTGAATTTAGTTCACAGATTTAACTCTGCTACTTTCTGAATACAATTTCAGTATATGTTCTTGCATCACAAACAATCTCAAGCCAGAAGCTGTGATTTAGGACTGTGCATGAAGGTAGTGATGCTTCAATATCAAGATTCATTCTCTTCTGCTGTGCTAAAGCATTGATCCAGACAGCACTACCACCTGTAAACACTCGTGAATTTAGCAAAATTGTGCCTCCAGCAGCATTCTCTTGCATTCAAGTGGGAGGTGTGTGGTTTCTGTCAGGACCTGCTTGAAGAGTTTGCTAGAGCTACATAATTGTCACAGTGGTCACTTGAAGTACATCAGGATTCAAGATATCTTCCCCGTGGCAACACAAAGCAACCATGGGCAAGAAATTTAAGTTACTTTCCAGAAGGAAACGTAAGTCATGCAGTCCTACCCTGGCCCCGACCCTTAAAAGAATTCTGCTAGAAATTGGTTTCTGATATAAATCCCATTGCTCAAAGTTACTACAGTGCAACAGCTGAAACAGAAGGAGGAGAATGGGAATTGCTTTGGTTGCTGTCCCTTTAAGAAAGTATGATCTTCAACACAGCGAAGTATATTCTAACCTAGGTCGCTTACTTTGTTTGGAAAGACTGTAATGCGTGGTAATGAACGGAAAAAGCAAGCAGTGAGGAGGAAGATGCTGGGAGTATTGCATAGATTCAATGTGGGAGAGAATCAATGCACAATAGGAAGGATGAACCAGATGTCAGCTGATTATGGATGAGGACCTGAATGGAGGAGCCCAGAACTCACAGAGGAACCGTCTAAAAACCTGTGGAGTGGTTGAAGAAGCTGAGGCTTAAGTCATGGATAAATCATGTCTTTGGGTGTTCAGGTAAACAGATCCAACTATCAGAGCAATAAATAACACTAAAGTGAAACCAAATGATTTAAAAAGAAGAAAGAAGTCCTGTGAAAATGGAATTGGTCTGATTTGCCATAAACAATCATAGCATCTCTCCAAAAGGGTATTGTAAGTGAAGTCCTGGTAGCAATGATGCACTTCACATTTTATTTTCATTTGTGATTTCTCAGTTGGTAAAGACACTTATAGCTTGGCTAGATTTACATCAAAAAGATTCAATTATTCAAAATCACTCATTACCTTTCAAAGAATAAAGCAATGTTTTCAGTTAATTTATTAAATTTTCTTCAAAATAATTTTTAAAAGTAAAAAGCTTGCTTATTTTAAAATAATTAAAACATTGAAACGAGAATAACTAAATCAGATAAAAAAGTTCTGCATAACTTTTTCTCAGTAGCCATTTTCTCTCATTCATCTTAATTGAGCTCCTTTATGAAGCTAGATTAACTAGAGTGGGCCAATTTCCCACCAAGGGTCCACCAGCACAGCATAGTTCTCCTAGGACCAGCACATGGCTCAGGATTAGCTCAGTTTTAGGCTTACTTGCAGCAGCTCTAAGTGGATTTCAAAGGAAGATCTGCCCTGGTATGTAAAGGTGGCAACCTCTCACTGGAAACCTCCTCAATCAGAAACATTACCTTTACCTTCCTCACTCCCCAGATGCTGTATGACCATCTGAATATTTTCTGGTTGTACTTAGGAAAGAGATAATTGATTTTTTTCTCAATCACAAAACAAAATAAAATCCCATTTTTCACCGTGAAAGGACAACGACAGAATACTTAGAGCTTTATTTATTTGTAGCTGGTTGTTGAGAATTTTGCATTGACTTTGAACTGTACCATGTACAAGTAATAAAACACTTCCTAAAATATTTACAAGCAACAGTTGATTCCTACCCTAAGATACAAGAAAACAATGCTGATGTTCTACAGTAATACACACACAAAATGTAGGAGGAACTCAGCAGGTCAGAATAATAAAGAGTTGTAATTTCAGAGGATCTGTCCTGGGCCCAGCATGTTAGTGAAATTACGAATGATGAAGAGTCTTGGCCTGAAATGTCTACTGTTTATTCATTTCCATAAATGCTGCCTGATCTGCTGAGCTCCCCCAGTATTTTGTGTGTGGATTTCCAGCATCTGCAGAATCTCCTGTGTTTTTGGTATTTGCTCCTGCAATGCTAAACAACTAAGTGATAATTTTAGAAAATTAAAATCAAGTGTATTATGAACACCCAATTTATAATTATCATGATGTTTGCACATCTTCTGAAGCAAGTTCGGGTTCAGTGCATGCGGCAGACTGTTACTTTAATCCAGTCCAATGGTGATAACACATCAGCAGCTCTCTTGATTTTAATTTACAAAAATGGGAGTATTAAAACTAGTTTATTAGCACAACCTAGGAATTTCTTGGATTTTTCATCATGCATTGAAGATCAGGGATGGTTCAGAACTGGTCAATAAGCTGATCAACTAGTCATATGATGCTTATTTATTAGTTTTCCTGGATATGTATGTAATGTATGCTATATGATAGGTCTGTTTATTAGCCAGGATTACAAAGAGATTGTGTAGTAAGTGCGTGATTTACTTCGTTCAGTCTGAAGCTGCTGAGATATTCAGTAACTTACTCCTCTCTGGAGTAAAACAGAAAACCTTTGACAATTGGAATGGACCTGTGCATCGAGTGGTTCTTCGATTGCTCCATTTCCTTTAGTCCAGCAAAACATCCAACACTGCCCATAGTTAAACTTTCAACCGTAGCGGTTAGTGCATCAATTTACACCCAGCAACAATATGGATTTGATTCCTACTGTTGTCTGTAAGGATTCTCCTCGTGACCGTGTGGGTTTCCTCCTGCACTCCAATGATGTACAGTGAGCGTGGACATGCCTATGCTCGCGCCCGAAGTGTGGCAACGTTTGTAGGCTGCCGGGTGCAATTCTTGCTGCTTTAATTTGATGCAAGTGATGCAATTCACTCTATGTTTTGTTGCTTTGATGCACATGTGATAAGTAAAGTTAATCCCTAGATCTTTAAATCTTTATCTTGGTGATGCTGTCCTATCTCTTTAAGGAAAAGGCAACAGATATACACTAGCCGAACTATGGAGCTGATGTCTGCTGGCTGAGACATCAGCGGATGAGCACAGAACATCTCAGCTGGAAGCCAGAGCAACTGAAGGGATCAGACAGCAACCAACCACAGGGCATCTTCTGAAGGCTCAACACAGCTTGCATCCCACTCCTCCTCCCCGCTCAAACATGTCACGTGTGGATTCCCACTGAGTACACCATAGGTGTTAATAAGGGCCCTGAAGAGAAAAAAATACATCGAGCACAAAGACAGATAATACTTAAGTAACAGTGGAAAAATAAACTCAACTGAATAACTGAAACTGTTAGTAAATTGCTAAAATACGCAGGCTGTGATCTTCCTTTTACTTACTGTTGCCTAGCAACTCAAGATGCCTTTGTCATGTGGATTTGAATTCTACTTGAAGATGTGGCCTTCCCAGGAAAACAAATGCTCATAAGATCATACTCTGGGAGCATTTTGGGAGAGGATGGATCAAAGGTCCCCTGAAAGGCCCCACATCCTGTTAATCAAAACTGTAGAAGGGTTGAAAAGAGAACTTATTGGAAGCATTGTTTACATCCTTGCATTTTAAGAAAGGGGGCCACTCTTGGAATAGAACCCCACAGAATTTCTATGCTTTATTGAACACAGGAACATGATGGGCTAGATTTGCTTCAGAAGACAAAGTGACAGGCAGCAGCTGATGCATCAAATACTCCCCAAAGCCATTGAAAGGCACGCTGCGGATATCTCTGTAGGTCTGGTGGGACTCCGCTGTGCCATCTGGCAGTGTTTGTCAAATGGTGCAGCAGCAACTACAAACCGCTTCCCTTTGTAAAGAGGCTTTCTAATGAAGGCGGTAGAGAAGGAAAAGATCAGACAGCTTCAGCAACATGAAAAGCTGGTCAGGGCAAGAGTACCAGCATCAGGGGAAAATTGAAATCAACCCTTTCTGGATGTCACGTAATGGTTCAGCCCATGTCTCAGTCCTGGTCATTCAACACTATTTTAACCATCCACACTCTCAGCCAAGGTCTTTCTCTGCACAATCACAGAATCACAGAATAATTAGACCACTGAAAGAGACAATTGATCGTCTGAGCTTGTGCTAGCCCTCTGCATCTACTCTCTGCCACCCATCACCTGCTTCCTCTTTCCTCCAAGCCCAGTAACTATTTGACCTTCACGTTTGACTCCAGTTGGAAAACTATAACTAAACCTGCTTCCACCACACTTTCAAGGAGCATAGCCTAGATTCTAAACATATGGAACTCCTACCCCGGTTTGTCCTGCCACTCCACAATTGTCTGCATTAACATCCATCTCTCATTTTCAGCCCATGTTTCAGATCACGCTGCAAGCTTTTGGTTAATTTGTCTTTGTAAGTTATCCCGTGATTGGGTTCAGGTTAATCGGGATTGTGAGGTTGCTGGGTGTCATGGCTCGAAGAGCCGAAGAACGGCTTACTACACGGTATATTGCTAAATAAATAAGATAGGCAAAGAACTAGAATAGAGTCAATAAAAAACTACAGACGAAGACTGACAAATAACCAATGTGCAAAAGAATATAAACTGTGCAAATACAAAAAGCTAATAATAACTATAAATAAATAATATTGAGAACATGAAAAAAATATATATATATTCAGTGTACTTGAAAGTAAGGCCATAGGTTGTGGAATAATTTCAGTGTTGAGGTGAGTGAAGTTAATCCATGCTGATTCAGAAGCCTGATGATTGAAGGATAATAACTGTTCCTAAACCTGGTGGAATGGGACCAAAGGCTCCTGTACCTTCTACCCGATGGCAGCAGCAAGAAGAGAGCATGGCCTGGAAGGTGGGGGTCTCTCTCTGTGTCTCCTACTAAGCTAATACTGGATCCAATTTATTACTTCACCCTGAGTGCAAACCAGTTTAATCTTCTGGACCGGCTTCCCATGTGGACCATTGTCAAAGGCCTTGCTGGTCCATGTAGACCATGTCTGTTAGAGAGTATTCTGGAGTTATGTGAATATAGCAGATACTAATTGAAGGAAGAACCAGTCTTCAGTTCTTATTGTAAATTGCAAGCAGTAAATTGAAGTTAAAAGCACAGGCTTCCCAACAGAGAAAGAGATATGGTTTGCAAAATGGTATCCATGAGACATTCTCATTGCATCAGCAAAACATTAGGAAAATTGGGTTATGTTAATTGGCCTGCATCGAACCAGGCAACTTAGCTAAGTTATTTGCTCCACTGTGACCTGAGTTCAAGCTGACACACCAGGCTGATGTTGTCACTTAGCACATTGAAAGTGAACTCAGATACAGTTCTAATCAATAGCTGATTTATTCTATTGCATTAGAGAGTCAGCTCACACTGGCAATAATCTTCTGTGCCTGGCTCTCTGTCTTCAGAGGTTTTTAGAATACCTGTGTCCATTAGTTTGTCCCAGGGTGATTGAACATTCAGAGGAGTCTCCAGCTGTAGATATCTCATTCAAAGGAAGCATTGTCAACATAAAATATGAAGTCATGGCAACTATTGAAGTTGTATTGTATCATCTGCTGTCACGTTAGATCATAAGGGTATAAGAATAAGATGTATTTGTGAGTTTAGGAGACTACCACGAGCGTCTCCAGAGGAATGCCTGCTTGTTGTGACGAAGAAAGACTGGTATATCACCAGCTTCGGTTTTTCTCCAGTGAGTTCGATCACAGTCACAACGATGTGTCCACCACCTTTCCTTCATCAACCTTCCTCATAACCTCTTCAAAGAACTCTACAAGTTTGGATAGACACGACCTATCACGCTCAAAGCCATGTTGAATATCCCATACACGAGGAAATCTGCAGATGCTGGAAATTCAAGCAACACACACAAAATACTGGTGGAACACAGCAGGCCAGGCAGCATCTATAGGGAGAAGCACTGTCGATGTTTCGGACCGAGACCCTCCGTCAGGTCCTGACGAAGGGACTCCCTATAGATGCTGCCAGGCCTGCTGTGTTCCACCAGCATTTTGTGTGTATTGTTTGAATATCCCATAATTGGGCCCCGTCTATCCAAATACTTATACATCTTATCCCTTAAAATACCTTCCAAAGATTTATCCACAACTGACAGCAGGCTCACCCGACCCTAATTTTCTGGCTTATTCTCAGAGCCTTTCTTGAACAACAGAACAATATTTGTTATCCTCTAGTCCTCCACTCTGGGAGATCAAATGAAAAGGAAAAGTACACCGTTAATGACAGGGCCCTTAACAGTGTTGACGTACAGTGGAATCATGGGGTCCAAGTCCAGAACTCCCAGAAAGTGGCGACACAAGTTGATAGGGTGGTAAAGGAATTGTATGGTCAGTTTGCCTTCAACAGTTGAGGCAATGAGTTCAAACATCAGGATATTATGTTGCAGTTTTATAAAGTTCTGGTTAGGCCATATTCGGAGTATTGCTTTTATTATAACCATATAACAATGGAAATTATTTTATTATAGAAATTATGTGGAAGTGGAGACAAAGTAGAAGAGCTTTATCAGGATGCTGCCTGGATTAGAGGACATGCACTATAAGAAGAGGCCAGACAAATTTGAGTTGTTTTCCTCTGTAGCAGTGGAGCCTGAAGAAAGACCTGGTACAATGGCATAAAATTATCAAAGGCATGGATAGACAGCCAATACCTTTCTCCCAGGGTCAAAATGTCCACTCAATGGCATGTATTTAAGATGAGAGTGGGAAAGTTCGAGGAGGATGTTTGGTGCCTGGGAGGTACTGCCAATGGTGGAGATGAAGGAAAATATGATAAAGTTTCAGAGGTTCTTGGAGAGGCACATGAATATGCAGAGAATGGAGGGATAAGAACCATATGCAGGCAGAAGGGATTAATTTAATTTTTGCCATAAGCTTAGGACATCATCCTGGGCTGAGGGGCCTATCCCTGTACTGTACTGTTCAATGTTTTATGCTCTACGTTCTCTGCAAAGGCTGCATTTTACTTTCAATTATTACTGACCTGCTGTTTTCTCCCCGCATCTCATGATAGAGGGTTCAGGGAGCACAAGGAATCAGTGTAGGTGGAAGGAGGTAAGAAAAGTAATCAAGCCAACCAAAAAAAAAACTAGAAAACAGCCTCAATGAATGTCTGAGTCAAATAATAAACAACTCTTCATATTTTTTGCATTTTCGGTGAGCCAGAGGTGCAGGCTGCCCCCAGCACATCCTTAAGTGTGTTGGTTGTTAATGTAAGTGCACATTTCATTGTATGTTTCGATGTACATGTGATAAATAAATCTGAATCGGAATCTCCTCCTTGATAAACGTAACAGCAAAAAGAACAGTTCACAGTAAAAATATTAATATCGTGCAGAAAATGGGTTATTCGGATTGCTCCTTGTTTAAGTATGCTCAATGATTATCTATTCAGGTGAGTAGATTATATTTATACAATGATGGAAACATTCAGCTTTTTCAAAATAAGCATTATTTAAAGGACGTTCCCTGTGAATTTTATAAAACTTACTTCATACTTACTTCTCATTCAAAGGAGCTGGCTGATCTTTGATATCTGGATGTGACGTACTGTTGTTGTTGCCTAAACAAATTAACAAGTGTAATTCTGAAACATCAAAGGCATGGAAATGCAGTATTATTAGTTTGTTCTGCATGTATTAATTGACTGCTGGGTGGGTATCCATATTTCCTTATATGAGCTCCTGCAGCAGCATATATGATTGATGCACCATCAATAACTCTCGGAGACGGGAGGCAAACGACAGGCTTTTATTAGCTGCAAAAGTGACCACAACATCTTGGAGACTGAGGGAGGAGCAGTGCCTCCAATCACCTTTATACAGGGGTCTGTGGGAGGAGCCACGGGAGCAGTCAGCAGAGGGGCGTGTCCAGACAGGTATACACATAGTTTACCACAATGATCCACTGAATTGTTGGATTTTGAAGCCAAGTAATAGGATTGAAAAAAGAGGCATTTAACTCCTCTACACTGATTTCTATTGTCAGCTTATAGGAATGATGCACCATCAATAACTCACACTGAGACGTAAGGCGAGATATCGGCTTTTATTGACTGGAAGAAGGAACCAGGAGTGAGTGTCCATCATACCATGTCCTGGAGACTGAGGCCGAGCGTCAGGCCTCAGATCGCCTTTATACAGGGGCCTGTGGGAGGAGCCACAGGAGCAGTCAGCAGGGGGCGTGTCCAGACAGGCACATAGTTCACCACAAGGACATAAATGGTCCAAATGAAATGAAATCAAACTCTACACAGGCAGGTTTAACAGGTACATCTTGAAGCAAGGATACAGTGAATCTGGAGCTGTGCTGAATGATGTAAAACATACAACATAAAAAAACAGGCAATTTGGCCCATCAGTCTGTGCTGCCTTCGGTAGCCTTCCCATTCCTTCCCACATAATGCCAAGGGACTTGAGAGTCTTTGTGCAGGATTCCCTCAAAGTTAATTTGCAGGTTGAGTCTGTAAAGATAAATGCAACGTTTGTGTTCATTTCAAGAGGGCCAGAATATAAAAGCAAGGATGTAATGTTGAGAGTTTATAAAGCACTGGTGAGGCCTCACTTGGAGTATTGTGAGCAGGTTTGAACTCCTTATCTCAGAAAGGGTGTGCTTAAACTGAAGAGGAGGTTCACGAAAAAATGATTCCGGGATTGAATGGCTTGTCATATGAAGAGCATCTGATAGCTCCTGGACCTGTTTTCACTACAATTCAGAAGAATGAGGGGTGACCTCATTGAAACCTACCGAATGGTGAAAGACCTTAATAGAGTGGATGTGGAGAGGATGTTTCCTATAGTGGGAGAGTCTAAAACCAGAGGACACAGTCTCAGAATAGAGGGGTGTTCTTTTAGAATGGAGTTGAGGGGGAGTTTCTTGAGTCAGAGAGTGGTGAATCTGTGGAATTCTTTGTCATAGGCAGTTGCAAAGGCCAAGTCTTTATGTACATTTAAGGCAAAGGTTGATAGATTCTTGATTGTTCAGGGCATGAAGGGATACGGGGAGAAGGCAAGAGCTTGGGGCTGAGAGGAAAATGGGATCAGCCATGATGAAGTGGCAGCGCAGACTCGATGGACCAAGTAGCCTAATTCTGCCACTAGATCTTATGATGTTATGGTCTTATAACTGAGCCTGTGCCTTATCTCCTTCTTTTTATGCTTATTCAGAATAACCTCTTGTGCCTAAAGTAAAACTGGAAGGTTGGATAAACGTGTCCACAGTCTGACAATTAGAATAGATTCCTGAGCGGCCCATTAACCCATGAGCTCTACTTCATTATTCCTCATTCTTAATATTTACTTATGTAAGTTTTGTAACTTTTATGGTTTGCACAGTAGTACTGCTGTAATTCATGGCACGCTAGTGATAACACCCCGGATCCTGATTCAGATTTGGAAGTCAATTAGCAAGTGCTTCATTTTTGTTGTTTATATTTGTCTGATTTTCTTCAGGTTCTATGATTCTTCTTCCACTCCTTCTGTCCCCTCTCTCTTCTTCCTTTGTTTTCCATCTGGCTTTTTCTTCTTCTTTCCGGATTAAGGATGACAGCACTGCTCAAGACATTTGCAAAACTGGGCAGGAAAGGATCTCCAGCTCAAATTTATGGTTTAAACTGATGACAGCGACGCCTCTCTTCCTAACAGGCTTAACAAATTCTTTGCACGCTTCAAAGCATCAAACACTACAGCAAGGGGGAGAGCCAGTCCCTTCTTACCATCTGACCAGCCGGCTCCAATCATTGATTCAGAGCAAACATGGAGGACCTTTGCCAGGGTTAACCCACGAAAAGCGGGAGGTCCCGACAACATCCCTGAACATGTGCTCAAGGAATGTGCTGATGTATTAGCAGATGTCCTGACAGACATTTTCAACATCTCCCTTAGTCAAGCCATTGTCCCCAGATGCTTCAAAACCTCCACAATCATCCCTGTAGCAAAGAAATCAGTTGTAGCCTGTCTGAATGATTACCGTCCCGTTGCCCTGACCCCCATAGTGATGAAATGTTTTGAACGGCTTGTCAAGCCTCATATCACAGCCAGTCCCCCCTCATCGCTGGATCCTCTACAATTTGCTTATCGTCCAAATCGCTCTCCAGAGGACGCAATATCCACCACACTGCACACAGTTCTCTCTCACTTGGACAACAAAGACATTTATGCCAGAATCCTGTACATTGATTTCAGTTCAGCGTTCAATACCATCATCCCGCAGAGACTAGTGGAGAAACTATCGCTGCTTGGCCGTAACACTGCCATGTGTCACTGGATTCTGGATTTCTTGACAGAGAGACCTCAGTCAGTCCGTGTTGGCAGGAACATCTCTGACTCCATCACACTGAGCACTGGATTCCCACAAGGCTGTATGCTTAGCCCATTGCTGTTTACACTGCTAACACATGACTGTGCAGCCAGATTCAAGGAGAACCTGATCATTAAATTTGCTGATGATACCACAGTGGTGGGGCTTGTCAGCAAAAATGATGAAACAATGCACAGGGAGGAGGTCGAACACCTAGAGAGCTGGTGCAGTGACAACAACTTGATGCTTAATGTCACCAAAACCAAGGAGATGATCGTCGATTTCAAACGGTCTCAGCCTGAGCACACACCCCTCAGCATCACCGGCTCCACAGTGGAGAGAGTAGAAAACAACAAGTTCCTTGGGGTGCAGATCTCAGACAATCTCAGCTGGTCCAGGAACACCACTGGGATTGTGAAACGGGCCCAGCAGAGATTGCACTTTTTGAGGAAGCTTAAACAAGCATCACTCCTCACTAACATCTTAACTATATTCTACAGAGGAGTGGTTGAGGATGTGCTGACCTTTTGCATCACAACCTGGTACTCCAGCTGCAGTGCTGCTGACAAAAAAGCCTCACAGAGGGTGGTTAGGGGAGCAGAGAAGGTTATTGGGGTCTCCCTACCTTCTGTCCAAGACCTCTTTCAGAGTCGATGCCTCTAGAAGACATGGTACATCATTAAAGACCCCTCACACCCTCTCCATGAACTGTTTGTTCTTCTGCCATCAGGTAAACGTTACAGGAGCATCAAAACTAAAACCACAAGGCTATTAAACAGCTTCCTCCCACAGGCAGTCAGACTGCTAAATAGCTGCTCTACCTGACTCTGCTTTGGACACTTTTAACTTGCACTGGACACTTATAACTTGTTTTTAACTGACATGTGGCTATTGTGTTTTACTATTTATTGTTGTGTTTATTACTTAGTGTTGCGTTTGTTATGTTATGATTGCACTGCTCCTGGGAAACGCCGTCTCATTCTGCCCTGCAGAGCTGATGTACGGTTAGAATGACAATAAAATTTTTGAATCTTGAATCTTGATAAGAAGTCAAATTTGTCATTCCAGGAATGAACTTTTATCAGGTCAATTTGCCAATACATTGCAGAGAAAAATTGGATATGGCACTAAAACAGTTTCTTTATATTCAGCTCAGATGGAGAGTAGCCTAGCAAGCCACGATTTGCACCAAAAGGAGGGAGATTGGTGCTTTCTCAGTTGGAGCTGCTGTCTTTGATCATCCCCCTCGTCACTTCTGCGTTACAGGCATCACAAGCTCCCTGACAAGTGTCATGCACAAGGTGGACAAGAATTTCTATGGTGGCCCATTTTCCCTCATGTCAGAGGAGAACTACACTCAGAAAGCATTGGAAAGAGGTGCATGTTGTTAAATTGCCCAGATATCATCTCACAGCGTCATCTTGTACTGATTGTGCTGCCCATCTTGTGAGCAACAACTACATTGCCTGTGGTCCACAGAAAGGAAATTGATTCACGTCCTTCTCATGTCCCACTCTCTCATTGCCCCACATCTCTTCTGATTTAACAACTGCAGATGGAAAAAGTGTTCTTTCTTATTTCCATCTTCCTTGCCCCTTTCAGAATACAAGGATATCTCTTTAGAAAAGGGTTTCCCAACCTGGACCCCTTGCTTAATGGTATTGATCCTGTTTTAGAAAAAGATGAGGGGTAATTTCTTTCGCCAGAGGGTGGTGAATGTGGAATTCATTGCCACAGATGCGAGTGAAGGTCAAGTCATAGTGTATGTTTAAAGCTGAAGTTGATAGATACTTGATTAGTGAGGGTGTCAAAGGTTACAGTGAGAAGGCAGGAAAATGAGGTTAAGAAGGATAGTAAATTAGCCATGACTGAATGGTGGAACAAACTTAATAGGCCAATTGGCCTGATTCGGCTCCTATATCTTATGGACTGAGAGCTACAACCTGGCCAAACAGTGATAGCCGAATGAGGGGAGAATAACATTAAGTCACATGGTCTCTCACAGCTCAGAAATTGATATATCTTTTCAACCAGCTTTTGGTACATTGGTTGGATTTGCTCCTAATAAAAGATCTCCCACAAGAGCCAGGGCAGAAGCAAAGGCATGCAATCTCACCAAGTTTCTGTTGAGGAAGACTTAGATAAACACTAACTGGGTGGTTTTAAGAGAAGGCAAATGTGTGGCACAGTGAAATTCTTGCTGGAATAAAGGGAGAGTGGTGTGGAGAATGGGGTGCTCACTCTTGTTTGCACTCATTCCTTTAGCCCACTCACCCCTCCTCTTCCTCTTCCCTACCCTCACGACCGGCTCCTCATCTTCCTCTGGTTCTCCATCACTTTCCTTTTATTTGATGGTTTACTGTCCTCTCCTAACAGATCCCTTCTTCTTCAGCCCTTTGACTCTTCCACTTATCTCCTCCCAGCTTCTCACATCATTCCCCCTCATCCCCTCTCCCCAACCCACCAAGCTTTCCCCTCTCACCTCGACTCACTTATTACATTTCAGCTATGCTGCTACCCCAACCCCTACCCTTTCATCCTGGTTTTTGCCTCTTTCCTTTCCAGTTCTGATGAAAGCTCTCAGCCCAAAACATTTCCCTTCCTAGATGGCCCTGACCTGCCAGGTTCCTCCAGCATTTTGTGTGTGCTGCTGCGGATCAGAGTCTAGTGTCATATTTGTTAAGAAGATGCATTCCAACTTCAAGGCTCAAGGCTACTTCGTCTTGCCTTCCAAGATCTTTACAGTCTTCTGTACTGTAAATCTGCCTTCTTGCCACCAGTCATGATGTAGCCAGTGGGACAGCACTGTAGAGATGCCAAAGTTTCCTAGGATGAGTGCTTGTTTGAGGAGAGTAAATTGGAGAAGGTTGGGGCTATACCACAGAAGACCAAGAGGTGACCTTAATGAAGTGCGTAAGATCCAGAAGGGGACTTGATAGGGTAGAGGGTAGAGTCAAAAAATAAGTCTGGTTATAGAGCTAAGCATTGAAAACTTAGATGAGGAAGAATTTTTTTTCTCATAGAGTAAATCTTTTAACCCAAGATGTCCATGAATGTTGAATTATTAACCATTTGATTTGGCTGTGAGAGAATTTTTAGACTTAGACTTTAGACTTTAAAATTTTTAGTGGAACTGAATACCAAATCTGCCAATATGTTATCACATGGTCAAGTAGGTTCAAGAAGCATGACCCTATTTGTCATCGTTTTACAGCAAGCAGAAATATGCATTGTTCTTTTTTAAGGTAGTGGTGGGGAAATTGTTCCCTTCTACAACCTGAGAGGATATGATTTCCTACAGACAGTCCCTGTCACAATCTCTGAGTGGTTTATCTTAATCGCAATCACCCCCTTTCAGGTTAATTTTGACAGTGTGGGGATCAAACCAGTGTGTAAACTGTCACTGCCACCTACCCACTCTGCATTCTTGCAAAAAGCAGTAATGATCCTTGTGCTAATTGCCTTCCCAAAATAGCAGTCGACATGAGTTGAATTACAGGTGCACACGCAATTTCATCCATCCCCAAATTAGGACTCTTTGCAACCAATGAACAGACAAAATTAAGCTGCTTCTCAGGCACCAATACACAATGTTGTACTAACTTGCTATCATGTGCCTTTGATTAGTTATAGAATGTGACTAGCTCTGTTTCTGTAAGCTCTCTGATGCAGCCAGCACAACGTGACAAGGAGTTTGCTCACTCATGAAGCAACTGAGCATGCCTGAGGATCTGGAGGGGAAATATGGAAGTCTGGTTGGAAGAACTTGAAGAAAGAAGGGAATTCTGATTCTGATTCTGACATACTTTGAGCTGGGGGAGCAGGAACCCTGCAAATACCTCCTGCTCAGGATGTGAAAGTATTACATTCAGACCCACAGAAACATGTCAGCACTAAGCAAAACAGTGACACCCAAGGCCCAGATTCCACTCCGTTAATTACTTAGAGGACATTGCAGCTTCCACTTTTCTCACTTACTGATGAATCCCATTTCACTGAAGATAAATTGTGGGGCTTATACAATATATAAGTCATTGTGTTTTCAGAAGGCAACTCTTTTCTGCAACAATGGTGGACTTCAATTGGAAGAATTAGCAAGCAATAACTATGAGACTTAAATCGTCCTGGACTATTAACTCCAGACATGTCCTTTATGCCTATATCTCCAGGAAAGATCTGTCCTCTTGCTTACCAATGGATGGCACAAGTAGGTAATTAAATCTTAGTGGTGCGATATCTGGCTAGATGATATTATTACTACAATCTCACTGAATCTCATGCATTACAAATTCATTCTGCACCCAACTCGGAAGATTGTTAAGGAATTGCCTTTTATTTCACTGTACATTTTCTTTTTCTATCACTGGAGATGTTTCCATCAGCTGCTATAGTGCCTTCCAAACCAGCTTTAAGCACTTACTGGAGCTATTTCAGAGGTCACAAATCAAATGAAGATACCACAATTCCAACCAGGTTGTGTGTCTGGAATTCACAAGTGACTGAAAATGGCAAACCCAAGCTGCACAATATGACAATATCGCCCACATAATTACTCAAAAATTGATACATCGGTGTTAAGCTTTGAAGAACATTGGACCTCAAATTTGTAAATCCAGTTATGTTCAAAGTTCAAATAAATTAATTAACAAAGTACATGCAGTATACAGTATGTCACCGTGATTCATTTTCTTGTTGGCGTTCGCAGTAGATACAAAGAAACACAATAGAATCAATGAAAATAACTACACGGAAATACAGACAAACAGCCAATTTGCACAAAAAGACAAACTCTGAAATTAATAAAAACAATAATTAAATAAATACCCTTGAGAATATGAGTTGTTGAATCCTTGAAAGCAAATCCACGGGTTGTAGAATAGTTCAGTATTGAGGTGAGCAAAGTTATTTACACTGGTTTGGGTGCCTGATGGTTGTAGGGTAACATCTGTTTCTGAAGCTGATGGTGTTGGACCGGAGGCTCCTCCACTTCCTTCCCGATGGCAGCAGACCATTAAGCAAACTCAGAATCACAGAATGGTTTTGGTAGAGAAAGAAGCTGTTTGGCCCTTCAATCCATACTAGCTCAGTGCAAGAAATCCAGCTAATTTCAGTGCCCTAGCCTCTTTGAGCTCCATGCAAGCTCTCTTCTTTCAGAAAGGTGCCCAGCCTCCTTTTGAATGCTTCAATTGAGCTCATGCCCTACTGGGTGTAACCCAGACCCCCAACTACATAGTGTGTGTACAAAAATGTTCCTCATGGATTCCTTTGCTAATCACATTTGTTCTAACGATTTTACATTATGTATTGTATGATGTACATGAATATTATGATAAAATAGAACCAACATTTTACACATTTTGATGAGGAGCTGAACTTTTTTTAACTTACTCCCATCCCGTCCCAGACCAACTTACTGGTACTAGCAGGATTTGGAAAATGGTTTAATGTAACAGCCGTTGTAAGCACAATCAGTATAATAGTTGAGCAATATCCAGTTGAAAGTAAATTATTTCCCCAGTATGTAAACAGAGAATTATCATCTATTTCATAATAAATTGTAGCTATAACATTGTCCAATGATTAAATATCAATCTGATCAAAGCAGTCACAAGCTGCCCATCCATAATTTTAAATGTTCATTCCCACATTAACTGTGGCTGTGGTATCATCTACCAAGTAAACTACAGCAAGTTAGCAAGATTTGCCTTAGTAGCACCTCCCAAGCTTGTCATTCCCAAAATGACACGTACAAGGAGTTTGTGGGAATTCATGAACTGAAGTAAATCACTATGCTCTTATGTTTGGAACGATATTGCCTCATGCTTGCTTGGAAAATAATGAAATTCTGAAAATGGATACAAAAGCAGGACAGAACAATGCTTAGTCCTCCCTGCGCTGATTGGGGAGAAATCATTTCACTTCTGTGTCTATTTTTTCTTTCTTTTCCTTGGCTTTAGTTGGGCTTTAAGCATCTCTAAGAACCGAAGTCTTGTATCACTTGTTTACAAAATCACTCAGATCTGGGGGAGGTTACCACCCCCTGATGAATAAGATTTAGCAGTTGTGAGGGTGTTGACTGTTGCTGCAATCAGTGCTCAAACTTGTCATTTCAGATTCAATGACTCTTGATGATGTTTTGAGAGCTTAGCAGAATGATGTATTTCATGTGCGATTTTGCAAACAATATGATACTGTGATCATTGATCCTTTTGTGGGAGTTACTTCAGACGGCTCCATTTGAAATGGATATGCTTGCTTGTCAATGTGGTTATTTACTTATAGAGTCAAAGAACACTACAACACAGAAACAGGCTGTTTGGCCCATCTAGATCATGCTGAACTATTACTCTGCCTAGTCCCATCAACCTACACTCAGACCATAACCTTCCATGCCCCTCCCATATTGTGCAACAGTCTTAGGCATACTTATCACCTATAGATAGATAGATAGATAGAGTGCCTAAGACCTATACAAAACCATATTTGTCCACATGGATGGAGAGTGAGTTTGTGAATCTGCTGGGAGCAAAGGATGTTGTGAATGGAAGGGGTGTTGGAGGTGGCAGAGGTGGAATGTCAGGGGTGGGGAGGAGGCACACGGGTGCAGACTCACAGAGCCCGAGACACCAGGCAAAGTCACTTGATTCCAAGCAACTATTCTATTGATCATTACAGAATGTCTCTCTGGTGCTTCCCGCTCCTCCCTGCTTTCTCTTCCCCTTTTCGCAACCATGGTTCCCATCTTCCTGTCCCTTTCCCACTCTCAGTCCACAGTAGAGACCCATATCAGAATCAGGTTTATCAGCGCTCACATATGTCATGAAATTTTTTTGTGGCAGCAGTACAGTGCAATACATTAAATTTCTACAATACTATGCAAACGTCTTAGGCTCCCTAGCTCGCTCTCTCGCTCTCTCTCTCTCTCTCTCTCTCTCTCTCTCTCTCTCTCTCTCTCTCTCTCTCTCTCTCTATATATATATATAACTAAGATTTTTGCACAGTGCTGTACCTATTCAAATTTAAAGTTTAAATTAAAAACACATCCACCACTTCCACTGGCAGTTCGTTCCACGCTTCCAGTATCCTCTGAGTGAAGATGTTCCCCTCTCACCCCTAATCTTAGAAATCTGCTGATCAGCTTTATCGCATTATCATCCAAATTGTTTGCAAACAACAGACCAGCACCAAAGCTCGTGGTACACCACTAACAACAGTCATCCAGTCAGAGAGGCAACCATCTACTACCACACCTTGGCTTCTATTGCGAAGCCAAAGTCTAAACCAATTCACTACCTCATTCTAAATGCCAAGCCCCTTAATCTTTCTGACCAACCTCCTATGTGAGGCCTTGTCAAAGGCCTTGCTAAAGTCCACATAGTCAACGTTTTTCTGCATCAACACTTGGTAACATCCTCTAAAAAATTTAGTTAGACATGACCTACCACTCACAAAGCCATGTTGACTAGGTCTAATCTGTCCCTGTCTATCCAAATACTTATACAACATATCCTGCCCCATAGAATACCTTCTGGTAATCTACCCACTATAGATGTCAGGCTCAATGGTCTATAATTTCACAGCATACCCTTAGAGCCTTGTTTAAACAATGAAACAACATTAGCTATTCTCCAATTCTCCAGCACATACCTGCGGCTAAGGACCCTTTAAGTACCTCTGCTAGGGTTCCTGCAAGACCTGCATCCCAAATGGCAGCTCCTTATGAGGCAGCTGACTGGTTATGCAGAAATAAATTTAATCAACAACATTCCCATCCTTGTTTTGTAGTTTCATTTAAATTATGATTTACCTTAAGCACTGGCATGGTAGATAACTTTATTTTAGTTTTTTTTAGAGATACAGCACAGTAACAGGCCCAGCAAATCCCGTACGTTTTTGGAATATGGGAGGAATCCAGAGCATCTGCAGGAAACCCACACGGCAGGGAGAACATACAATTTCTTACAGACAACGGCAGGTATTGAAGCATACTCACCGGCACTGTGCCTTTCTTTAACATTCCCATAAATCTCTCCAGGTCACCAGAATCAGAATCAGAGTTAGATTTATTATCATTGTCTTACGTGGTGACCCATTTATCACTGGGTCATAACAAGTGGCTTTATAAGGTGTAAGGCCAAACCCCCTGAAGCCTTGACTGTTGAAGTTTGGGATGATAGCAATTTTCACCAATATGTGGGAAGTCAAGTAGCATAAGGAAGCGTCGAGTTTTGGGGTGGATTACAACTGATCATGCACCAGCAACTAGGCAATACTATAACTAATTGTCAATATAGTGCTAATACATAATGCTGCTAGCTCAAAACCCCCTTGGCCCAAAACATTGACTGTTTAATCCCCTCCATAGATGCTGCATGACTTGCTGAGTTCCTCCCACATTTTCTATATGTTGCTCTAAAGTCTCCGATTCCCCACCTTACAGCATGGTGGTAAGCCTTAACCAGAAACACTGCAGCAATTCAAAAAGAATGCTTGGCAAATGAGCATTAAATGAACAAACTCTTCTCAGGCTTCCAGCCAAGTTCATGCTTCAATGACAAACTCCGCCATCTTCATCAGTGATGACGCCTAAGCATGTCTGGTCCAGTGGTATAGATAACACTGTTGTTGGTCTCTCCTGATTGGTTAGTCCTCATCCAATCAGGTCCCACCTGGTTTGCAATCAAAGTCCAGTTCTTACTTAGAGCGAGACCCTTCAACTTTGTTAAAGTCCTTTTTCTCTAGTTTAGGTTCAATGGCTTCCTTCACCAGGCAGTCCCAAAACCCACTGGTGCAGCACAGCAGTTTAGTGCCATGGCCATTGCAAATGCAATGTTCTGCTACCAATTAATTAAGCATTACCTGATAGCCTTGTCACCAATGCCTCTTCTCTAATGTACTGTATAAGTGAAAACTATTCTCTGGAGGGGAACCATGTAGTACGTTACAGAGAAACAGGTGACAAGTTGCAAGCAACAAACATTTTGCCCCAATGCTTCATCAGAAATACTTCAATAAAATAATACCTGGAAACACTTTACCATGGGATCCTTTTGCAAACATTTGTGCAATATACCTTCGATACTTCCTGTTTGCCTGGCAGCGTTCCTGGAAAGCTATCAAGAAATACATGCATGATGGACAAACATCTTTCTAAAGTTAGATTATTTATTCAGGCTTTTACAAATTACAGAGGCACGTTTGACTGAAATTAATGGAGCCATGTCATGTATAGTTAATAGGACAATATCATGATTAAATTGAGCATTTATTTTCAATAATTGCAAAGGAGTGCATTCACTACTACAAGACAGGTGAACAGATTTATATATGCTTAAAATGACATTTAAATTATTCAGAGACACTCTGCTTGCCTTGAAATAGATTGCTGGTTTTATTTTATTCTTTCCTTTTTTTCTTTGATGGTATCCTTCAATACTTCTGTGCTGAAGGATCTAAACTTCAGCAATTCAAATCCAATATCACTTTTAATTCAGAGCAGCTTGTTAAAAATGCACAACCTACAAGATTGTTAAATGTGTATACGATCCCTCGATATAAAATATTGATATATTAAAGCTGTTCACAAAAAAAAGTCATATTGTTTGATAATTCTGTGTCTGAATCAACTGTGGTTTATAAAATACAGTATACCGAGATATTCACTCTGTTTTAAAAAAGAGACTATTCAGCTGCTTTCCAATAGTTTATATGTAACCAGGTGACTGTTGAATATTATTTTTTATTGTTAAAGTGCACTTATGTATTCACCTTGGTAATGCTAAAATAGCTGTCTGTGTCTTTAAGAGAACCTGGTGACGGCATTTTGCATGGGTGGAGTAGAACAAAGAGTTGCCATATTCCAGAAAGGACAACCTTCGAGTGCTTTTCAGAAGTTTGGTGAGGAAAGATTTTCACAAGTAAATTTATCAGCGCTGGAATGTGTGATTGCGTGACATTCCTTATCGGCCTACTAGCATAAAGTGAATTTGTTGATCTCTGTTCACGTAGCGTGAGCAAGAAGAACTCATTTCAAGGTCTAGCCTATGTGCGTTTGTAAGTTTAAGCACGTGCATGCCAATTAACAAATAACAGTTACTTTCATACTGCATACATAACGAGGGTGTGGTCCGAAGCTGAGATGAGATTGTAATAGCAGGAACTGTTTTTTCAATTTATTTTCTCGTTTTTATTCTGATACCCTCTTTCTGCAATGAAACATCTAAAACAGATAAAGGAATTTAAGACCCGAAAAAGTATTTGTTGTCGTGTGTGTGTGTGTGTGTGTGTGTGTGTGTGTGTGTGTGTGTTTCCCCAGGCTGCATATAATTTACATGATTTGTTCAAATTTCGAAAGTTCAACGTAAATTTTACTGTCATAGTCACCATATCTATCCCGAGATTTATTTTCTTGCGGGCATTCACAGACCATTGTGCAAGACAACAAATTATACAAATACAAAAAAAAGAAAAAGACAAAATAATAAAAAAAGAAATAAAACTGAGAACATGATTTGTAGAGTACTTGATCTACAGGCTGTGAGATCAATTCAGTGTTGAAATTAGCAAAGTTATCCACACTGTTTCAATAGATCTGATGGCTGAAGGATAATAATTCTTCCTGAACCTGGAAGTGTGGGACCTAAGGTTCCTGCACTTCCTTCCCAATGGCAGCAGCAAGAAGAGAGCTTGGTCTGGATGGTGGGGGTCTCTGATGAGGGACGCTGCTTTTTTGTTGCAGTGCTTGTAGATGTGCTCAACAGTGGTGAATTTTGCTTCTTTGAAGTTCAAGTTCATTGTCACTCAGCCAGACACATATATAGCATTGTAAATAAAGCATTCTTTCTCTGGGGCCAACGTACAAACCACAGTACATATAGCCATGCTAGGCACCTATAGATACAATCCAGCACATACAGCCACAAAAGAATATTTGCACCAGTCCCAGAGTGGCATGGCCTGAAGAGTGACAGGTTGACATAAAGTATGAGGTACATGTTTATGTGAGACAGTATAATGTTACTGGCACTATTATAATAGAACAAGCAGTAGTATAAGATGAAAGGAGACCAGTGTATCTGTGAGTTGGGGTGTGGGAGAGGGGGCTGCGGAAGAGCATTCAGACATGATGGACAAGTGTGCTGGTTGGCAGCAGAGTGTTAAGGAGTCTAACAGCCTGGGGGAAGGAGTTGTTACCCAGCCTGGCAGTTCTGGTTCTAATGCTCTGGAATCTTCTGCCTAATGGCAGGCGGTCAAAGGGATTGCGAAAAGGATGGGAGGGGTCTTTGACAATGCTGGAGGAACTAACTCAGTGGCCACTTCATTAGGTGAAGAAGTGGAGCCCAGTGTGATCTCCTGCCGCTGTAGCCCATCCATTTCAATGCTTGATGTGCAGTGCTTTCAGAGATTCTCTTCTGCACACTACTGTTGTAACGCGTGGTTATTTGAGTTACGGTCACTTTCCTGTCAGCTTGAACCAGTCTGGCCATCTTCCTCTGTTTCCTCTCACCAACAAGGCATTTTTGCTCACAGAACTGCCTCTCACAGGACATTTTTTTGCTTTTCGTACCCTTCTCTGCAAACTCTAGAGACTGTTATGCATAAAAATCCCAGGAGATCAGTAGTTTCTGAGATACTCAGATCACCCTGTCTGGCACCAGTATCATTACATGGTCAAGGTCACTTAGATACATTTCTCTCTATTCTAGTGTTTGGTCTGAATAACAGCTGAACCTCTTGACCATGTCTGCATGCTTTTATCCACAGAGTTGCTGTCACATGATTAGCTAATTAAGTATCTTCAGGTGCATTTAATGTCAGAGAAATTTATACAATATACATCCTGAAATACTTTTTTCTTCACAAACATCCAAGAAAACAGAGGAGTGCCCCAAAGAATGAATGGCAGTTAAATGATAGAACTTCGCAGCCTCCCAGCTACCCCCCCATGCATAAGCAACAGCAAAGCAACAACCCCCCTCCCCCACCACCAAAAAAGCATGACACCCCCACTGAGCACTCAAGCATGCAGCAAAGCATCATTAAATACACAGACTTGTAGTACCCCAAAGACTACTCGTTCACCCAATATTTTGATATATCACAGGCTCTCTCTCTCCCTAATAAAGGAAAAAGAGGTATTCCCGTTTCACAGCGAGAGGAAAAACATAACGAAACAACTCGCTGATTATGGTGTTAAAAGTCTGTGGCACCGCTTCTTCTGAGCTCTGTGCCCAAAGAACTCAGGTCTGTGGGCACACAGCCAGCAGCCAAATCTCTGCTGACAATCCTCCATCTCCCAGGACACACTTGCATTAATGAACAGGTGTAAATAATAAAGTGGCCACTGGGTATATGTCCTGAATGAGGAAGAGAAGGGCAGAGAGGCACAAGTGATACTTTCAGCTGATGTTCTTTGTTCTTGCTGATGATTGTTTGCAACTCCTTCTAAATGACTGTTTACAGAAACGTTCTCCAATTTGTTTTATAACCGAGATTGTGACACAGCTCCAATCTTGAAAAAGCAGTCCTTAATTGTGACAGACAGCACCCGGTAAACACAGTCCTTACACGCACGCATTTACACACACATAAACATTGCCTTGTCGTTCTGCTGTCCTTGCACTGAGTGCATCTTCTCACAATGGTCCAAAACTGAGCTGATGCACTCATCTTGGCTTTACGGTGCCTTTCCCAACATACATGGCAAAATATCCCATTTCTTTAGTAATGAGGATATGTAAACGTATATATGTTGATTGGATGCTGTACTTATTACAGGTATTTATGTTTATTTTGTAATATGATTGTAACTTCATTGTGGGTGCATTCTAATTCAAGTGTAGTCTTAATTTAACTTTGTGGAGAATTAAAGATGGTAAGTCCTGGTGTGAAAAAGGAGGCTGTTCCCCATCACTGGGGGAGAGAGATCGGAGCTGCCAGGAGTTCAAGCTAGACAAGAATAAGTACGGAGCTTTTATTGTGTTTTTGGGTAGATATCTTTTTGTAAATATTGACAGTTTTCTTCTTGCTATTTTCACTATTTTTTTGTAAGTTTTATTTTTTGATGCACTAAAGTGCTAAGTGACTCCAGCCACTTTTCCTTGGGTCATAACCCATGCATCTATCACCTTATCATCTAAAGTTACGAAAGTTGAATCATTTTTTCACTGGTAACAAACCTAAAAATAAATATTACTTCTGAGCAAGACTAAATTTATAAATATGGCAAAAAATTGTTACTGAAGATTTATGTCAAGAATTTCTTAAAAAGACAGAGTTATTTAATTTGGAAAGAGTGTACACTGACGATGAAATTTTCACAACCTCAGTGCATGCTAAGTGACTTCAGCAACCAACTTGCACACAGCCGGATGTCACAATAGAAACATAGAAAACCTACAGCACAATACAGGCCCTTCGGCCACAAAGCTGTGCCAACCATGTCCCTAACTTAGAAATTACTAGGCTTACCTATAGCTCTCTATTTTACTAAGCTCCATGTACCTATCTAAAAGTCTCTTAAAAGACCCTATCGTATCTGCCTCCACCACCATTGCCAGCAACCCATTCCACACACTCACCACTCTCTGAGTAACAAACATACCCCTGACATCTCCTCTGTACCTACTCCCCAGCACCTTAAACCTGTGTCCTTTTGTGGCAACTATTTCAGCCCTGGGAAAAAGCCTCTGACTATCCACACAATCAATGCCTCTCATCATCTTATACAGATAGATTATGAGAGGAATATTCCATGATTATGGTTATGAGATAAATGTTGGTGGGCCCTTCAATAAAATCATTGTATAGACCCCTCACTGCTGCACTGATGTGCCAGATTTACACTACTTAGGTACGTTGTTACTGACGCTATATGAAACAGGTTGCTGTGCACAATTACGTTGTTAGTACTGAGGGAATTGTAGACCCATGGCCTTCAAGTCCAAAATAAGCAAAGGTCCATTCATTGGTTGCAGCCCAAATCCTCCTGCTGATTCCAGGCTCTAATTCAGTGCAGTGTTGATCACTAGATTGATACATGGGATGAGAGGGCTCCTGGGATGCCAGTTGAAGAAGTTCAGTCCATACTCAATAAAGACTGTAAGGATGACAGATTACCTCATCTGAAATAATCAAACTTCCATAATAGACTCACTGTGGAGATAGGTAGAGCCGTGAATTTGATGAGCTGAACTTCCTAGAACTGGAGGGTATAATTTTGGAATAAGCATCAGATTTTGAAACTGAAGTGAAGAGGTACTCTTCTCCTCAAGTGGAGGTGAAAGTAATTCAGCAGAGGACAGTATAGGGGACCAATAGCGTGACTGTATTAAAGATAAAATTGAATGACTATACTGGAAAAAGTTTAACTTGTTTCCACCCCATTGCAGGTCAGTGGGAGTAGGCAGTTTAAATGGTTCAGCACAGACTAGGTGGGACTTTATGACTCTAGATCAAAGGGTTATTAACCTTTGGAATTCTAGAGAACAGTGGATACTCAGTCTTCCCGTTTGCTTAAATATGTGTTAAACAGATTCTTGGACATCCAGGGATTCAGTTGTTACGATGAGCTGATGTTCTGAGTGTGTTTATTATGGAAGAGACTATGACCATCCTGACCCCGCACTCCCTAATTATTGTGAAAAATTAACATTTTAAAAAGCTTCTGAAATGGATACGCGACTCACAAGGACAGGATGTAAGAGGGCTTAGATATTTTCACTTGAAATATCACATCTAAGAGCTTTGCATTGACCTGGACCAAGCACTATCTCCCCAGAGTTAGAAAGCAACATTTTTTGATTGCAAAATCTTCTTCAAGACATGGACTGGTAACTTTGCGCTCAGCTCCATTTCTGCACTGAGCAATTGCTGTGGAAACCTTTCCCGACAGAGCCTTAGAAAACTCATCTCATCAGCTCTATTGTTGTCTGAGAATCATTGGCAAGTGTATTACTGATCCCAAGTGTGTCACTTTCTAGCAATTGAAAAACTCTGTAATTAGTCCTTCTGGTAAATGTGGAATATTAAAGTACAGAAGTAATACCTCAGGCAATTCTTGATGACATACTCACCTTCAAAAAAACACTGACTGAGCTATTATTAGGTAGATATTATTAGATCTTTTTTTTGGTGTCCAAAGTGATCTTCAGGACCATGTGGTCAGTAGCTGGGTGACCATCTGCCAGTAGGAATTAGAATTAGGATAATGTGCATGTGCATACCTAGCACGAAGAAAAATGGTCATGGTGGTTAAATATCAGCTCAGCCATAGGACATCTCTGCAGGACTTCCTCAGGGTAGTCTCCAAAGCCCAGCCATCTTCAGCTGCTTCAATGGTCTCCCTTCAATCATAACAGCAGAAGCAAGATGTTCACAAATGATTGAACAATTTCCATAATGTTCAAGGCTCCTCAGAGGACTGCTGTAGTTCAAGATGACAAATTGCCACGACTTCCTTAAGATATTTCAGGATGGACAATTAATGCTGGTCCTGCCAGTGGCATTCACAGCACATAAATTAATTATACGTGGAATGGTAAAAGATGACATTGAAATATTCCAGATCCCAATGTAGGCAGAGAGTAACTTTGCTGAGAGACTAGAGAGCCTAGCTTTGGTATAAAAGGCCAGCCACTGAGAATTAAGAGGAGATATTCTTCCCTCAATGCAGAGGCAAGTACAGACCCGTGGCTTCTTGCTCATCCAGTATATGAGCGCTCATGCAGTATGAGGTCATGCATTAGACAAGTGGCTTGTTCATTTTGTATATAGTTTATGAATGAAGGAAGCAGAATTTCAGTTTATTTTATATCACTCCTCCTAACATAGAAAATGGCAAAGTATCTCACGCTACAATTCCAAACAGACTAAATCCAATTCAGTTCTTGAATGCAGTAGGTACCATACTGATTTAAATTTATGCCTTGTCTTGGACACTCGCAGAAGTGAAAGCAAGACATTTCTGTTTCATTTTCTGTTAGCCTTTCAAACTTCAGAAGACTTCTTTCTTTACCAAACGATGAGCAATATAATGATTTGAACTTATCCTACCCATAACTCTCTTCTTGAATTGGCTCCTTGCACTACCAATCAAAATTACTGTTGTTTCTACATGCAGTTTGAACTGGGGTGCAGAGGAAAATTAAGCAGCTATGAAATAACATGCAAATACTGTATTTTCTAACAATTAGCTTAAAAGTCTGTAAATTGAGGAAGGCATGAGGTAAAGCAAAATAAAAACAAATCTAAATTCTGTAAATACTGCAAATCTGAAATAGAAAAGAATATGCTGGCAATAAAAAGTAGCCAGTTGAGTATTTTCAGCATTTCCTGGTTTCACTTAATATGACTGAATCTGTGCATTCTGTGCCACAACACAAATCTACTGTCACTTTGGTGGAACGGGAAATGATGTCGTCAAGAAGGTTCTTCAGAAATCAAGAATGAAGTGCAAACTTTACAGTTACAGAAATTTTATTAGATGTTCATCGCGGTACAGGTCAGACAGCAAGCAAGGCAGAGAAGTACAGAGGAACTGTAACACTAACAAACTGTAGCTGTCTGCACCTGACTGAAACTAACTGTCTGTAACTGTGTCTAACTGGCTGTTTCTGTGACTGACTGCCTGTAACTGTGTCTAACTGGCTGTTTCTGTGTCTAACTGTCTATTACTGTGTCTAACTGGCTGTTTCTGTGACTGACTGTCTGTAACTGTGTCTAACTGGCTGTTACTGTGACTGACTGTCTGTAACTGTGTCTAACTGTCTGTAACTGTGTCTGACTGGCTGTTACTGTGACTGACTGTCTGTAACTGTGTCTAACTGTCTGTAACTGTGTCTAACTGGCTGTTTCTGTGACTGACTGTCTGTAACTGTGTCTAACTGGCTGTTTCTGTGACTGACTGTCTGTAACTGTGTCTAACTGGCTGTTTCTGTGTCTAACTGTCTATTACTGTGTCTAACTGTCTGTAACTGTGTCTAACTGGCTGTTTCTGTGACTGACTGTCTGTAACTGTGTCTAACTGGCTGTTTCTGTGACTGACTGTCTGTAACTGTGTCTAACTGTCTGTAACTGTGTCTAACTGGCTGTTACTGTGACTGACTGTCTGTAACTGTGTCTAACTGGCTGTTTCTGTGACTGACTGTCTGTAACTGTGTCTAACTGTCTGTAACTGTGTCTAACTGGCTGTTACTGTGACTGACTGTAACTGTGTCTAACTGGCTGTTACTGTGACTGACTGTCTGTAACTGTGTCTGACTGGCTGTTTCTGTGACTGACTGTCTGTAACTGTGTCTAACTGGCTGTTTCTGTGACTGACTGTCTGTAACTGTGTCTAACTGGCTGTTACTGTGACTGACTGTCTGTAACTGTGTCTAACTGTCTGTAACTGTGTCTGACTGGCTGTTACTGTGACTGACTGTCTGTAACTGTGTCTAACTGTCTGTAACTGTGTCTAACTGGCTGTTACTGTGACTGACTGTCTGTAACTGTGTCTAACTGGCTGTTTCTGTGACTGACTGTCTGTAACTGTGTCTAACTGGCTGTTACTGTGACTGACTGTCTGTAACTGTGTCTAACTGTCTGTAACTGTGTCTGACTGGCTGTTACTGTGACTGACTGTCTGTAACTGTGTCTAACTGTCTGTAACTGTGTCTAACTGGCTGTTACTGTGACTGACTGTCTGTAACTGTGTCTGACTGGCTGTTACTGTGACTGACTGTCTGTAACTGTGTCTAACTGTCTGTAACTGTGTCTAACTGGCTGTTACTGTGACTGACTGTAACAAAGGAACATGAGCACATGGTTTCCTTTCATACTGCATGCCAGTTTGGGACAATTTAGATAAGAAATCAGTTTACTGGGTACTGACTGAATCACCCTTTAACTTTGCAGACAAATAAACTACAGTACTATAGAACCAAATATATTTCAATTTGCTAAACACCTACAAACAAATGATTGCAGAGTCATATAAGCAGATGTAAAGAAATTTAAACTACAAGGAAAAACACAACAAGAAACAACAATCTGGATCCTAATTGAACAATTTCTGACATTCTAATATCCATTTTTGTTTAGACTCTTCTTCATATTAACCTGGAAAGGGAAACATGAATGCTGATTCAATCTGTGGCAGAAATCCTTGCGAATTTCCCAGTGATCCATTTGTGATGGAGAGTTAGTTGAATAGGAAAGAAGGCAAGTTAAATTGCATCTTAAAAAGACACGTTTTGAGGGCTCATAATCAGGGAATTATTTGAAAAAAACATAATCCAATAGTAGGCAATGTGGAAGGTACTTGGAAAATGTGCATTGGCTCTACTCTGACTATATATTGTATTTAATCCACTAGTTCAACAGAGAAAATGAGAATACCATAAGACTCCAGCTCTGCTCCACTTGAAGCTTCACTAGCTAATATTAGGATTATAAAAGGGGAATTAATTTCCAAACACTAAAGCATCAAGAGATTTTTTTTATCACAGTATGGGTTTTTATCAGAAATTCAGCATAAATATAAGGTTATATATAGGCAGTGGGGGAATCCCATGACATGAGGCTTGAGCTCATTAATAATTGTACAAACTCCAGTTTCTCACCCATCTGCTCACAATTATGCTGCTTGGGGGCTCCAATACTCTCTCCTAGTACAAAATGAGCTCATTTTGGGTCATTGAGCCAACTGAGACAAACAAATTCAAAGAATTTTATGGATTTTCTTTTGCTCTTGAGTTACTTTGGTGGTTACATAGGTGATTAATCATTGCCTTTGTTCTCTTAATGCTTTATTAGCCTTAGGCATTCATTTAAATTAAGAATAATTAAACTACTCCCTACTAAATAAACAACTCCCATGGGATCAGACTGTATGTATCTTTGAGACTGGTTGAAATGAAAGGCTTCATGATAGATGCAAATGGATAATAGCCCAAACACTGGCCCCAATATCTTTCAGCACCAGGTGACCTGATATTATTTCACTCTGAAGCAGATTATCTATAATTACCTATAATGTCTGACAATCGTTTATACATAGTATACCAATCATGGACTGTGAAAGCCTAGGTAACATGCAAAAAGCCCTCACATCCTGTGGTCAAGGAGGCATATACAACACATGAATGAAGAGATCCTGATCTAGTTACTTTTATAACCTGGTAAACACTTCTGAACTTGCTGTTGAGAGACACTTTGAGTTCAGGAAGCCAGACTTAGACCATAAAGCCATAAGACAAAGGAACAGAGTTCAGCCATTCCGGCCATCGAGCCTCCTCCCCCATTCCATCATGGCTGATTTATTATTCCTCACATCTCCATCCTCCTGCTTTCTGCCTGTAACCTTTGACACCCTGAGTAACCAACAACTTAACAAACTCTGCTTTAAAAATACCCAATGACCAATGGAAGTGTACCAGTTCACAGAAATGGAGGGAGTTTGGATGGAAAAACTTGCTAAGATATTTTATTACACCCTCTCAGAAATCCCATTATGATAGTAACCTCCCTGTTTGCTGGAGAAATTGGGGAAATCAAAATGCAAATCATTTTCATATTTTTTGGGACTGTCCTGTTATCAAAAACTTTTGGAGGGGGATACACAATGCCCTACAAGACACCTTTAAATGTGAAATACCCTTTGAGAGTAAGACCATATATTTTGGATATATACCTCAAGAATGGTTGAAAAGAGATAAATATTTAATGAATATACTGTTGGTGGCTTGTAAAAAGACTCTTACTTGGAAATGCTTATCACAGGAGAGCCCAACTTTAAATATATGGATGGAAATTACAATGGACGTTTACAAAATGGAGAAGATATCAGCATCTGTTAACCATAAGATGGAACAATTTGATACATACTGGGAAAAATGGTTTAATGACATAATGCCTCATAGGCCTGATTTTATTCTCACAAATCAATGAATCTGTTGTAAAAAAAAAAGATCACTCCCTACTTGTACATAGTTCTTTCCTTGTGCTTGTTTTTTTCTTTCCACTCGTTTCTATAAGTGTGTACCTCAGATAAATACTTTGTGGAGATTTGTGATATATATGATTATATGATATATATGTACAATGTCTGAAATACATCTTATGGAAATGTTTGTTTGATGATGAACTTCAATAAAAAAATAAATTACAAAAAAAAACCCCAATGACTACAGCTGTTCATAGCAATGAATGCCACAGGTCCACCACCCTCTGGCGAAATAAACTCTTTCTCATCTCTGTTCGAAATAGACATCCCTGTCTTCTGAGATTGTATCCTCTGGTCCCAGACTCACCCACTGTAGGAAAATCCTCTCTGTCTAGGCCTTTCAATAATCTCCCTTTGTTCTTTTAAACTCCAGCAAGTACAGGCCCAGAACCATTAAATGCTCCTCATACATTAACCCTTTTCTTCCTGAAGTCATTCTCATGAACTTTCTCTGAACCGTCTTCAGTGTCAGCACATCTTAGATAAGGGGCACAAAACTGCTCACCATACTCTAAATGAGGTCTGACCAATGCCTCATAAAGCCTCAGGTATGTCAAGTCAAGTCACTTTTATTGTCATTTCAACCATAACTGCTATGTAAAATTGAGACAACGTTTTTCAGGACCGTGGTGTTACATGACACAGTATAAATATTGGACTGAACTACGTAAAAAAACAACACAGAGAAAGGAAAACAACTACACTAGACTACAGACCTACCCAGGGCTGTATAAAGTGCACAAAACAGTGCAGGCATTACAATAAATAATGAACAGGACAATAGGGCAAGGTGTCAGTCCAGGCTCTGGGTATTGAGGAGTCTGATAGCTTGGGGGAAGAAACTGTTACATAGTCTGGTCGTCAGAACCCGAATGCTTCGGACCCTTTTCCCAGACAGCAGGAGGGAGAAGAGATTGTATGAGGGGTGCATGGGGTCCTTCATAATGCTGTTTCCTTTGCGGATACAGCGTGTAGTGTAAATGTCCGTGATGGCGGGAAGAGAGACCCCGATAATCTTCTCAGCTGACCTCACTATCTGCTGCAGGATCTTGCGATCCGAGATAGAAACATAGAAACATAGAAAATAGGTGCAGGAGTAGGCCATCCGGCCATTTGAGCCTGCACCACCATTCAGTATGATCATGGCTGATCATCCAACTCAAAACCCTGTACCTGCTTTCTCTCCGTACCCCCTGATCCCTTTAGCCACAAGGGCCATATCTAACTTCCTCTTAAATATAGCCAATGAACTGGCCTCAACTGTTTCCTGTGGCAGAGAATTCCACAGATTCACCACTCTCTGTGTGAAGAAGTTTTTCCTCATCTCGGTCCTAAAAGGCTTCCCCTTTATCCTTAAACTGTGACCCCTCATTCTGGACTTCCACAACATCAGAAACAATCTTCCTGCATCTAGCCTGTCCAATCCCTTTAGAATTTTATACGTTTCAATAAGATCCCCCCTCAATCTTCTAAATCCCAGTGAGTATAAGCCTCGTCGATCCAATCTTTCTTAATATGAAAGTCCTGCCATCCCAGGAATCAATCTGGTGAACCTTCTCTGTACTCCCTCTATTGCAAGAATGTATTTCCTCAGATTAGGGGACCAAAACTGCACACAATATTCTAGGTGCGGTCTCATCAAGGCCTTGTACAACTGCAGTAGAACCTCCCTGCTCCTGTACTCAAATCCTTTTGCTATGAATGCCAACATACCATTTGCCTTTTTCACCGCCTGCTGTACCTGCATGCCCACCTTCAATGATTGGTGTACAATGACACCCAGGTCTCGTTGCATCTCCCCTTTTCCTAATCGGCCACTGTTCAGATAATAATCTGTTTTCCTGTTCTTGCAACCAAAGTGGATTTATCCACATTTATCCACATTGAACTGCATCTATCATGAATTTGCCCACTCACCTAACCCATCCAAGTCACCCTGCATCCTCTTAGCATCCTCCTCGCAGCTAACACCGCCGCCCAGCTTTGTGTCATCCGCAAACTTGGAGATGCTGCATTTAATTCCCTCGTCTAAATCATTAATATATATTGTAAGCAACTGAGGCCCCAGCACTGAGCCTTGTGGTACCCCACTAGTCACTGCCTGCCATTCTGAAAAGGTCCGGTTTACTCCCACTCTTTGCTTCCTGTCTGCCAACCAATTCTCTATCCACATCAATACCATACCCCCAATACCGTGTGCTTTAAGTTTGCACACTAATCTCCTGTGTGGAACCTTGTCAAAAGCCTTCTGAAAATCTAAATATATCACATCCACTGGCTCTCCCCTATCCACTCTACTAGTTACATCTTCAAGAAATTCTATAAGATTCGTCAGACATGATTTTCCTTTCACAAATCCCTGCTGACTTTGTCCGATGATTTCACCTCTTTCCAAATGTGCTGTTATCACATCTTTGATAACCGGCTCTAGCATTTTCCCCACCACTGATGTCAGACTAACCGGTCTATAATTCCCTGGTTTCTCTCTCCCTCCTTTTTCAAAAAGTGGGGTTACATTAGCCACCCTCCAATCCTCAGGAACTAATCCAGAATCTAAGGAGCTTTGAAAAATTATCATTAAAGCATCCACTATTTCTTAGGCTACTTCCTTAAGCACTCTGGGATGCAGACCATCTGGCCCTATGGATTTATCTGCCTTTAATCCCTTCAATTTACCTAACACCACTTCCCTACTGACATGTATTTCCCTCAGTTCCTCCATCTCACTAGACCCTCGGCCCCTTACTATTTTAGGAAGATTATTTATGTCCTCCTTAGTGAAGACAGAACAAAAGTAGTTATTCAATTGGTCTGCCATGTCTTTGTTCTCTATGATCAATTCACCTGTTTCTGACTGTGAAGGACCTACATTTGTCTTGACCAATCTTTTTCTTTTCACGTATCTATAAAAGCTTTTACAGTCAGTTTTTATGTTCCCTGCCAGCTTTCTCTCATAATCTTTTTTCCCTTTCCTAATTAAGTCCTTTGTCCTCCTCTGCTGGTCTCTGAATTTCTCCCAGTCCTCGGGTGTGCCGCTTTTTTTTTTTTTGCTAATTTATATGTTTCTTCTTTGGACTTGATGCTATCCCTAATTTCTCTTGTCAGCCACGGGTGCACTACCTTAACCTGGTTTATTATTTTGCCAAACTGGGATGAACAATTGTTGTAGTTCATCCATGCAATCTTTAAATGCTTGCTATTGCATATCCACCATCAACCCTTTAAGTATCATTTGCCAGTCTATCTTAGCTAATTCACATCTCATACCTTCAAAGTTACCCTTCTTTAAGTTCAGAACCTTTGTTTCTGAATTAACTATGTCACTCTCCACCTTAATGAAGAATTCCACCACATTATGGTCACTCTTACTCACGGGGCCTCGCACGACAAGATTGCTAACTAACCCTTCCTCATTGCTCAATACCCAATCTAGAATGGCCTGCTCTCTAGTTGGTTCCTCAACATGTTGGTTCAGAAAACCATCCCGCATACATTCCAAGAAATCCTCTTCCTCAGCACCCTTACCAATTTGGTTCACCCAATCTATATGTAGATTGAAGTCATCCATTATAACTACTGTTCCTTTATTGCACGCATTTCTAATTTCCTGTTTAATGCCATCCCCAACCTCGCTACTACTGTTAGATGGCCGGTACACAACTCCCACCAGTGTTTTCTGCCCCTTAGTGTTATGCAGCTCTACCCATATCGATTCCACATCCTCCAGGTTAATGTCCTTCCTTTCTACTGTGTTAATCTCCTCTCTAACCAGCAATGCTACCTCACCTCCTTTTCTTTCCTGTCTATCCTTCCTGTATATTGAATATCCCTGGATGTTGAGCTCCCATCCTTGGTCACCCTGGAGCCATGTCTCTGTGATCCCAACTATATCATATTCATTAATAACTATCTGCACATTAAATTCATTCACCTTGTTACAAATGCTCCTCGCATTGACTCACAAAGCCTTCAGGCTTGTTTTTACAACACTCTTAGCCCTTATACAATTATGTTGAAAAGTGGGTCTTTTTGCTTTTTGCCCTGGATTTGCCTGCCTGCCACTTTTACTTTTCACCTTACTACTTTTCGCTTCTACCCTCATTTTACACCCCTCTGTCTCTCTGCCCTTGTTCCCATCCCCCTGCCACATTAGTTTAAATCCTCCTGAACAGCAGTAGCAAACGCTCCCCCTAGGACATTGGTTCCAGTCCAGCCCAGGTGCAGACCATCCTGTTTATACCGGTCCCACCTCCCCCAAAACTGGTTCCAATGCCCCAGAAATTTGAATCCCTCCCCCTTGCACCATTTTTCAAGCCACATATTCAACTGAAATATCCTCCTATTTCTACTCTGACTAGCACATGGCACTGGTAGTAATCCAGAAATTATTACCTTTGTGGTCCTACTTTTTAGTTTATCTCCTAACTCCCTAAATTCACCTTGTAGGACCTCATCCTGTTTTTTACCTATATCATTGGTATCTATGTGCACCACGACCACTGGCTGTTCACCCTCCCATTCCAGAATGTCCTGCAGCCGCTCAGAGACATCCTTGACCTTTGCACCAGGGAGGCAACATACCATCCTGGAGTCTCGTTTGCGGCCACAGAAATGCCTATCTATTCCCCTTACAATCGAATCCCCTATCACTGTGGCTTTCCCACTCCTTTTCCTTCCCTCCTGTGCCGCAGAGCCTCCCATGGTGCAATGAACTCAACTGCTGCTGCCTCCCCTGATGTGATCCCCCAACAGTATCCAAAACAGTCTATCTGTTTAGGAGGGAGATGACCTCGGGACTCCTGCATTACCTGCCTACTGCTACACTGTCTAGTGGCCACCCCTTCCCTTTCTGCCTGTGTAGCTTTTACCTGCGGTGTGGCCAACTCACTGAACGTGCTATTCACGACTTTCTCAGCATCGTAGATGAGAGATGGTGCAATTTCCGAACCGGGCAGTGATGCAGCTGCTCAGGATACTCTCAATACAACCCCTGTAGAATGTGGTGAGGATGGTGGGGTGGGAGATGGACTTTCCTCAACCTTCACAGAAAGTAGAGATGCTGCTGGGCTTTCTTTGCAATGGAGCTGGTGTTGAGGGACCAGGTGAGATTCTCTGCCAGGTGAACACCAAGCAATTTGGTGTATTCTAATCTTCCTGAAATGCATACAAACATTGCATTTGCCTTCCTTACCAACAACACAACCTACAAGTTAACCTTCATGGAACCCTACACAAGAACTCCCAAATCTGTTTGCATCTCTGATTTTTGAATTTTCTTCCTGTTTAGAAAATAGACTACACTTTTATTCCTTCTACCAAAATGCATGACCACACACTTCCCGATAATGCCACTTCTTTGCCCATTCTTCCAATCTGTTCAAATCCTTCCGCAAACTTCCTGCTTCCTCAACACTACTTACCCCTCTGCCTGTCTTTGTATCACCTGCAAACCTACCACAAAGCCATCAATTTGTTCATGCAAATCACTGACATATAATGTGAAAAGAACTGGTTCCAATGTCAGCCTTTGCGGAACACAGCTTGTCACCAACAGCCAACCAGAATAGGCCCCTTTTATTCCAATATTTTACCTACCAATCAGCCAATTTTCTACCCATGCTAGTATCTTTCATGTAATACCATGGGCTCTTACCTTGCTAAGCAGCCTCATGTGTGGCATCTTGTCCAAGGCCTTCTTGAAATCCAAATAAATAACATCTACTGACTCTCCTTTGCCTATCCTGTCTGTTATTTCCTCAGATCAATTTTGCATTGAGGATCTCTACCCCCACCCCCACCCCCAGGTATATACAATGGTGTGCATTATTTTTCACATATACACTCTGTGGACACTTCATTAGGAATCTCCTGTACCTAATAAAGTGGCAACTGTATGTTTGTTCATGGTCTTCTGCTACTGTGGCCCATACGCTTCAAAGGCCGACCTGTTGTTCATTCAGAGATGCTCTTCTGCACATCACTGTTGTAATTTTGGTCATTTGGGTCGCTGTCACCTTCCTGTCAGCCTGAACTAGCCCGGCCATTCTCCTCTGGCCTCTCTCATTAACCCACAGAACTGCTGCTCACTAACTGGTTTTTATTTGCCACACCATTCTCTGTAAACATTAGGGACTGTTATGTTTGAAAATCCCAGAAAATCAGCAATTTCTGAGTTACTCAAACAACCCCATCTGGCACCAACAACCATTCCACAAAGTTATTTAGACCACATTTTGCACTGGTCTACAGGTACAAATGAAACAGAGGCTTTAGATGCCTACTCTTGGTTAACCTACTGGCACAGTGTCTGGAAAATAAAGTTGAGCTAAATTGCAATACCAAAGGGACATCAAGAACTGCTGTGTACTTTGCTTCTTGCAAGCAATCAGCCTCCGATGGTGTATCTGGTAGGGCACTGAAAACCTGTGCCAACCAACTGGCGGCAGTGCTTAAGGACATCGTTAATCTCTCACTGCTGCAGTGAGAGGTTCCCACCTGTTTCAAAGGGCGGCGATCATACCAGTGCTCAGGAAGAGCCGGGTGAGCTGTCTCAATTACTATCACCAGTGGCATTCACGTCTACTATGATGAAGTACTATGAAAGGTTGTTCATGGCCAGAATCAACTTCTCCCTAAGCAAAGATCTGGATCTGTGGCGATCTGCCTATCACCGCAACAGGCCTACAATGGATGCAATCTCACCAGCTCGGCACTTAGCCTTCAATCACCTGGAAAACTTAGCAATACTTACGTCAGGCTGTTGTTCACTGATTGCAGCCCAGCATTCAATGCAATCATGCCCTCAGTTCTAATCAACAAGCACAAAAACCTGGACCTTTGTACCTCCCTCTGCAAATGACCGTTGACTCTCTGGGAGACCACATGCAGTGCGGATCAGATATAACATCTTTTTCTCGCTGACAATCAACACTGGCACATCTCAAGGATGCGTACTTAGCCCACTGCTCTATTCTTTCTACACTCATGACTGTGTGGCTAGGCACAGCTCAAACACCATCTATAAATCTGCTGATGTCACAACTAATGCTGGCAGAACATCAGATGGCGATGAGGAGGCATAGAGAAGTGAGACAGATCGGTTGGTTGAGTGGTGTTACAATATCAACCTTGCACTCCACGTCAGTAAGAACAAGAAATTGATTGTGGGCTTCAGGAAGGGGCAGTCGAGGGAACACACACCAATCCTCATCGAGGGATCTACAGTGGAAAGGGTGAGCAGTTTCCTGGGTGTCAACATCTCTGAAGATCTATCCTGGACTGAACATACTGATGCAATTACAAGGAAGGTATGACAATGGTTATATTTCATTAGGAGTTTGATGAGACTTGTTATATCACCAAAGACACTCAGAAATTCCTACAGCACTCAAACTAGCTGCATCGCCATTTGGTAAATAGGGACCACTGCACAGGATCAGAAAAAGCTGCAGAAAGTTGCAAACTCACCCAGCTCCAACATGGTCACTAGTCTCCCCAGCACTGAGAATATCTGAAAAAGGTGATACCACCAAAAGGTGTCATTAAGGACCCCCACCACCAAGAGCATGACCTCTTCTCATTGTTACTATTAAGGAGAAGATACGGGAGCATGAAGATACATACTCAATATTTTAGGAAAAGTTTCTTCGCCACCATCATCAGGTTTCTGAATGGACAATGAACCAATGCACACTACTTCACTATTTTTTACTTTTTTTTGCTCTCTTTTTGCACTACATATTTAATTTATTTTATATATGCACATATATTCCTTTGTGTAATTTATAGTTTTTTTAATAATGTATTGCAATGTATTGCTGCCACAAGATAACATAATGCACAACATAAGCCGGTGATATTAAACCTGATTCTGATTTCTTCCCAGCCTGACGTTTGGTCTGAACAACAACTGAGCCTCTTGACCATGTTGGCATGCTTTCATGTATTGGGTTGCTGCTAAATGATTGGCCGATTAGATATTAGCATTAATGAGCAAATGTACCGATGTACCTAATGAAGTGGCCACCGAGTGTGCCGCTAGTCCTTTTGCCAATTTTATTAGGTCTGTATCCTCTAGACCCCAACAATCTGGTGCCCAGAACCAACAGTTATATATCTTGCTGTGAATGGCATTGTAGAACCGAGACACTCACAGGGGCGTTATGCCAAAGTGTTACGTTGGACTTCATTGGACTCTCTCTATGTTATATGTCAATGACTTAGAAGATGGAATTGATGGTTTTATTGCAAAGTTTGCAGGCGATACAAAGATAGGTGGAGGAGCAGGTGGTTTTGAAGAAGTAGGGAGGCTAACGAAGAACTTAGACAGATTAGGAGAATGGGCCAAGAAGTGGCAAATGAAATACAGTGTCAGGAAGTGTGCGGTCATTCATTTTTGTAGAGGAAATGATGGGTTGACTATTTTCTAAATGGAGAGAAAATACAAAAGAAAACTGAGATACAAAGGGACTTGGGAGTCCTTGTGCAGAATTTCCTGAAGGTTAATTTGCAGGTTGAGTCTGTGTTGAGGAAGGTAAATGTGATGTTAGTATTCATTTCAAGAGGACTGGAATATAAAGGCAAGTATATACTGTTGAGACTTTATAAAGCACTGGTGAGGCCTCACATGGAATATTATGAGCATTTTGAGCCCCTTATCTAAGAAAGAATGTGCTGAAACTGGAGAGGGTTCAAAGGAAGTTCACGAAAATTATTCCAGGTTTAAATGGCTTGTCATATGAAGAGCATTTGATAGCTCTGAGCCTGAATCCACTGGAGTTCAGAAGAATGAGGGGTGTCCTCATTGAGGCCTATCAAATGGTGAAAGACCTTCATAGAGTGGATGTGGAAAGGATGGTTCCTGTGGTGGGAAATTTTAAGACCAGAGGACACAGCTTCAGAATAGAGGGGTGTCCTTTTAGAATAGAGATGAGGAGAATTTATTTAACCTGAGAGTGTTGAATCTGTGGAATTCTTTGCCACAGGCAACTAGGGAGGCCAAGTCTGTATGTATATTCAAGACTGATTCATGATTGGTCAGGGCATGAAGGGATGTGGGGACAAGGCAGAGGATTTGGGCTAAGAGAAAAAATAGATCTGCCATGATGAAATGGTGGAGCAGTCTTGATGGGCCAAATGGCCTAATGCTGCTCCTATGTCTTATGTTCTTATGGTCTTAAGTGACTATGCTTTGCCTAGAAAGCGGGATGGGTGAAGGTCTGGTTCTACTATGAGACACATAGATAATTCCGATTGCATCTCGACTCTTGAGGCATCATTTCACTTATCACACACATGACGAAGAACATCAGCACACACAAAGTGCTGGAGGAACTCTGCAGGTCAGGTAGCATCTTGGGGAGGAATAAACAGTTGATGTGTCGGCTCAAAATGCTGACTCGTTATTCCTCTCCATAGATGCTGCCTGACCTGCTGAGTTCCTCCAGCATTCTGTACATGTTCTTTTGGAATTGCCGCATCTGCAAAATCTATGTTTAAGAATTTTCAGTGATGACCCAGGTTTCAGAGGAATCTGGAGAATAGCCGAGAAAGCCATCATTCTTTACTCTATGAGGTTTCGACAGAAAGGCAAATATGCTTTAGATATGAATACAACATTTTCCTTATTATGACACAAAGTAACATCTAAAATGTGAATTAATAAACCTACATAAAATGTTTGAAAAGTAAATACACTTGGAGGCTCACTGATCCTTCAAATAAAAGGCTCATTGATGGAAAAACCGATGATTTGAAGGTCACCTTGCTTCACAGTATTTATACAGTGTAGTCATCAGATTATTTTAATGTTAAATTACACAATTCAAAATCTGACAGATGACTTGCCGCTCAAAATTTCAACAAAGCCAGATATCGTAACAACACTGCTCCAGATAATGAAAGGACTTCAAAGCCATGTTGCACACCAGCTAACATCATTTATCAAGGAGACACAAAGATGAATCATGAAGGGACATGGCAAAAATGAAAGGATTTGATGGAAATGCATGTGTTCTGAGACTGCAAGTAATTAGTTCTTGTTGGAAAACTTTGAAGTCATTGGAAATACCTTGGTGTTATCGTTTCAGAGGACTTGTCCTGAGCCCGTAAGGCAATTACGAGAAAAGCTCAGCAGTGCCTCTACATACTTAGAAGTTTGTGAAGATTCAGCATGACAGCTAAAACTTTGACAAATCTCTAAGGATGTATTGTGGACAGTATATTGACTGGTTACATCATGACCTGGTATGGTACACCAATGCCTTTAAACAAAAAATCCTACAAAAAATAGTAGATCTTGCCAGGTCCATCATGGGTAAAGCCCTCCCCACCATTGAGCACATCTACATAGAACGCTGTCACAGGAAAGCAGCATCCATCATCATTGAGATCTTACAGAAGCATATAAAATTATGAAAGGGATGGAGAAGATAGAGGCAGGAAAGTTGTTTCCACTGATAACTGAGACATGAGGACATAGCCTCAAGATTCAGGGGAGTGGATTTAGGACGGAGATCAGGAGGAGCTGTTTTTCCCAGAGGCTGGTGAATCTGTTGAACTCTCTGCCCAATGAAGCAATGGAGGCTACCTCAGACTCAGAATTAGAATCAGGTTTATTATCACCGGCATGTGACGTGAAATGTGTTAACTTAGCAGCAGCACTTCAATGCGATACATAATCTAGCAGAGAGAAAATAATAATAATACTAACAAATAAAATAAAAAATATTAAGTAAACAAGTAGATCAATTATGTATATTGAATAAATTGTTTTTAAATGTGCAAAAACAGAAATACTGTATATTTTTTAAAAAGAGGTAGTGTCCAAATATTTAATGTCCATTTAGGAATCGGATGGCAGAGGGGAAGAAGCTGTTCCTGAATCACTGAGTGTGTGCCTTTAGGCTTCTGTACCTCCTACTTGATGGTAACAGTGAGAAAATGGCATGCCCTGGGTGTTGGTGGTCCTTAATAATGAATGCTGCCTTTCTGAGACACCGCTCCCTGAAGATGTCCTGGGTACTTTGTAGGCTAGTACCCAAGATGGAGCTGACTAGATTTACAACCTTCTGCAGCATCTTTTGGTTCTGTGCAGTAGCCCCTCTATACCAGACAGTGATGCAGCCTGTCAGAATGTTCTCCATGGTACAACTATAGAAGTTTTTGAGTGTATTGGTTGACATGCCTCAGTGAGTATATTTAAGGTTGGAAAGATTTTTGCATAATAGGGAAATTAAGGGTTATGGGGAAAAGGCAGGTAGATGGAGATGGGTTGATGGCCAGATCAGCCATGATCTTATTGAATGGCGGAGCAGGCTTGACAGGCCTGATGGCCTACTCCTGCTCCTATTTCTTATGTTCTTATTAAGGACACCCATCACCCAGGTCAGGCTCTCTTCTTGCTGCTGCCATCAGGAAGAAGGTACAGCAACCTCAGGACTCTCATCAGCAGGTTCAGGAACAGTTATTACCCCACAACCATCGGGCTCTTGAACCAGTGGAGATAACTTCACTTGCCCCATCACTGAACTGTTCCCAAAACCTATGGACTCACTTTCAAGGTCTCTTCATCTCAGGTTCTCCACATTTATTGCTTTTGTTTTTCTTTTGTATTCACAGAGTTTGTTGTCTTTGGCACACTGGTTGTTTGTCCATCCCTTTGGGTGTGGTCTTTCACTGATTCTGTTGTGCTTCTTGGACTTACTGTGTATGCCCGCAAGAAAACAAATCTTAGTGTTGTATATGGTGACAAATCTGTACTTTGATAATAGGATTACTCTGAACTTTGAACTTTGTTAGATCATGTTCCAACAGATGGAACTGAAAGATATGAAAATTGTGTGGGAAGTTCAGAACTGAATCTATTTCTGCAGAATTTCTGTAGTGTACTTGAATCATTGTGTTGCTTGTCTGAGTATAAAAGATGTGCTGAATAGATCAGATATTACCTGAAAAACCTTGTAGGGACACAATAAACAATTAATCCCGACCTGCTGATTGAAGTGCAAGCAACTCACCAGCTTCATGCTATCTGTTTATTTGAAAGATTTTAGTCTCTAGTTCCGAACATTTCTTTGTGCCATGGACCTTTACCGTTAACTAAAGAGTCTGTGGACCTCTGGTTGGGTACCTCTGATCTCGTCAACTTTTATCAGTGACTTGGCTGAATGGAACTCCAGGAGTCCTAAACCAACAGTGGTTAGCACCAAATTAAACCAAGCTGCCTTCTTAAACCTAGCCTGTGCTTCTCCTAAAACAGACGTATGTCCAAAGCAGGCAGTGTTTGGCCCACAGGAAATGAATCTGGGAATGGGAAATGTCTGAAGACTGACTCAGCATGAAAGAGCGAAGACGCTCAGATTTTGGCCGCAGCTGTAGATACCTGGCAGAACAGTGAATAGACTCAAGGCAAATGCAGTTACTACTTGCCATTTGTCTTTATTTTAGATAAAGTTTGGCAGTAGATCATCTGCAAAATTGATGGGCGTTAATAGTCATTTAGGGGTTACAAGTTTAAGTTTATTGTTATCTGACTGTACGTATGTACAACCAAATGAAACAATGAAACAAATGAAACAACCTGGACCATGGTGCACTCAGAAACCATATATCAACCACAGCACATAAAGCAAAATATTACCATAAATACAGTGAGTTAATAATATATAAGTCATGTACTGTGCAGCATAGGTAAACAGTAAACAGTACAGTAAATAGTAAACAGATCGCTGCCTTAGTGATGAGCCTTGGTGGTGGCAGGTTATTCATTAGTCTCACAGCCTGAGGGAAGAAGCTATTCCCAGTCTGCCAGTCCTAGTCCTGGATGCTCCTGTACCTTCTTCCTGATGGTAGTGGGTAAAGTGATTGTGAGCTAGGTGGTAGGAATCCTCAACAATGCTTCAAGCTCTTTGTATACAACACTCCTGGTAAATGTCACAAATAGGGGGTAGGGAGACTCCAGTCTTTATTAATGGCAGTTTCTATTTTTGTTATTTATATATGTAGTCATTTATCAATGTAGCACAGTTCAACACCTGACAGGTGACATCCTGCTCAGTTTCTTTTGAAACAGAATAGCTCAGCATTTAATACCATCATTCTCACAATCCTCATTGAGAAGTTGCAGAACCTGGGCCTCTGTACCTCCCTCTGTAACTGGATCCTTGACTTCCTAACCGGAAGACCACAGTCTGTATGGATTAGTGATAACATATCCTCTTCGCTGACAATCAATACTGGCCCACCTCAGGGGATGTGTGCCTAGCCCACTGCTCTACTCTCTGTGTACACATGACTGTGTGGCTAGGCATAGCTCAAACACCATCTACAAATTTGCTGATGATGCAACCATCATTGGTAGAATCTCAGGTGGTGATGAGAGGGCGTACAGGAGTGAGATATACCAGCTAGTGGAATGGTGCTGCAGCAACAACCTGGCACTCAATGTCAGTAAGACAAAAGAGCTGATTGTGGACTTCAGAAAGGGTAAGATGAAGGAACACATACCAGTCCTCATAGAGGGATCAGAAGTGGAGAGAGTGAGCAACTTCAAGTTCCTGGGTGTCAAGATCTCTGAGGATCTAACCTGGTCCCAACACACTGATATAATCATAAAGAAGGCAAGACAGCAGCTATACTTTATTAGGATTTTGAAGTGATTTGGCATATCAACAAATACACTCAAAAACTTCTATAGTTGTACCATGGAGAGCATTCTGACAGGCTGCATCACTGTCTGGTATGGAGGGGCTACTGCACAAGACCGAAAGAAGCTTCAGAAGGTTGTAAATCTAGTCAGCTCCATCTTGGGCACTGGCCTACCAAGTACCCAGGACATCTTCAAGGAGCGGTGTCTCAGAAAGGCAACATTCATTATTAAGGACCTCCAGCACCCAGGCCATGCCCTTTTCTCACTGTTACTATCAGGAACGAGGTACAGAAGCCTGAAGGCACACACCCAGCGATTCAAGAACAGCTTCTTCCCCTCTGCCATCCAATTCCTGAATGGACTTTGAAGCTTTGGACACTACCTCACTTTTTAAAATAAACAGTATCTCTGTTTTTGCACTTTTTAAAATAATCTATTCAATATACGTAATTGATTTACTTGTTTATTTATTATTATGTTTTATTTTATTTATTATTTTTTTCTCTCTCTCTGCTAGATTATGATTTGCATTGAACTGCTGCTCAGTTAACAAATTTCACATCACATGCTGGTGACAATAAACCTGATTCTGATTCTGAAAACCAAAATTAATCCTCATCCCCTTAACAGAGTAAGAGATGTTCCAGATATTACCTCTAAACAAAATGCTGATCCCTTTCTGATGGTTTTATTTAGAGATACATCACAGCAACAGGCCCTTCCGGCCCAACGAGTCCGTGCTGCCCATTTGCACCCATATGACCAATCAACCTACTAACCTGTACATCCTTGGAATGTGGGAGGAAACCAGAGCACTCAGAGGAAATCTACTCCGTCATGGGGAGAATGTACAAATTCCTCACAAACAGGGCAGGAACTGAACCCACATCACTGGTGCTGTGAGGTGTTATGCCTTCTGCTACGTTGCCGGTTCCTAACTACTGGTCATTGAGAAATTTCCTCAGGAGAACTGGGTTTGGGGATAAGCAGTTTACATACAGCTTGGGGTCAAACACTTCCCCTTCATATTTTATTCATAAACTTGCAGATATAGTGTTTCCACAATTATAAAATGGCTTGGATTTTTTAACATTACACATAGCAATTCTTATTTCAAATTTGAAATGAAGCAATGGAAATCTGTGCTCATGTTCTAAAACCATGTTGCAGTATCAATAAACAATTGGCAAGAAAACAACTTATATTCTCTGCCAATTGTACAAAGTTTTAAAGGTTCATTTATTACTAAAGTATACGACTGAAATTTTTCTTCTCCAGATAGCCACAAATGCAAGAAAGGAAAGAACGGCAGCACAATCATCAACCCCAAATCTCTCCTTGCTGCGCAAAAGCAACTGAACTAAACAGGAACAGGCACAGTGACCCCCATATCCCTCTCCCCCGCACACAGAAAAATGAGAAAGATCAGGCAACAAACGCAGAATACAAAAAAAAATCAGATTGAAAAATAGTCCACAGTCTAAGTCCACATCCAAAATGCAGAAAACCTGGGTAACATTCTCCCTCTCCATATCAGAGCAATTTCACCAGTGATAAAAGGCAGTCTCCCCTCTCCATAGCAGAGTAATTTCACCAGTGATAAAAGGCAGTCTCCCCTCTCCATAGCAGAGCGATCTCACCAGTAATAAAAAGGCATGACTGAAATCATACCTAATGTCCACTTATGTGGCTTTTAGTTGGTTGAGAAAGCAATCTCTGAAGATGTCATAACAAATTATCAATTGTATTTAGATTTAAGCTTTTATTCTTGAAGCGATATCCAAAGTATTGTTCTCCTACAGAACTCATCAAGCTATGCCACACTTAATTTTCAGACAAACTGCAAATACGTTCCTTCAGTAATTTACCTGACCATTGGAATCTGTGACAAGCAAATGATTGTTTTAGCGGGAATGTAAGGTAAGCAAAGATCCAAGGTAATCACTATTCTATCACAACGTAATATAAAAAAGAAATGTCATAGTCATGTTACAATTTGAATTTTAAAATAATACATCATTAATACATTGATGCAAAATAGCCATGTAACCATCATTCCCTACATAACTAATACATCTGAAGTGTACTTCCAAGCAGAGTGGTGAAGCCCAGACCTCAGAAATCATTTATGTGACAACTAAATCCAGTAACGTAAGGTGGTGTAGTGGTCATTTGAACTAATGAAACTAGTTGGGCTGACTGATCTTCCCTATGTATCCTAGGGATTTAATAAATAAATAACCTTATCACAAGTAAAAAAGTTATATTCCCACAACAGTTCTCCTTTATTCTCAGAAGTAAACAGATATTATACTAAGCAATATAATTTGTATGTGAACCAATCCTTTTACACAAAGGATCTCAGCAGCATTCCTCCAAGAGGACTTCAACCTTGTCGTGGGGTTTGGAGGCTTGCGTGCCTCAAAAACCCGGAGAGCTATGTTGGCTGGAGTCAGGGCTCTTGGTAGGGTCACCTATGCCAAACAGGTCAAAGGGTGGAGGCCAGACTAAGAGTGGTCCACTAGTCCTCCAGGTTCAGGGATTCACCTCAAGGCTAACGGCCCTGACTGGTCAAAGAAAACTGTTACAGAAACAACAAAGAGTAATCCTTCTGATTGTGAGTCTTCCTGAGTCTCCACCCAGGCCTTGCATGACTGACAACAGTGAAAACCAGCTACTGACATGAAGGAAGCTCTGAGCACTGCCAGAGATGGAAGACCTTCACTGCTGCCTGATGCACCATCAATAACTCTTGGAGACATGAGGCGAGATATAGGCATTTATTGGCTGGAAGAAAGAACAAGCAGCAATTGACCAGCACACTGCATCCTGGAGTCTGAGGCTGGGGCGGTGTCCCCAATCGCCTTTATACCGGGGTCCGTGGGAGGAGCCACAGGAGCAGTCAGCGGGGGGGGGGGGGGGGGGGGCGTGTCCAGACAGGTATATGTAGTTCACCACACTGCCCCAAACACCAGCAGCATAATGGGCAGTAGGATCTCAGTAACATTTTGTTTTAAAGCCAAAGGCTGTCCAGCAAGCCTACTAAGACAAAGTTAATCAGGTTGAACTTCAGAGGAACTGGAGAATAAAAAATTCTGAAAATCTTGAAAGGGTAAATGCCATCAAAATGCTTCTCCTCATCAGACAATTTAGAACTTGGTTCCAGAGGTTCTTAATTTGGGATCATGTATTTAAGGCAGAGATGAGGAGGAATTATGAATCCCTGGAATTCTCCTCCCCCGAGAACTTGAAATCTAACTAATTGAATATATTCAAAGATGAGCAGCATTTTTGGATTATCAGGAAATCAAGGACAAGTCAGATCAGCTGAGATCACATTAATTATGTGCCATTCAGCGTCTTCCAGATGATATTATCAAAAGGTAGGCAGGAATTATTCTTAACAGTGGCACTCTGCAAGGTTGCATCCTACTCCACTCCACACACAATGACTGTGTGGCCAGATCCTGCTCCAACACCGTATACAAGTTTGCAGACGATACCTTCATAGTGGGCTAGATCTCAAATTACAATGATGCCACCAACCTGTCCCTCAGTGCTAACAAAACAAACGACCTGGTCATTGCCTTTAGAAAGGGGGTTGGGGTGCCCATGCTCCTGGCTACCTTAACGGTGTTGAGATTGAGAGCCTTAGTCCTTCACGTCCCTGGGTATGAACATTACAGTAGCCTGTCCTGGGTCAGCCATCTTAATGCCACAGCCAAGAAAACTCAAAATTCCTCTCCTTCCTCAGGAGGCTAAAGAAATTTGACATGGCACCAACAACCCTTATCAATTTTGATCAGTTCTATCTAGATGCATAAGGGCTTGGTATGGCAACTGTTCTTTGTGTGACCACAAAGAACTGCAGAGAGTTGTGGACACAACTCAGCACATGACAGAACCCCTCTATGCATCTATATTTCCATACTGCTCACTGCCTCGGTAAAGCAGCCAGCACAGCCAGAGACTCCACCCACCCCAGCCAGAGACCTATATTCTCTTTTTCCTCCTCTCCCAACAGACAGAAGTTCAAGTTCATTGTCATTCAGCCATACACACATATACAACTAAATGAAACATCGCTCCTCCGGGACCAAGGTGCAAAACACACTTCATATAGTCACACACAGTACATATAGTTACAATCCGGAAGATACAAAAGTCTGAAAGCATATACCACCAAGCTCAAGGTCAGCTTCAAACCCACTGTTATCAGACTCTTGAATATACCTCATGCATGTTAATATGGAGTCTTGACCTCATTATCTACCTTATTATGATTTTGCTCTTTTTTTTTACCTGCACATACTTCATAGCTTTTACGCTTTATTCTGCTTTGTTATCATTGACCTTGTTGTACTTCAATGCACCGTGTAATAATTTGATCAGTATGAACAGTATGCGAGACAAGTTTTTACTGTATTTTTGTACATGACAACTATAAACCAGCACCAATACCAGCCTTCTGATTATGAACCTTTGAAACTCTCCACCCCAGTTGAGAATATTCAACGTTCAGCTAAGTGGATATTTAGAATCCAAAATATCACAGGTTATTAGATTTGGAGTCAAAGTGGAGCTGAGGATGAAGATAAGCCATAATCTATGACTCTGGAAGCAGCAGAGGCGGCTCGGGGTCTATGTAACTGGTCTCACCACTGTTTCTTATGTTCATGTTTTCTTATGAAGCAGAATCTTATCCAGCCAACTCCTAGACTTCAGTTCATCACTGAGCAGGTATTTATTTAGACTGAGTAAGGAAAATTCCAAATCCAGCGATGGTTTTACCTATGAAAGGTTCCTTCTGGTTGATGGTGGAACTGCCAAGCATTTTCAATATTCCTTATTCTTGGTCTAAATTTTTGATCTTCATATTTATATAGAATATTTTAAAATGATTCAGTGATGAGGCAATTAACTATCTTTGCTGATATATCTAATTTACATATTCATTAAAGTGTGTATGGGTGGGAAGGGGGAGGATTCAAAGATTTTTAATTTTTCTTTTTCTCTAGTCACAGTTTAATTAAATTTCAGACACAAGCGACTGCTGTAAGCTGGAGCAATCAACAATCTCCTGGATGAACTCAGCAGGTCGAGCAAGGATTTCAACACAAATTGATGACAACTCATTTCCTGCCTGTGGCAGATACCAATTGCCATCTACGTTATAGCAGGTCAGGCAGCCATTAACATTCTGAAAGCTTCATCAGGGACAGCTGATTTAGCCAAAATTATAATCAAGCACGCTTGCACACTTTTTCTAAGGTCACAATTTACTGGTCAGCCCCAATGTTCTCAAGGCATCGTTGCTTCAACCATCCTATTTTATGGAGCATTGCTCATGAGTTGAACAGGCTCAGATGCCTGAACCTGAAACCCTGGCCCCAAGCTTCTCTAATAGCTTTCTAACAGCTCAGGCCTACTGCCATAGGCCTTTCCAGATGGCCTACATGTTGCTGATAATTATGTGTAGAGTAAGTTGAAGCACTTCCTCTGTTTTTAAACAGTGCATTTGAAAAATAATTAAAGATTAAAATGAATTAAATTTAGTTTAAGATATACTGTATGACTGAAATTTTATTTAAAAAAAGAAATAAGAACTAAAACGACCTTCTGTTTCATTTTCAGAAAGGTTAATCATACATTAGACTAAAGTTGAGGTGATTGATGTGAAGTATACTCTGCTTTTTAGCTTAGGGTGATCTGGAACCTCCCGTGAGCTCAGAGGTGAGATCAGCAGTGGGAAGAGAGGTTAGATCGGTCAGTGTCTGATTAGCAGTGAATTCAGAGCTTCCACATGCACTAAGCAGTCACAGACATTATGACCATGAGAAGAACAAAGCCAGCAGCTCTTTTACACCTCACCTACCAAAGTTAAGCATGATCCAGCACATTTTGTCTTCCACGCCATTTCAAAGAACAAGGTCAGGTCTTATCTTTAATTACTTTCACAAATGAAAATATATTCATACTGTACCAAATTTGAGATCTAACTTGTAACGTTATGTCACTCTTCAATCCCTATTATGTGCTTGAAATTTAGATGTTTAACTCTGTACACAAAAATATCAATGAAAATGGAAATAAGACTAGATATAAAATAGACTGCTAATTCATACATGCTTATTTTGCACAATCATCAAAATATAATTTCACGCCCACAGACTCTGGTTCATAAATCAATTAAAATTTGTTGCTATATATTCTTGCTATATATTTTTAGCAAATATATTTTAATACTATTGTGGTGAAGAAAACAGCAAAGCCCTAAACATTAGTTTATTTATGCCTCTGTTGATAGTTTGTCTAAAATAGAATTCCTGATGCAGCCCTGGATATGGCCAGGGTATTAACCTGGTAACGTAGACCCTTGGTTAGAGGTGAATGTTCTGCCTCAGCAATGTAATAGTATCCAGAAACCAGCATTTTTGAACAAGGATGTGAGTTCAGACCCCATGATGGCAGCGCAGCAAAACTCATCCAGGTACCTACATAAGCATAGAGTCTGGCAGGTAGTGAAAATAGGCAGTGTTGCTAATACGCTTTAGAATACATTGCAGAGCTTAATGGAAATAAATCGAGGGAATGAGATTTATAGGATTGTTACTCAGTGGGTCAGCATAGAACTTATAGGCAGAATGGCTTCCTTCAGTTTAGACACTAGAATACTACAGCATGGTACAGTATTTGCTATTTGTGCCCTGGGAAAAAGGTACTGGCTACCCACCCTATCTATGCTTCTCATTATCTTGTAGACCTCTATCAAGTCCCCTCTCATCCTTCTATGCTCCAAAGAGAAAAGTCCCAGCTCTGCTAACCTTGCCTCATAAGACTTGTTTTCCAATCCAGGCAACATCCTAGTAAAACTCCTCTGCACCCTCTCCATAGCTTCCACATCCTTCCTATAATGAGGTGACCAGAGCTGAACACTAACACTGAGCTCTAAGTGTGGTCTCACCAGAGATTTGTAGAGTTGCAACATGACCTCTCTACTCTTGAACTCAATCCCCCTATTAATGAAGCCTAGCATCCCATAGGCCTTCTTCACTATCCTGTCAACCTGTGCAGCTACCTTGAGGGATGTATAGATTTGAACCCCAAGGCCCCTCTGTTCATCCACACTGTTAAGTAACCGACCATTAACCCTGTTCTCAGCCTTCTGGTTTGTCCTTCCAAAACACATCATCTCACACTTATCCAGACTGAACTCCATCTGCCACTTTTCTGCCCAACTCTGCATCCTATCTATATCCTCTTGTAACCTTCGACAACCTACAGCTCCATCCACAACTCCTCCAATCTTCGTGTCATCTGCAAACTTACTCACCCATCCTTCTGCCTCTTCATCCAGGTCATCTATAAAAATCACAAAGAGCAGAGGTCCCTGGACAAATCCTTGTGGCACTCCACTAGTTGCCGATCTCAAGGCAGAATACTTTCCTTCCACTACTACCCTCTGCTTTCTTCCTGTAAGCCAATTTTTTATCCAAACAGCCAAGGTTCCACTGATCCCATGTCTCATGACTTTTTGGATGAGTCTCTCATGGGGGACCTTGTCAAACGCCTTACTAAAATCCATGTAGACCACATCTACTGCCCTACCCTCATCAATTTTTTTTGTTACCTCTTCAAAAAACTCAATTAGGTTCATGAGGTACAACCTTCCCTTCACAAAGCCATGTTGCCTATCCTTGAGTAGACTGTACTTCTCCAAATGCTCGTAGATCCTATCCTTAAGAATCCTTTCCAATAGTTTGCATACCACCGACGTAAGACTTACCGGTCTATAGTTCCCAGGATTCTCCCTATTACCTTTTTTAAACAAGGGAACTACATTTGCCATTCTCCAATCCTCCAGCACCTCCCCTGCAGCCAAAGAGGATTCAAAGATCATAGCTGCTGCTCCAGCGATCTCTTCTCTCACTTCCCTCAGCAACGTGGGGTATATCACATCCGGCCCTGGGGGCTTATCAATCTTGATGCTTTTAAGAAGATCTTTCTTCCTTAACCTCCACATTGTCCAGCACACAGGCCTGTTCTATTTCAACCTCACCCTGATCAAGGTCCTTTTCACTTGTGAATGCTGAAGCAAAGTATTCATTTAGGACCTTCCCAAACTCCTCCGCCTCCAGGCACATGTTGCCTTCTTTATCCTTTAGCGACTCCACCTTCATTCTTGTCAACCTTTCCTGATGCAAGCAAGATGTTTGAACAAGTACAATCACATTATATCCGCAATATACAAACCAATATGACCATATTACATCCAAAACAAGATGCACATATTTACTTAACCATACTATATCTAAAGCTGCCATTTTGATTTTCCTCTTTGATGTGCTTTCTGTAAATTCCATAACCTTTCATTACAATGGACTGAATACAGCATTACTATAGTCCAAATGCTCACCATATGACACATCATATAACTCTGTTCTCCCACCTTCTTCCACAAATGCCCTTGATACTTCTTGCAGTTTTGGACCCATGGTTAATACCTCAAACATCACCTCAAACTAATAAGCAAATGGAGAAGTGTATGAGAATTTATCTCACAAGTGCAACCATAGAAAATACCTCATTAATGGACAATTGATGTAGGATTTGACAATGAAAAAAGTCTAATATACACATGCTTAATTGCTTGCAATCTGCTTTTTAAAAAATAATCATTAATAAAAAGTTAATTATGCAAATAAATGACAAATGTGGTGAAAATGTAGACTTTGTTTGCGCATGGACACCACTAATAATTATCAAAGCTGAGCAATCACTTAAAAAATATATGGGCTTCTGTATAACTACATGATTGAAATTGTTTGAAACATGAATAATGCACAAAACAGCAACTCAGCAAGACTGGTGAAAAATGCACCCATCTCTTTTATTTTATAATGAGCCATCTCTAACATTGCATTGGGTACAGCCAAACTCAATAGCATTCAATGGGATTTAGGGAAGCTAATTTGGGGGATTCTGGTTAGCTATAAGAGTGGCAGCTCATTTCTTCAAATATTATCATCTGGTTAAACATCCACATGTCTGATATCATTTATTGAATCAGTGGCATACAGGGTAGAGGAAAAGAAATTACCCCATTAACCCTATTCCTGCTCTTCAGTCTCTCATAGAGTTTTGGCATTCAATCTGCTGTTTATTGTAATGAAAACATTAGGAGTAAAGGCAGGAGTAGGCCATTCGGGCTATTTGTGCCCAATCAACTAATCTAGTCATTCCCCCTCACCCCTCTCTATCTATTACACTCATCACCGCAATGCAATATAAACACTTTAAACCACTTTTTATAAAGCTGTTTACATTGTAAATACATGCTGGTATTTATGTATTTAGGCACATTTTTCCAGATCTGTACTTTAACTTCTAACTTTATATCTTATGTAATTCTTTATTCTTTATAATTGTTGAATGGTGTTTTTGTTGCAATTCATGCCGACACGCCACAGCTAATTCCTAATACATTTAAATGCATATGGCGAACAAAGTTGATCCTTATCTTGCATCTGTGAACCAAGGTTTAAGACACTTCAGCCAGGAGAAGAATCACACCTGTCAATTCCAATAAGAATTTTATATGCTTCAACATGATCAGTTCTTTTTCTTACTACTGGACCAGTTTGCTTAATCCCAGTTCACTCAATGTCACAAACCAACCTGTTGAACCTTTGCAACACTTCCTTGAGTCACAAAGATACTCTTCCTTAGGAGGAGAGACTGGGCCTATGGATGATATTATAAATTATGTCTGACCAGGAACCTAAATAATTGCAGTAAAATAATTTTAGTTTTCCACCCAAATCTACTTCAATAACTGCACATTTGCAGAGAATAAATAATTCCCTAAAGCACAGAACATTGTTTTTGCATATTAAAATATAACATATCCCTGATAAGAAATGTTGTCCCTGAACTCAGGAAGAGAAACTCTTGGACAAGAAAAAGGGAGAGATGCGAAACAACTGTCTGCCTTAAAAAATAACCAGGGAAGGAAAAAGCCATAATAATAGGCTCATTGCACCATTTGCTTTACAAGCCCAGACTCTGGAGAAAATTGCAAGACAATAATTCATTTCTTTGCAGAAAATAAACAGAGGTCTATCCCAATTAGTGCAATGGGAACCCCTCCATGTAGGGTAATGAGAAACCTGGTAAATTTGTTCTGAAGCTGCTGCCTATAGTTTTAGAATGAATTTGTAATTTAGTTTTGGTCACACCTTAGCTTACTGCTGGTGGTGTAGTATCACCCTCCCTCATCCATGTAAGGACAAGGAGATGGTTGGCATCAAGCATCGATATCTCCCAGGAGGCCTCTTCTTTCTTTTGCTCTGCTTTCCCTGCTGATATTCCACCAAATGATCTACGTCCTCTGGGCCTCCTTGTTCCTTGTCCCCTAGTAAAAGCACTGATGAGGTTTTGTAGTAGGAAGCAGACTCCAATAAAGTTTTCACATCAATAGCCGCATACTAAAAGGAGTCCCCCGGCGAATGCAGGCTGCAAAATCCCAGCTTCAGGAGTCTGGTAGCATTTTCCACTACAATCCTGGAAATGCCCTGGCTGTTATTGTTTCTGCAGTCTGCTGCTGTAGAAGGAGGGTGAGCAGTTGAAGTAGAAACTGTAGCTAGAGGGTGACCATTTGAGGTAGAAAAGTTCAAAGTTCTAAGTAAATTTATATAACTTTAATTGAGCTTTCATTCTTGTTTGAATTGTTTGAAAGTATTTTAAATGGTTTTTGCTTTCAGATTTTCTTAACTTTTAAAAAGCTTTGTTTATTTTGTTGATGATTTTGCGCATTACTAAAAGTTTCTGAACATTTTGCCAGATCTGAGGTCCAGTTAAGTGGAGTGCAACCTCAATAGCTGTCAAAGTTTCTCAGAACATTTGGGGCAAGGCTTATTCTGGCCCCTCCCCATGCTTGGAGTACAGGTATAAGTAGAGTACAACTTGAAGCACAGTGCCTCACCATATTGAATCAGAATCCTTCATTCAAGCAACTTCACAATAGTGGATCTGCTAAAGTTAGATCCCAAACACTCTTGTCAATGGCAAGACTAGGTGGGTATTATGGCCAATTCCCTCCTTACATTCTCTCAAATAATTGTAGGGATGGTGTTTGATTGGAAGATTAATTATTTTGTTCAGTAAGTCTCAAGATGAAAATTCCCATCCTTTCTCTAGTTCTGACTTTTTTTTGAAAAATTAACAGAAGATGAATTTTACCAGAGGGGAACTCAATGAATATCCTCTGATGTATCAGACTGCTCTGAAATTCCATCAAACCCCATAATCTAATTAATTTGTTCAGAGAACTAAAGCATGAAATCCCAAGGGAATAATTTGTAACAAGAGAAAACCATAATAGAAGTAACATTTTAAAATGTGATACATCTAAAACCAGAATGAAATTGCTTCTCATTTTCATCCTTTGTCAAGATTAACAGCAGTGTTTATTCATCATATAAAAGAAGACAATCAATGCGACAAAAAAAAACAAATTGCTTGAAATCTATTTTGCAAGCTTGAATGGTGAGTTTTTTTAACCTTTCTTTCAAGGGCAATGGAAAATCTTTGTGCTCCTCCTCTCATCATTTCACATCCCTATTATAAATCTACAGACCCTGTACAGATTACAGATGAAGAGGTGTTTGCTATCCTGAGGCCAATCCCCAGAGTCTGACAAGATGACCCCTCAGACCATATGGGAGGCAAGTCCAGAAATTGCCGGAGCCCTAGCAGAGATATTTAAGGGCCTGTATCTCTGCTGTACTTCTCTATGACTCTATGGCTCTAATCTCAACAGACGACTTCCAGGTTCTAAAATTTCTCATTGTCTTTCCTGACATGGTATAAGGAGTAGGTCTGGTAGGAAGCCTTTGAGTTAACATTAAGCCTCATTTATAAAATAGAAGATAATTTCCAAATTTATTTGGAGGTAGCAGCAGAATTACCTTTACTAATGATCTAAAGGCATATGGCCAAATCCCAATATGGCAGATGAATGAAAAAAATGACATTACTCATTGTATGAGAACCGTTTGAAGGCTCTGGGCCTGTATTCACTGGAGCCTAGAGGAATGATGGAAAAATCTCATTGAAACCCATCAAATATTGAAAGGCATAGATAGAATGGACATGCAGAGGATGTTTCTTATAGTGGAGGATCAGAGGGTACAGCCTCAGAATGGAGTGACATCCATTTAGAACTGTGACGAGGTGGAATTTCTTCAGCTAGAGGTTGGTGAATCTGTGGAATTCATTGTCACAGACTGTGGAGGCCAGGTCATTGGATATATTTAAAGTGGAAGTTGATAGGTTCCTGATTAGTAAAAAACTTCTGGTAACTTTTTTGATATTATTGGCTTTTTTATTTGCCTCCTGCTGGTTTTTAAAAAGCTTTCCAATCCTTTAACTTCCAACTCCTTTTGGCTCCATCATATGCCATTTCTTTTTCTTTAATGTTGGCTTTGGTTTCCCTTGTCAACTACAGTTGTGTCATCCTGCTTTTAAAATACTTCTTTGGGATATACCTATCCTTCCAAGTTGCTCCCAGAAATTCCAGCAACTGCTGCTCTGCTGGCATTCCTGCCAGTCCCCCTTAGCCAGTAGCTCTCTCATGCCTCTGTATTTCCCTTTACTCCACTGTAATACTAATACATTTGACTTCAGCTTCTCCCTCTCAAATTGCTGGGTGAATTCTGTCATGTTGGGATCACTCCCTCCTGAGGGTTCCTTTACCTTAAGCTTCCTAATCAAATTGGGGTCACAACACAATACCCAATTCAGAATAGCTGATGTCCTCGTGGGCTCAACCACAAGTTGCCCTGAAAAGCCATCTTGTAGGCATTCTACAAATTCTCTCTCTTGGGACCCAAAATCAGCACCAACTTGGTTTCACAATAGTTATGCAATCCCTGATGACTATAGTAACATTGTTTTTTTGACATGTATTTTCTATATCCCTTTGTAATTTGTAGCCCACATCATGGCTACTGTTGTACATCTGTATACAACTCCCATTAGGGTCTTCTTACCCTTGCAGTTCCTTAACTCTACCTACAACGATTCTACATCTTCTGATTTTATGTCACTTCTTTCTAAGGATTTGATTTCAAGTTTTACCAACAGACCCACATGAACCTGTCTGCCTACCTGCCTCTCTTTTCAATACAATGTGTACGCTTGGATGTTAAGTTCCCAATCATAATCCTCTTTCAGCTACGTCTCATGGATGCCCATAACATCATGCCTGCCAATCTCTAACTACACAACAAGATCGTCTACCTTATTCCATATACTGTGTGCATTCAACTATAACACGTTCAGCCCCTTTTTCATATTTGTTCCCCTCTGACACTGCAACTCATCCCACTGACTGGAATTTTGCTCAATTATCTGCCTGTCCTTCCTGATAGTCTCTCTATACATTGCCTCTGCATGTCTCCCAACTGTCCCATCCTCAGCCCTATCCCTCAGCTTCCCATCCCTCTGCCAAATTAGTTTAAACCATCCCCAACAGTTCTAGCAAACCACCTTCAAGGATATTGGTTCCTCTGAGGTTATACCTTCCCCAAATGAGATCCCAATGATCCAGAAATCTGAACCCCTGTCCCTGCACCAATTCCTCAGCCACACACTCATCTGCTAAATCATCCTATTCTTACCCTCACTGGACGTGGCACAGACAACAATCCAGAGATGGCAGAGCACAGTCAATGGGCAGAGTAGCCTAATTCTATGTATTACGGTTTAACTGCCAAACCTGAATTAAAATAAAGTCTTATGAATATTAGGATAAGTACCCTGTGAGTTGTGCTTGAGATTAGCAGTCCTGCAATAGTCAACTAATCAAACTTTCATCACATTAAATCTTAACAAAAAACAGCAGGGCTCTTTTCTATCACTCATCTCCTGTTCTTAAACAACTAACATAAATATAGTTTTACTATTTGATTCACGTCCTAGTTGTCTGCACTAGCAGACATTATACAAACTGGCCCAAACATAATTGGTAGACATTGATCTAGACTGACATGCATCCAACATTTTGATACATTGATTTTACATAGAGATCAGCTCTTTGATGCATGATTCACATTTCTTGACATTATTACATATGCATCGGTGCAATTGAATTAGATGTATTTCAATTCAAATAATACCTTGAAATGACATCAAAGAAGCTATTTCTTTTATCATCCTGGTGTGTTGTCAGTATTGAAGTATTGTCAGGCCAGTCAGTATAGTATTCTTTAATCTGGGGAAATGGTGCTGAATGGCTGTCTAGCCTAGTATCCAGGGATATAATAGACTGCCATGAAGCTCTCAACACTCCAGAATACAAGCCATGAACTTCTATGAACAGGATAGATTTTCACTCTATTAGTATGCAGCTGAAGTGTGGTAACTATAGCACGTTCATAAATTTGTTCCAGTTTCCCTGCCAGCTGCCAAGAATGGTTCGCTCTGCGACACTTGTAAGTTTTTCCAGTTTTCCATTCATCCGGGGAAAATCTGGACAGGCAGTGGGTGGATTGCTCTCATGTTGTGGCTGATAACTTTCTCATCAGACCTGATCAGCTCACCATTATCAAGACCATGCAAAAACTACACTACAGGCATATCGATTCAAAGGTTCAAGCATCTCGATGACTCGGGACTTCCTTCGATGTGATCTAACCATCCCCGTAGCGTACAATGTTCAATGCTACTCAGTCATGAAGTTTGGACTGCAATATTCAAGAAAAGCACCTTGAAGACGCATCATCTGCTGTGGAGGAGCTGGATGAAGAGCAGTGAGAAGCAGAAGAGTTGGCAGCCCAAGTAATTGGAGCCCAATGAGGCCAGATGGAAGTGAAAAGAACAGCAGTTTCATTAACACTTTCATTGCACCCCCTGTTCAGATGCAGAAAGCCCCTTCTATATTAGTTTATCCCCTTTACCCTTTCTTTAATCAACATTGTCAACTCCTACTTAATTATCATTCAGAAAAAATGAAGGTCATTACGCCAGACAGGAGTGTCAAATGTAATACGCGTGACCCCAAATAAATACCTTTCTCCATGTCATGCGCCTTAGGAGTTCTCACATCCACTTGAAGCCACTGGGGCAAGAGTACCTTCCCTCTTACTTCTCCTGCAGTTGTACTTGCACCAATCTATCACCAATTCCATTTACCTGTATTGGATCCATAGACTATTCAAGTACGTAAGCAGATGCCTCTTAAATGTTCTGATTGTATCAGCGTCCAACATCTACATTAACAGCATGTTTCAGATGCTGAGAAAAGCTTTCCCCTCAGATCCTCTCACCTTAAACCTGTGCACTCTTGTTTTAAATACAAATACGTAACAAGGGCTACTCATGCACCTTGATTCCAAAATTCACTTACACTGAAGTCAGTAAAAGTGCATTTATGCATTTCATGTGAGCAATCAAGGATGAATTGCCAGCTGAACAACTCCACTGCCCCCGATGGAGGACATATTGCCTATGCTTGAGACAGGCAACCTTGAAAACATCTCTGGTCCCAACTGCAAGTCTGCCCCGCATGAGCTGCTGAGGGTCACTCTGGCCCGTTTAGTCTTCAGGCAACAATTCGAGGCGGCTTGAGGAGCAGGTAAGTGAACAGGCAGATTTCTCCGATGATGGATTGTGCCTGCCCTGCCAAGAATAACAGCTCAAGCAAATGTGAAACTCATCATTCCCACTGACCTGTGAGAGAGAATGACACCAGGACAGCAGTGATTCTTCAAAGTCTGCAACACGGGAGACATCAGTCTCATCTAGATGGAGTCTGTTGCATTAGGGTACAGAATTGTTATTTCTCCTGCATTTTCCTTGCAGCTTACCTTTCCTATGCTTGCTTGTATTTTTGTATAGTCTCTTATATAGTGTACATGTAATTGTCCAGTGAATTTTCCAACAATTACCATATAGTTGCTTCCATATTTTTCTAGGTGTCACACCACTTGAATTAGGTAATTTTACAGATTAATTGTTATCATTGGAATTTGTATTATCTCCAGTCAGAGTATGAGATGACCACTATTACTTCCTTTATCTTTTCCTTTGTTCCCTCAGATCATCTTTCTTGTTTGTTTTCTGTTGTTTTAACACTTACTAAAATGGCCAGAAGCAAAAAGTTTCATAGTTCATTCTTGCCTTCCAAAGAACCTCTGGATCACAAAAGCATCAGGATCCAGAGTTCCTAAAGTTCTCTGTGCGTCATTCCCACTTCCTTCCGATTGTCAGGACAGGGCTGCAGCACGTCTGAAGGAAGCTCCATTAGAAGCACAGAGGGCTAATGCTCTGAACAAGGGTGAAGGTAGAACTCTTCTGTTGTTTTAAATGTGGTGCTTAAGTTTAGTTGGTCTATGGTAAATCATCTAGGGTGGGTAAAGTAGATTCCTTCACGTTGCTGAGCCATCACTTAACGGCTTTATCCCCTTTAACTGTCTCCTGAGCTGTCAGGACCTGCTGTGTAACCTTTGTAGAAATCAACAAGCCTCAATTCTTTCATTTCACAAACAGTGTTATCTGTTTCAACTGAGTGAAACTCTGCAGGAGCTCCTTTTCCTTTTCTGGGTTCCCATGTAAATGTTTACTCTGGAACCCCTCTTATCAATAAAGTCAACATTTATTTTTCAGTTTAACTACCTCTTCGATCAAAGTCATTGGTTATGTAAATAGGATTCTAACTGCCATGGAGATACTGTGTCAAAAATGTAATTTTTACTTAAGAGATTAGTCACAAATTCTAAATGTCATCAATCTCAGTATCATGGTCCATGAACTTAGAACTGTAGAAATATTTATCAAATGGCATTTTACTGAAAAGATGAAGTACATTAAAATGCATGATTCAATGAAACACATTTAGCCTAAACTATGCCAGAGTTATGATGCCTTGGCAAATTATTATTCAGTGTTGAGATGCCTTTTGAGATTATATACTTTCATTGTATATATTTAAATTATTATTTCTTTACATGTTGAAGTTTGGAATCATTTCTGATACTTTTTCTGTACTATCCATTTCAAATCCATTCAGACTTCAGATAGTTCGTGTGGCCATTTTAGATAAGAGCAGCAGTAGGTGTTGCTCAGATAACATCTGCCAAAGCTTCTGAAACAGATTGTCTGTTCACAGCTCCAATCACTCCAGTCATGGCTTTTAAAAGAAAGCCTGCATCTGAAGTTTGGAGCAAAATTGCCTGGAATTGCTGAAGGCTGATATTTTCTTTCAAGCCTGCTATCTAACATAGAACATTTGCTGCTGCAAGCAGTCACACATTACAATCGCACAGGCCATAGTCAAACAAACCTCTGAGCTTCATCAAGTTCAGGTCTGGGGTCCTCAGCAAAATGGAAGAGGAATCCTTCAACTACATGTTTAAATAAGGTGATTACTGCATAACTGCTCACGGTTTTCTCCTGGGACTGTCTCCAGAATCTTCTTGTTTATTTATTGATAGACAAGTGTGTTGGTGCAAGGACATTTATTGTCCATCCCTCACTGCCCTTGAGAGGTTGACAGCGTGCATATTAGAGCAGAACTTGTAGGAGGTGGAGATCCCTTGTGCCCCCTGTCCTTCTGTTTGGTGGATGTGAGTTTGAGCAAAGTTGTATAAGCAGACGTGGAGTTGTGCCTGTGCATTTTGTGGCCGTGGTGTACCGGCTGGAAGACATTTGCTCTGCTCTCTGCAGCTGTGAGGCTGAGGCTGAGGCTGCGAAGCTGCTCTGCGCTCCATGACTGCAGGCTCCGCGAAGTACTGCTCTGCTGTGTGATGAACTGAGGCCGGGGCTGTGGGCCTACTCCAGTTGCTCATGCCTATGGACTCACTTTTGTCCTGAATGCTGACGCTTGCTTTTATTGTTTGCACAATGTGTGTGTGTGTGTGAGAGAGAGAGAGAGAGAGTGTGTGTGTGTGTGTGTCTGTGTGTGTGTGTGTGTGTGTGTGTGTGTGTGTGTGTGTGAGAGTGTGTGTGTGTGTGTGTGTGTGTGTGAGAGAGAGAGAGTGTGTGTGTGTGTGTGTGTGTGTGAGAGAGAGAGTGTGTGTGTGTGTGTGTGTCTGTGTGTGTGTGTGTGTGTGTGTGTGTGAGAGTGTGTGTGTGTGTGTGTGTGTGTGTGAGAGTGTGTGTGTGTGTGTGTGTGTGAGAGAGAGAGAGTGTGTGTGTGTGTGTGTGTGAGAGTGTGTGTTTTCTCTCTCTACACATTGGACGTTCAGTCCTTTTTTCCAAAATGGGTTCTTTCAGCTTTCTCATTTTGTGGCTGCCTGTAAGGAGATGAATCTCAAGGTTGTTTAATTTACAAATACTTTGATAATAAATGTACTTTGAACCTTTCAAAGTTTAAGATGCAGGGTAGTGCTCCTCTCAAATGGCTTCTTCTGTCGGCTTTGGTTTTGAGCTTCCTGACAGTTGTTAGAGCTGCTTTAGCACTCCTGACTAACAGGCTTTTTGGAGCTGAGATGCTCACTGCAGGATGCCCAGCCTCGAACCTGCCCCTGCAGCCATCAAATTTAAGTGACTGATTCAAATAGCTTTCTACAGTTATCTGATACTTACAAAATTAATGTTTTATCATTTGCTAACGTCTTGAATATATAAGCATGATTAGTCAGTAGAATTTCACCCAACTCTAGATTAGATTGTGGTTTCTGATGCTTGCTAACTAGGCTAGCCACAATTTGTCTTCTCCCTTACAGCCTTAGATGCAAAAAAAGGAAAAAAATTTTAAAAACCTGACGATAATACCATTGGAGATGGTAAAGAAGATGAGGTCCTGATTAACCACCTCCTCCAGCAGGAAGTACTTGAAGAGACAAAGAAAAGAATCAATTGCATTTTAATATCACCTTTCACTACATTTCTAAACAATTTGCTGCAATCAAGCTATATCTGAAGTGCAATCATTATGGGAGTATCAAGCAGCCAATTTGTACAGTTAGGTTCCACGAACAGCACTGAGGTAATAGTCAGATTCTCCATTTTATTTTTGGTGGTTGCTTATGGGATCAGTATTGTCAAGGACACCAGGAAAGCTTCTTTCTCTAAATTAATGCCATGGCTTCTTCCTTTTACACAGGCTCTAGCTCAATGTCTAACCTAAACACCTCTCCCAGCACAATACCCCTTCCGTGTGGCCTTGAACTACTAGCCTTTCAGCATTGTTTGCATCCACAGTCTCTGGCTCAGGTGTAACAGCCAAGGTTATGTTAAGGGTTGTTCATTTCAAAAATATTGCATAGAAGAGCAAAATAACCCAAAACCTGCCATTTAGACTGTTATATAGATTATTGTATATTTATGTTGGAAAGAGGTAGGAGAGAGGTATGTGGACATTGGGTGCTACTGATGTCATATAAACACTTCAAACTCAGTCAGAAGCTAGTTAATGCCTAGCTGCAGACATGAAAAACTACGGATGAAGGGACTAAAATAGTCAAAAAAGGGCACTCAGTTATGCACTAACGTGTCAGAAGTCTCGTCCAGACAATGCACAGGAAGACGGGGATCCTGTTTCCTCAAGGAGTCAAAACCCTCCAAGTCGCAAGGCTTAGTGTCTGGTATAAAAGTTGTTCAAAGATCTTCCCAAACTTGTAAAGGTAACGATACATCATTCAGCATATCCACCCTAATTACTTGTACAGGTCCACTTGCCCCTGCTTCCTGTTACTCCCCACAGTATTATACTGACATTCATTCCACTTCCTTCTTCCTACTTACAAGGTTATCACCAGTGAAGCTGTCATTATCTTCTGCCTTCGACCTAACACATTGAACCAGGTGTTTCCTCTGGTTTACAGGGCCTCCATTAGCACTTGCCATCCAAGTTCCCGAGAATTGTTTGTAAGTCAGAAATGAACAAAAACAGTGTGTGTGAGAGGACGATGGAAGCTACTGTGATGAGGAAAAGAGCAGGACTTTCAGGCCACACTGTCTCAGTAAGTAAGTCTGCCCCATGCTCCCAGCTCGGTCCAGCCCCCTCAGGAGAGGGGGGAAGAGAAAACACTTGAAAATGGAATATGAAGATGCCTGCAACTTCACAGCAGATCCATCCCCATCCATCCCGCAGGTCTCCCGAACACTCATTCCTATGTACACAGTGTCTATAAGTTAAATGTTTGTAGGAGGACATGTATGTTGAGTTGTCGCAATATATTGAAGCTTTGAAATCTCATTTAAATTCCTCGTGATGCTGCTGCCTAAGACGGTGTCATACTCTCCAAACAAGTTTAAATGTGACAGAGGAAATCTAATGTGTTTGGAAAAATTTTCTGCATCTGCCCACAACGGGAAGCTTCATCTACCCACATACCAATTAGAGAATTGCAAACTCTTTTTGACTTCACAAGGAAACGTTAATCTGAAACGGTATGAGGAATTTTGCTCCAGACAGCTAGATTACAGTGTGGGTGGTGGTGTGCATGTCAAATGTGATCAATCATATTGACAGAATCCACAATAATATCTGTAATGGAACAGAGAATCTACTTTGTTTGGATTATAATTTTGTCATCACAATTGTCATCTATGAAATCTTAATTATTCCTGTGTTTCACAGACTGGAAACTGAAAAATTCTATATTCTGTTGAACTCCTGCAAGGACTTTCCAAATAAATAAACCTGCTGAAGAATTAAATGTAAGCAGTGATGAAGTCCTGATTTAAAAATCTTAAAGATCACCTTAATAACACCAAGGTGTACTGGGTGCCACGGTAACATAGCTGTTAGTGTGACACTGTTGCAGCTCTGGGGGTTCCAGTGTTCATAGTTCAATCTGGTGCTGTTCTGTAAGGAGTCTCTGTATGTACTCCCCGGGGAATGCATGCGTTTTCTCCGGGTGCTCCAGTTTCCTTCCACCGTATTGGGTATGCTAATTGGTCATTATAATTAGGTTAGGGTTAATCAAGTTTGTCCGGGGTTGCTGGAGCAGTGTGGCCCGAAGGACGGGAAGGGCTGACCTCGCGCCGTATCGCTAAATGCTTTGTGAATTCCTTCCTCAATATCAAAATGCATTGAAGATAAAAATTGACCTTTCTCCTATAATAGTTTACAAAGGCTTTCCCTCTTTCATGCAGTTTCAATTATTGTGTCTTTCTTGAAATGATCTACTGTAAAACAGATCATTAGACCTTTCAAAGTAGCAGGTAACAAATATAAACGGTTTAGAATCTACTTTGAAACCCACTTGTACACAAAAGGAGAATCAGTAGCCACATAACTGGTTTGAGTAGTGTCTATTTCATCCTTCCAAGCTTGCTTCCAGTTTCTATTATAATTTCACACCTTTAGCCTGACACATGTTGCTCAGCAAATTGGATAGTAGAACCACATCTGCATCATTTACAGACATTCTAGATATTTGCAACTGATGACACTAATTCTAGTCTGACGTTAACCTGATGGCAACCTTGCTAAATGGGACTATAACTAGGTATTCAGTGACTGGGAAGGTAACCTGTTGTTTGGCAGCAAGAAGAAATCCCGCCTTACACTATGAAATTGTGTACTGGGACGTCTGTTGCGTAGGAATAGAAGAAATTCCCGAGATAACTACTTTGGTAGACATTCCACTGAGACTTTTAAATAATGAGAAAGAAGAAAGGAAGTGAAGGCCAGGTTAACATGCCAATAGGGAAGAAAAGGGGAAAGAGGACTCAGACTGCTTGATAGTTTAGGAAAAAGGTGTCTTGTTACAGTATTCTGAGTACAATGAGTTCAGGGATGCAGATGTTCCAAGGAAGCGATTACAGAATTCCACACCATACTTAAGATAGAGTTGGCTCCATGGAACACTGCCTGAGATGGAAAAGCTGCAATGGCCACATTCTTCACATCTGGCACATTCAGACCAGTGCAGGATTCACTAGCAATGTCATTTAGCAGGCTGTCCTTTTACAAAAGGATCTTCACTTACGGAAATGCTTAATCACCTTGGATTGACAGCAGTGATCTGAGAACTTAAGCAATGCTAAATTTCAGCAAGATTCCTTCCCTAAATGTGAAGACTGTGGAAAGATCCAATCCAAAGAGCCTCATGGTGACTATCTCTCAGCTGGACAGTTCATTAGAACAAAAGAAATAGGAGCAGGAGCAGGCCATCTCATTCAATAAGAACATGGCTGATCTGGCCATGGACTCATCTCCACCTACCTGCCTTTTCCCCATAAACCATTTCCCCTACTATTCATAGTTATCAGATACTCTACTACTAACAGCAGTGCCCACCGTTTTGAAGACAATGCCAAAACAATTGGGGACTAACTATCCTCGCTATCATTTGACTCCTCTCTTCAGGCTGGGCCCCAATTGCTAGGACTCAAAAAAGCTTTCAGGGAAGTTAAAATAGCATAATTTCCAAAGCTGTAAAGCAAAATCCAGTTTGTTGAATTGTGACATGTATGAAGTGAGGGCAAGTGTGTCAGATTGTTTTAAGGGGAACAAATGTAAGCTGAGATTGCTCTAGTCTAGCCCCACGTCCAGGTAAGATGATGTGGAGACATGTGCAGATGGGGAATTTTCAAGGGAATTCATTTGACCAGTTTACCTGGGATCAGCCACATAATTGAGGCACAACCAGATCTGGAGATTCATAAGCAGAATCTCTACAGTTCCACTGTAGGGTAACAGAGATCACTGAAGTGCACATCAATAGGAAACTTCTACAGAGTCAATGTTTATACATAAGAACTTGTATATGTTGCACATGCAGTATGTAGAGACTATCTTGAACTTCCACTAAAGGTGGACAATTAGACCATAAGATACAGGAGCAGCAATAGGCCATTCGGCCCATTGAGTCTACTCCACCATCCTATCATGGCTGATTTATTATCCCTTTCAACTCTATTCTCCTGCTTTCTCCCAATAACTCTCCTGACTAGCCAATAAACTATCAACCTCCACTTTAAATATTCACAATGACTTGGCCTCCACAGCCATCCATGGCAATGAATTCCACAGATTCACCACCTTCTGGCTAAAGAAATTCCTCCTCACCACTGTTCAAAATGGACATTCCTCTATTTTGAGGATGTGCCCTCTGGTCCTGGTCTCCCCCACATTAGGAAACATCCTCTCCACATCCATTCTATCTAGGCCTTTCAATATTTGCAATGTTTCAATGAGATTCCCTCTCATCTTCTAAACTCCAGAAAGCACAGGCCCAGAGCCCTCAAATGCTCCTCATGCAGCAACTCTTTCATTCCCAGAATCTTTTTTGTGAATCTCCACTGGACCATCTTCAATACCAACACATCTTTTCCCAGATAAGGGGCCCAAAACTGTTCACAATACTTCATATGCCATCTGACTAATGCTTTATAATTCCTTATCATTATATCCTTACCATTATATTCTAGTCCTCTGGAAATCGATGCTAACATTGCATTTGCCATTAACCTAAAGGAAATACTGCACAAGGACTCCTAAATCCCTTTGCACCTCTGAATTTTGAATTTTCTCCCCTTTTAGAAAATAGTCCATGCTTTTACTCCTTCTGCCAAAGAGTATGACCATTCACTTTCCTACACAATATTCATCTGCCACTTCTTTGCCCATTCTCCCAATCAAAGGCCTTATGCAGGCACCCTGCTTCCTCAACACTACCTGCCCCCCCACCAGTTTTCATATTGTCTGCAAGCTTGGCCACAAAACTATCAATCCCATCGTCTAATTCTCTGACATACGCAAAAAGAGGCTGTCCCAACACCAACCCCAGTGAAACACCACGAGTCACCAGCAGCCAACCAGAAAAGGCCTCCCCCTTTTTACAAATCCTTGTCTCCTGTCTGCCTGCAATCTTCTATCCATGCTAGTATCTTTCCTGTTTTACCATGGGCTCTTATTTTGTTAAGCGGCCTCAAGTGTGGCACCTTGTCAAAGGCCTTCTGAAAATCCAAGTCAGCAACTTGCACTTACTCTCCTTTGTCTGTCCTGCCTGTAATTTCATCAAAGTGTTCCAGCAGGTTTATCAAAGAACATTCTTTAACCATGCACACTTTGTCCTATATTATCATTTGCCTCCAAGTACCCTGAAACCTCATCCTTAATAATGGAACCCAACATCTTTTCAAACACTTCAGTTAGGCTAACTGGCCTATAATTTCCTTCTTTCTTCCTCCCTCCCTTCTTAAAGAGTGGGGTGACATTTGCTATTTTTCAGTCCTCTGGAACAATTTCAGAATCAAGGGATTCAACTGAAAAGCTGAAACTACAGATGCTGGAAATCAAACAAAAATAAAACAAATTTCTTCTTTAAAAATTATAAATATAGTATCAGGTCCATGGTTTGATTCTCTGGTTTTATTTTATGGTAAATACATCAAATCCTTGTATAGTTATGTCGTATGATGCAAAAGCCAAACATGAACTCACCTTATGTTCATAAGAGCACAAAGGAACTGTCTGCCAATAATATACTGCTATCTTGGATCCAATAAAGATGGTGCCAAGCTAAAGATTCTGTTGAGGCCATGGCTCAGACATAGTCATTTTTTTGGACTTATAGGGAGGGTTTTGGGAAAAGAGAATGGAATTAGGGGTCAGGTTAGGATTTAGGGACAGGGACGTGGTGGGTTAGAGGTCAGGTCGGAATCTAGGCCTCTAATCCACTCTCCATGTTTGAAGGCCAGTGACATGGCATGAAGGACATCTTTGTTTGGAGGTCAGGCCAGCAGACCAGTGAGGACTAGGTCTCCCAGGTCAGCAGGTCATCAGAGTTTTCCAGGATCAGAGTTTCATGCAATTAGAAGGCAGGAAGGTCGATCACCCCCAGGTATGCGAGTCAGGGAGACTGAATTTTGAGGCCTACTGCTCAGGCTCCCAATCATCAGAGAGCCTAGAGTCTAAAGTCTGGAGGTGGGAGTCCTCATTCATTGACATCAATTAAAGTCCTGGGGTCGACATCAATTGGAGCCTGAAGTTCCGTTTGAATTCCAGAAGTCGAGGCCCAATGGCTCAACACTTGGGTTTGCAAATCTGTGAGTCCACTGGGAAAGTTGAAGGCCCAAAGTCTGCAAGTCTAGTGGAGGATGGATACAGCCTGTCCAGGGGTTAGAGGGCTGTCTGTATTTACGGGTGGTTGGGTGGGATGGAGGAATGGGATTTGTTTTGTTGCAGTTCAGTTGTTGTTACTGCTTGTATTGTTCTGTGTACGTGGGCATGCAATGTTGGTGCTGGAATGTAATGTAATGTATGGCTACACTTGCCAGCTACCCCCAACATATCCTTAGGTTGTATTGGTTTTAATGCAATAGACAATAGACAATAGACAATAGGTGCAGAAGTAGACCATTCGGCCCCTCGAGTCTGCACCGCCATTCTGAGATCATAGCTGATCATTCACTATCAATACCCAGTCCCTGCCTTGTCCCCATATCCCTTGATTCCCCTATCCATCAGATATCTATCCAGCTCCTTCTTGAAAGCATCCAGAGAATTGGCCTCCACCGTCTTCCAAGGCAGTGCATTCCACACCTCCACAACTCTCTGAGAGAAGAAGTTCTTCCTCAACTCTGTTTTAAATAACTGACCTCTTATTCTCAATCCATGCCCTCTGGTACTGGACTCTCCCAACATCTGGAACATATTTCCTGCCTCAATCCTATCAAATCCTTTAATTATCTTAAACGTTTCAATCAGATCCTCTCTCAATCTCCTCAATTCCAATGTGTACAAGCCCAATCTCTCCAATCTCTCTGCGTAAGACAGCCCTGCCATCCCAGGAATCAACCTAGTGAATCTATGCTGCACTTCCTCAATTGACAGAATGTCCTTCCTTAAACCTGGAGACCAAAACTGTACACAATATTCCAGGTGTGGTCTCACCAGGGCCCTGTACAAATGCAAAAGGACATCCTTGCTCTTGTACTCAATTCCCCTTGTAATAAAGGCCAACATTCCATTTGCCCTCTTCACTGCCTGTTGCACTTGCTCATTCACCTTCAATGACTGATGAACTAGGACTCCTAGGTCTCTTTGCATTTCTCCCTTACCTAACTCTACACCGTTCAGACAATACTCTGCCCTCTTGTTCCTGCTTCCAAAGTGGATAACTTCACATTTATTCACATTGAATGACATCTGCCAAGCATCTGCCCACTCACCCAGCCTATCCATGTCTCCCTGTATTCTCCTAACGTCCTCTTCGCATGTCACACTGCCACCCAGTTTAGTATCATCAGCAAACTTGCTGATATAGTTTTCAATGCCTTCATCTAAATCGTTGACATAAATCGTAAAGAGCTGTGGTCCCAATACAGAGCCCTGTGGTACCGCACTAGTCACCTCCAGCCTGTCCGAGAAACACCCATTCACTGCTACCCTTTGCTTTCTATCTGCCAACCAGTTTTCTATCCATGTTGAAACCCTGCCCCCAATGCCATGAGCTCTGATTTTACTCACCAATCTCCTATGTGGCACCTTATCGAATGCCTTCTGAAAATCTAGGTACACAACATCCACTGGCTTACCCTCGTCTAACATCCTTGTTACACCCTCAAAAAACTCCAACAGATTAGTCAAGCATGATTTGCCCTTGGTAAATCCATGCTGGCTCGGCCTAATCCTATTACTGCCATCAAGATGTGCCACTATTTCGTCCTTAATAATGGACTCAAGCATCTTCCCCACGACTGACGTTAGGCTAACAGGGCGATAGTTCTCCGTTTTCTCCTTCCCTCCCTTCTTGAAAAGTGGGATAACATTAGCCACTCTCCAATCTTCAGGAACTGATCCTGAATCTAAGGAACATTGGAAAATGATTACCAATGCATCCGCAATTTCCTGAGCCACCTCTTTTAGAACCCTCGGATACAGACCATCTGGACCCGGGGACTTATTAGCCTTCAGTCCTACCAGTCTACTCATCACAGTTTCTTTCCTAATGTCAATCTGTCTCAATTCCTCTGATATCTTATGACCCTGGCCCATCCATACATCTGGGAGATTGCTTGTGTCCTCCCTGGTGAAGACAGATCTAAAGTACGCATTAAATTCTGTTGCCATTTCCCTGTTTCCCATAACAATTTCTCCCAATTCATTCTTCAATGCATCAAATGATGCATTTCACTGTGTTTCGATGTACATGTGATAAATAAATACATTAAACTGAAACTGCAATAATGGAGTAGAATCGTCTCAGCTCAAAACATTGACTGCTTACTCTTTTCCATAGATGCTGCCTGACCTGCTGAGTTCCTCCAGCATTTTGTGTGTGTTGCTTGGAATTCCAGCAACTACAGGTTTTCTCATGTTTGAAACCTGTAATTATTTGTCCATGGCAATATATTTCTCAAGAAAGGTTTTTAGCACAGTGCAAGTGGAATGCCACAGAGAAAGCTTTGACTTTTGCCTGGATTCTCTCGCAGGTCACTATCAAACCTTTGAGTACCATCATTGAAAGAGGCTTTGATGATGTCACCTCACACACGCAATATGTCACTCAGGCCCCCAGTGACCCTTTGGGCCCTTTTTACACACCTGTCTATGTAAGTGTCCTGGGAAGTTCACAACTACAGATGCACTGGGCTGTCCACACCACTCTCTGCCAAGTCCTGCGATTTAGGGAGGTACAGTTCCCATACCAGGCAGTGATGCAACCAGTCAGGCTGCTCTTTGGATTTGGGGTCCCATATCAAACTTCCTCTACCCGCTGAGGTGAAAGAGACGCTGTTGTGCCTTTTCCACCACACAGCCAGTATGTACAGACCACGTGAGGTCCTCGGTGATGTAGATGTGGACATGGAAGACAATCAGCTGCTAATCTGATAATACTAAAGCTTCTGTGAGGAGTTTGTATGTTCTCCCCATAGTCATGTGTGTTTCCTCTAGATGCTCTACTTTCCTTCTATATTCCAAAATGTATGGTTAGGGTTACCGAGTTGTGAGCATGTTACTTTGGCACCAGAACATGGTGACACTTGAAGGCTGCCAACACAATCCTTCCCCACTGATTTGATTTGACACAATCAGTACACTTCAATGCTTCACCTGAATCCTTAATTTTGCCTTTCTCTCTCCACAGATGCTGCCTGACCTACTGGGTACTTCCAAAATGCCCTACTTTTACCTTAGACTTCATATGACTATAGTTTTTGCTTTACCTTGGCAGCATTCTTACAGTGGGCGGTCTTCTCATCGGGTAAAGACTGCTTGTTTTCAGCAGTAATTTATACAGCATGCAGTAACAAAACCTTCACAATAATAGTGATTAATATTGGGGGTCAGATGTTCTGAAAGGGATTCCATAGCTAGTAGAATGACATATCTGTTGGAAATTCCATGTTCATTAGTCATCTGTGTCTGTGATTCCCATGGTCTCTTGCATTTCTCTGGTCACACTCTGGGAAACATACAGAACATAAACCGGATAGGATAACTCCTGGTGGCAGAGTCAGACATATTCTTGTCCATGAATTAGTCAGATATGCTCTTCTCTTCAGGTAAGATGGATACAAAGCGAAGCTTTGGTGGGGGCATCCGCTAACAGCCCTCCCCATCTCCACACGTCCCCACATCATCTTGTCCATATGTGGGTCTAGACTGCAGCAATCTCAACTTATAATTGTTCCCTTTAAACCAATCTGTCATCACTTCATACCTATCACAATTCAACAAAGTGGATTTTGCTTTACAGCTTTTGAACTGCGTATTTTTATCAACAAAAAATGACGTTCTAGGTGATAAAAGAGAGGGCAAAGAAGGTCAAGGAGCAAAATTAAGATGCTTGACAATACTAAAGTGTGGGCTTCAACCCTGCCACTGGCAGTTGGTACAGTGATGTGTGAAACCACAGGCCTTTTCTCACAGGGGGGAAAGGCCAGCTAGTTCACTGACAGACCAGCACAAAGCACCTGACCTAGTGAAGCAACAAATATTATCTCCACGGATCACAGATCGGGTTAACACCAAACATATTTTGACATTTTTACCTATGTAACTACATTGCAATTTGAAGGTGTAAAATAATGCATTCTGTTTCAAGTGTTATTGGGAGAGAAAAGATTCTCATTAGCCAATTTACATAAAATTATTTTATTTGTATGCAAGACAATCCTCCTTAGAGCCTGTGTGGCACTGAACAAAAGGATGATTGTGACCTATGCGGATGTTTCATGGTTTATGTTACCCCCTAGAGGGAGGATGCAGCGGAGTGTACCGCAATCTAGCACATCAATGCTTTCAACTGAAACCATACATGACAGATTTACAAATGTGCAGACTGTTCAATTTATTATTTAATGCTTTCAATAAATATTTGCATGCCCCGACATTGGGGAGGCTTCCTAATAATTCACAGCACCCTGCATGACAAATTGTACAGCATTAGACTTGCAAATCAGCGCCTCGTTCTGCAATTCTGGCTCATTTATTTATGCACATGCATGCACACTGCATTTCACTGCTTTCATTATACCACTGAATTTTAATTAGCAGCATTCCAAAAATATTAAGTTTGTTGAAAGCCACTTCTATCACTGAAGATAATTCTGCCACGCATTTTGATTTTAAAATGCATTGGAGCTGTGGATGAGTTTGCAAGCACAATTCTACAAAGTCTTCAATGAAGGAAGACTCTTGTTTATCTGTGCATAGCATCAGATGGTCACTTGCTGTTCTGGCATTTCTCGCTCATCTCTATTTGCGCTGAAACTAAATTGTTTGCTGGGTGATCTTAGCCACGTGTAAGTCAGAGCTGATAAGGACAATAAATTTCCTTGTCTACAAGACATCAGAGAACCAAGTAGATTTTTACAACAAGGAGTGCCGTGGTACCACAGTGGTTAGCATAACACTTTACAGTACCAGCGACCCGGGTTCATTCCCCGTCACTGCCTGTAAAGAGCTTGTATGTTCTCCCTGTGACCGTGTGGGCTTCCACTGGGTCCTCTGGTTTACTCCCACATTCCAAAGACTTACCGGTTGGTAGGTTAATTGATCATTGTAAATTGTCCTGTGATTAGGCTGGGAGTAAATTGGGGGATTGTTGGGTGGCACCACTTGAAGGGCCAGAAGACTTACTCTGCACTTTATATCAATAAATAAAGATAGATAGATAGATAGATAGATAGATAGATAGATAGATAGATAGATAGATAGATAGATAGATAGATAAATAGAAGAGAGATAGATAGAGAGAGAAATAGATATGTTACACCCAGGTTTCACTGCTAATGTAATGGTCTTTCTGTAGAAGCAGTGTCTGGGTTAAGGTTAGCGATAACAGGTGCTTTGGAATGTAAGCTGGGTCCTTTGTTCAGCAGGAGAGCAAGAGAGAAGACGCTGAAGAGAATCAGTCATAGGATTCAACCTGGTGGAAGTCCGTGATTCGATAGAGCAAGGTGCTGATTTTGACTGCAGATGGGTAAACATGTATGACTTTTGGAAGAGTTGAGCACCAACTTGTGCACATTTGACTGTTTAGTTATAATGGCCCTTTTGGGTTTTTTTCTTTCCTTTCCTTACTAACCTTTTAGTTAAGTTAGGAATCATAAATATAACTCCTTTAATTGTATACAGTGTGCTACCTGTTATTTCTTGGCACTGAATTTGTAACAGGGCTGTGAATTACACAGCATCCACACAAACCAGGGTTTGAGCATGCGCAGAACTCTCTCCAATCACATTCTTACACGTCATATCACCACATCTTCCTTTCCTTAAAAAGAAAAACAATTAGCAACATTGACCAGAGCAAATGTCTCTCTGGGGGTTTATGAACACGAGTAGACTTAGTTCTTGTGTTTCATTGTTACTTCCATGTTTTATCTGGTCTGCATCAGTTAACTGAAACTCTGAGATTGGCTCTTTCTTAAGGTCTTTGCGATTTCTTCTTAACACTGCTCCTTGTTGATGAGAATAATGGAAAACTGAGGATTTGCTTAGATCCAAGAGATTTGAATGGAGCCATTAAAAGCAAGCATTTCAAATTGCCCACTCATGAAGAAATTATGTCACAGTTTGCTAATGCAAAGTACTTCAGTACATTAGATGCATCCTCTGGATTCTGGCATCTTGAACTAGAAGAAACTAGAGAGGTCTTTAAACTAACTAGTGGGGGGGAGGATTCTAGAGAGCAAATAATTAAAAAGACAATGGAGAAGGTAATGGATGTAGGTAAAAATGGAGGAATAAAAAGACAGAGTGTGTCAGGAGGGGAAAGAATGTACGGAGATAAGAGTAAAGTTGTACAAAAGGAAAAGGTAGGAAATAAGTGTCAAACATATTTGAAAGTACTTTATTTGAATGCACGTAGTATTAGGAATAAAATTGATGAGTTGACGGTACAAATAATTACGTATGGTTATGATATTGTGGCAATTATGGAAACATGGCTGCAGGGTGACCAGGACTGGGAATTAAACATACAAGGGTATTCGACAATTAGGAGAGACAGGCAAGAAGGAAAAGGAGGTGGGGTGGCTATGTTAATAAAGCAAGAAGTCACTGCAATAAAGCGAAATGATATTGGCTCAAAGGATCAGGATAATGAAACAATTTGGGTAGAAATAAGAAATGGTAAAGGGAAAAAAGCAGTGGTGGGAGTAGTCTATAGGCCTCCAAACAGCTGTGACTCAGTTGGTCGGAGCATAAATCAGGAAATAGTTGGGGCTTGTAATAAGGGAACAGCTATAATTATGGGGGATTTTAACTTTCATATTGACTGGACTAATCAAGTCGGACATGGCAGCCTTGAAGAAGAGTTTATTGAGTGTATTCGGGATGGGTTCCTTGAACAATACGTTACTGAGCCGACAAGGGGGCAAGCAGTCTTAGATCTGGTCCTGTGTAATGAGACAGGACTAATAAAAAATGTCCTAGTAAAGGATCCCCTTGGAATGAGTGACCATAACATGGTCGAATTCCATATTCAATTAGAGGATGAGAGGGTTGGATCTCAGACAAGTGCACTGAGCTTAAATAAAGGAGACTATGATGATATGAGAGCGGAATTGCTTAAGATGGATTTGGAAAATAGATTAAAGGGTAGATCGGTACTTGATCAGTAGTATATATTTAAGGAGTTATTTTACAACTATCAAGAAAAATATATTCCACTGAAGAAAAAAGGGTGTAAAAGAAAAAATAGTTATCCGTAGCTAAGTAAAGAAATAAAGCAAAGTATACGACTAAAAAGAAAGTTATATAAGGTAGCTAAATCTAGTGGGAAGATTGAAGATTGAGAAGCTTTTAAAGATCAGTAGCAAATAACAAAAAGATTGATTAAGAAGGGGAAGATAGATTATGAAAGTAAATTGGCGAAAAACATAAAAGCAGATAGTAAGAGTTTTTATAGTTACATAAAAAGAAAAAGGGTGGCTAAAGTAAATGTTGGTCCCCTAGAAGATGAGACCGGGAAATTAATGGTAGGGGACATGGAGATGGCGGAAACGCTGAACAAATATTTTGTATCAGTTTTTAAAGTAGAGGACACTCAAAATATCCCAACACTAGATAAACAGGGGGCTCTAGGGGGAGAGAAGCTAACTACGATTCAAATCACCAAGGAAATGGTACTTGATAAATTAATGGGACTGAAGGTGGATGAATCCCCTGGACCGGATGGCTTGCATCCTAGGGTCTTAAGGGAAGTGGCGGTCGGGATTGTGGATGCATTAGTGATAATTTTTCAAAACTCACTGGACTCGGCAATGGTCCCGGCAGATTGGAAAAATGCTAATGTAACTCCTTTGTTTAAAAAGGGCAATAGACAGAAGGCTGGGAATTATAGGCCAGTTAGCCTAACATCTGTGGTTGGCAAAATGTTGGAATCGATAATTAAGGAAACAGTAACAGGGCATTTGGATAAACATAGCTTAATAGGACAAAGTCAGCATGGCTTTACAAAAGGGAAGTCATGTTTGACAAATTTGTTGGAGTTCTTTGAGGACATAACATATAGGGTAGATAAAGGGTAACCAGTGGATGTGGTGTATTTGGACTTCCAAAAGGCATTTGACAAGGTACCACACCAAAGATTATTACTTAAAGTAAAAAATCATGGGATTGGGGATAATATTCTGGCATGGGTGGAGGATTGGCTTTCTAACAGAAAACAGAGAGTTGGGATGAATGGTTTCTTCTCAGACTGGCAGTTGGTGACTAGTGGTGTTCCGCAGGAGTCAGTGTTGGGACCCCAACTCTTTACAATCTATATTAATGATTTGGAGAAAGGGACTAAGTGCAACATATCGAAGTTTGCTGATGACACAAAGATGGGAGGGAGTGTAATGAGTGTGGAGGACACTGAAACCCTGCAGGGGGACATAGATAGGCTGAGTGATTGGGCAGACATTTGGCAGATGAAATATAATACTGACAAGTGTGAGGTCTTGCACTTTGGCAGGAAAAATAATAGAGCAAGTTATTATCTAAATGGAGAGAAACTGGAAAGTGCTTCTGTGCAAAGGGATCTGGGGGTCCTGGTGCAGGAAACACAAAAAGTTAGTATGCAAGTGCAGCAGGTGGTCAAGAAGGCCAATGGAATGCTGGCTTTTATTGCTAGGGGGATGGAGTATAAGAACAGGGTCTTACTGCAGTTGTACCGGGTATTGGTGAGACCACACCTGGAGTACTAGATGCAGTTTTGGTGTCCATATTTAAGAAAGGACATACTGGCTCTCGAGGCAGTGCAGAGAAGGTGCACTACATTAATTCTGGGGATGGGTGGGTTGATGTATGATGAGAGGTTGAGTAGATTGGGACTCTACTCATTGGAGTTCCGAAGAATGAGAGGCGATCTTATTGAAACATATAAGATTGTGAAGGGGCTTGATCAGGTGGATGCGGGGAGAATGTTCCCAATGATGGGTGAAACGAGGACTAGGGGACATAATCTTAAATAAGGGGATGCTGTTCCAGGACTGAGATGAGGAGAAATTTCTTCACTCAGAGGGTAGTGGAGCTGTGGAATTTACTGCCCCAGAAAGCTGTGGAAGCTACTACACTCAATAAATTCAAAACAGAGATAGACATTTTCCTGGATAAAATGGCATTAGGGGATATGGTGAGCAAGCAGGTAAGTGGACATGAGGCTAGGTTTAGATCAGCCATGTGATCTCCTGGACCAGTTTTCGATAGCCTGGATGGGTCGGAGAGGAATTTTCCAGATTTTTTCTCCTCAATTGGCAAATCGTTTTTTTTTCCCCGGGTGATCACATAGGTTTGGGCGGGATGAATAATAAAATAAAATGGGCGGCATGGTGCCCTGTTGGTTGGCACTGTTGCCTTGTGGGATTCGGTGAAAACTAGAGTTAAGATTGGATCAGCCATGATCTTGTTGAATGGCGGAGCAGGCTTAAGGGGCCGATTGGCCTACTCCTGCTCCTATCTCTTATGTTCTTATGTTCTTATGAAACGAGTTCAAAGTTGTGTGCCTTTAACACTCCTTTTGCCAGATATTGTTTTCTTTGGCTTCCATTTGGAATTGCATCAGCTCCTGAAGTGTACCATAAAACCATTCACATGCTATATGAGCACATTGAGGGTGTGGATATTTTCAAGGATGATATTATCATTTGGGGATCACCTAAAGAAGAGCATGACACCAGACTCAGACAAGTCTTTGAGGCAACACTCAAGGCAAACCTGAAGTTGAATAAAGACAAATGTCAGCTAGGAGTGATTGAACTTACCTTTGTGGATGGATATCATCAGCAAAGAGGGTGCTTGTCCTGATGCATTGAAAGTTTTTGCTATGGAGAACATGCCAAAACCGCAATGTAAAAAGGATGTTCAAAGGTTCATGGGAATGGTCAACTACATGGGAAAATTCATACCCAATCTTTCAGAATAGATGGAACCATTGAGGCAGCTAACAGAAAAGAAAAACAAATGGAGCTGGAATCATGAACAGGAGAACGCATGGCAAGATCTCAAGAAAGTGCTCACTAAAGAACTTGTGTTGAAATTCGGTGATGCTGAGAGACCCATTAAAACCTTATGTGATGCAAGCAGACTTTTGGGCAGTATTACTCCAGAAACATGATCAGAACTGGCTACCTGTGGCATGTGCATCTCATTCATTATCTGATCCAGAAACAAGGTATGCCCAAATTGAAAAAGAATTGCTCAGCATTATATTTGCTTGTGAGAGATTTCATCAGTTTGTTTTAGGGCAATCTATTGATGTTGAAACTGATCATAAGCCTCTGATCGCATTGTTTCACAAACCTTTAAGCGACTGTCCTTTGCGAATTCAGCGAATGCTAATCAAATTGCCAAGATATGTATTGAATGTGTCATACTCACCTTGAAAATTCATGTACACGGCTGACACACTTTCCAGAGCTGTGGATCCAACAACAAAAGACAGTCACAGGGACGCTGCTGATGTTCAGGCATTAGTTGATACGATCATAGAGACTGTACCTGTTGCTTCCAAAAAGTTGGAACTGCAGCTTCTTGAGACAGAGAAGGACAAAATTCTCATTCAGGTAATACAAGTGGTGATGGAAGGATGGCCAGATAATAGGCATGACCATACCTCAGAAGTACAAGAATATTGGAACAACAGATCAGAACTTCCTGTTGTGGATGGGATATTGTACAAAGGTAGCAGAATTGTCATTCCTAAAAGCCTCCGAAAAGAAATGCTTAGGAAAATTCATGAAGGCTGCCTAGGTATTGGAAAGTGTAAGAGAAAGGCACGGGAAGTGATGTTTTGGTGCAAGATGAATTAAGAAATTGCAAAATTGGTGTCTTATCAAATATGCCTTAAGTACCAACCTAGCAACCCTGAGGAGCCACTGCATCCACATCCTAGTCCTCAGAGGCCTTATCAGTAGGTAGGTGTTGATCTTTTTGTAACTGACAACAAAGATTATCTATTAATATCAGATTACCACCCATTGTATCCTGAAGTGTGTGGTCTGAGCAGAACAACTGCAAAGAGTGTCACATGCATGAAATCAGTTTTTTCCAGTCATGGTGTACCTGATGAAGTTATCACAGACAATGGTCCACAATTCAATAGTGAATGAATTTTGCTCAGGAATGGGGCTTTGTCCATACAACATCCAGTCCATTTTCCCTCAGTCCAATGGATTAGTTCAGAAGTCGGTAGGAATTATCAAGAAACTGAGGCACAAAGCAAAAGATAGTGGAGGTGATTTTTTATAAAGCTTTGTTAGCCTATTGCAGTATTCCACCTGAATGTGGATTTTCACCTGCTCAGCTCTTGATGGGACACCATTTGAGATTCAATCTGCCAATAGATGAGAGCCTCCTGAGAACAGAGGAAGGTGAACAAGTGAAAAGATGGAAAGATGAACACAAAGCAAAGCAGAAAACATACTTTGACAGATGTTCTCGTCCATTACCTGAACTGCACCAAGGAGATGAAGTAAGGCTACAGGACAAAATGAACACATGGACACAGAAGGCTACAGTACTTGAAGAAGTACAACCCAGATCATACATGGTCCAAACAGAAGGAGGAGCAGTGTTAAGAAGAAATTGCAAAGACCTTAAGAAAGAGCCAACTTCAGAGTTTCAGTTAACTGATGCAGACCAGATAAAACATGGAAGTAACAACAAAACACAGGAACTGTGTGAACCACTTAGAAGGTCTACTCGTGTTCATAAGCCCTCAGAGAGACTGACAGAGACATGTTAAATTATGCATTTGTTCTGGTCAATGTTGCTAATTGTTTTTCTTTTTAAGGAAAGGAAGATATGGTGATATGTTGGAGAGAGTTCTGAGCATGCGCAGAGATGATAGAAAGATCAAGAAAACATGGTATTGTAAACACGTTGTGGTTGTTGTTAAATAAAAGTTCTATTTCTTTATTAGTAACCCACGCTATGTATGAATATAAAGTAAAAACAACAGGAAAACCATCTCAAACTCAAGGGTTTGGTGGGACCAGAGTGTGTATTCACTGGACTTACCAGCCAGGAAGCCAGACAGGTTTCAGATAGCTAGATAGATAGAGAGATAGAAACACAGTCCCTGGTTTGTATTGCAAGTTTTCATAATTAACTGAGTTTAAATTGCTCAGTAGTAGGAAGCGAACTTGTACCTCTTGCCCATTAATCTAGGTATCTGGCTTACAGGTTCAATAATATAACCACTTCAATGGTCTTGTAATGTATTACTGCACATTTTCAAATAGTTTCTTATATTGGACTAAGAGGGAAACTGGCAATGGTCAGAAACGCAGGGTGCAATATTCAGCTTTAGTGGTTATAAATGAGATGCTGGCAGATGCATGTCCACCAAAAAGGACAAGGAAAGCAAACAACATCACTATCTGCAATTCCAAGTCCTGAACTGAAACTACTTCATCATTCTTTCCTCGCAGGGCCTAAACCCTGGAACTCCCTCCACAACAGCTTTGCATGAGCAACTTAAGCAGTAGAACTGGGGCAGTTTGAGAAAGTGGCGCATTATCACCCCCCGCCCCCGGGCAATTAGACGTGAGCAACAGATTCTGGTAACAGCCATAGTGCATGAAAGAACTGTTCAATGTCTGACTTGATGGATGCTAACACTGATGTAATGTCAGCTTCCATGAACTATGATCTGAAATCTCAAGTCTTAAGGATAAATTTTAATTTTGTAACAATCCCAGGCACAATTTTTTCCCATTAAAGTTCCTCTTTATCATATTATAACCCCATGCTTTGCTTTGATATCTTTGGAGGGAGTCAACGTCAAATTGTCTGATAGTTTGTTGATTGCCTCCTTCGAACCAGAGCCAAACACCTAAGGCAGCCTCTGGACCTATCATCTGCTTTTACCTTTCCTCTTTGGAAGCACCACTAAGATTATTCCACACACTCCCTGTCTCAGACTCATTTTTTATGCAGACTTAACAAACTAAGGTCAAGATGCAAAATAAGCAATGCTTCATTATTAATATGAATGCATAAAGCAGAGAATAGAGGACTTACTAGAACAAGGGCATATGAGAAATTCTAATTCTTGGCAAACCAAAGCAGAAAGTGCTGAAAATACAGATTTGTCCTGTAGGCATTAGTGAGGTGGACAGATGACAGTACATATCTTGCACAGGAAATTCTTTAACAATGAAACATAGAAGCAAAAAAAAAGCATACCGATGTAACCAGAAAACAGGGGAAATGCATATTTTTATATCTTTTATATGTACTTGTGTGTGACCATAGGGACAGGTCATCTCAATCAAGTTTGTGTACGGATGATTTCAGTTAAGTAGTGGGCAGAACCATTACTGCGTGAAAAAGATGCAGGAATTCAGCAAACCTCATTGTCTTTCCGGTGACATATCAGCAAGAAATACACCCAGGTGCTGCTTCTGACAGACTGAGTTAAAAAACTGGAGCTGGAGTTAGATGCGTTCAGGATCATGGGGGAAGCTGGGAGCTTTATAGGTGAGACTTCGGAGGTGGTCACACCCAAAGGGGAGGCTTCAGAGAGAAAGGTGATCACTAGGAGAACTATGGAGAATGGGCGGCCAGTGCAGGTCTCCCCTGTGCCCATCCCCCTCAGCAACAAGAATACTCCTTTGAATACTGCTGGAGGAGGACTAACAGCAACCAGGCCATTAGTACAGTGGCCGGCTCCACAGGTCGGCAGGGAAGGGTAAAATCAGGCAGACCAATCATGATAGAAGACTCAATAGTGAGGGGGGCAGATAGGAGATTCTATGCACGTGGTAAGATGAATTGCCGCCCGGGTGCCAGGCTCAAGGATGTCTCAGCACGCCTGCAGAACATCCTCAAGAGGGAGGGGGAGCAGTCAGAGGTCACGGTGCCCGTAGGTAGAAAGAGGGAAGAGATCCTGCACAAAGAGTATAGGGAGTTAGGCAAGAGGTTGCAAAGCAGGACCTCAAAGGTAGTACTGCCTGGATTACTCCCTGTGCCATGTGCTAATCAGGACAGGGATAGACAGACAAAATTGATGAACGTGGGGCTCAGGTAACTGGTGCTGGAAGCAGGTTTATGGATCACTGGAAACTTTTCTGCTGCAGCAGTGACCTGTGCAAGGGTGATGGGTTGCACCTTAAGTGGAGGGGAACTAATACCCTGGTCAGAAGGTTAGCTAGTGCTACTCAGGAGGATTTAAACTAGATTGGCAGGGGGATGGGAACTAGAATACCAGGTAGAAAGTGAAGAGATAGAGAAGATGGTAAAATTTCATGTCCAGTAGGAATAGGTAGCAGAAAGGTAATAGACACAACGGGACAGATGGGTTGAAGTGTGTGTATTTTAATGCTAAGAGTGTATTTTAATGGGTAAGCGTGGTGAACTTAGAGCATAGAACAATGATGCTCTGGCGTAACAGAGACTTGATTGAAAGAAGGACAGGAATGGATGCTTGAGATTTAATGTTTTAAGAAAGATAGACAAAGAGGTAAAAGGGTGGGGAGGATTTGTGCTCTTAATTAGGGACAATATCACAGCCACATGCGGACAGTTCATCCACTGAGTCTATAAGGGTCAAACTTAAAAATAAGAAAGGTGAAATCACTCTGCTGGGATTATACTACAGAGTCCCTAATTGCCACCAGGACATTTAGGAACAGATATATAGAGAAGTTAGGTAAAGATTGTAAACATAATGTTGTTGTAGTGGGTAACTTCAATTTCCCTATTATAGAATGGGCTTCTTTAGTCAAGTTTAGACAGGGCTGAATTAGTTAGGTGCATCCAGGAGGGTTTCTTAAGTCCATATGTAGATAGTCCAACAAGAGGAAGGGCCACCCTGAACCTGGTTACCTTAATGCAAGTAAGCCCAAAATCAATGGTTGCCCTTCAACAACCATACAGTGTGAAGGGTGGGAAAGGATCATCTTGTTCACGTAGAAATGGGAAGAGGGAACAAGTGGAGGAGTCAACTGAGATAATTTTAAGAAAAAAAATCAAAAATGCAGTATGTTCCTTAAAACTCTCAGAAATCTCCAAGGACTATTTATAAATCTTCCTATTCGTGGAAAGTTTGTAATGAATTGTGCATATCCTTCCCTCTCAACAAGTTAGCAATTTCTGTTTTGAAAGCCTATGGGAAACTCATGGTCCTTCTTCAGTGATACATTTCAGAATAGACCATAAATACCATTGCATAATAAATATATCCTAATAATTCTCCTCTGCTCTGTGAGAGGTGACAACTTCATTGCAGTTAGTTGGTCCAACTTGAAGTCCTGGGCTGAGCCCACTGAGTCCAAGAGTTTCACTCCTTTAACGGCGTGGATTTTCAGTGTATTGATTAACACCATGTCAATTTTGTACCTTTACAAATTTGGAGATAACTTAACACAACCATCTCATTGGTGGAAAATTTCTTAATCACAATGTTAGGATCTTAAAATCTCATTAATTTGAGGAAACAAGTAATGGAAACATGAATTGAAAGACTCGTAAGATACCGTGCTGAGAACTTATAACTCTTATAAAATTCTGATATGTATTTAATCTAAAACAATCGATTATCAAAATTAATCTTAAAGTTCACATAAGCAATTTTTATTGTCTTTTTCCAATATTTATGCATGACTTCCTTTACCATGTACTGGTCCTTTACAACTGACTGGTCACCATTATTTACTTAGAATTCATAGTGTGGGCCCTCAGATTTCAAAGCAAGACAGCGTATTATCAATTCTAATACATGGGATATTTTTCAGTCTCAAGTAGAATAAACAGCAGACTTTTGCCAGATTGCACAATTTGCACCGTTTCACTCTTTAGGCAAAATTCCTACTTTTCTTTTTCATAGCAGTGGGACTTTCCTTATAATTAAGCTTCAGAGTGGCTGGGGATAAGTAAAAGGAAATGATAAAGGCAAATGCATGGAAAATTCTAAGGAGACATCCCTTGGCTAGAGATTTCCCAGGCATGTTCATTTCCCATGCAGGATTTACAGCTTTATTGCTTTAAAACAGGAGTTATCTATCCTTGGTGACCACAATACATGGCTGATGTAAAAGAAGCTGGATATAATCTCGTAACAGCATGGGTTCTTTTACTCAAAACAGTACACCTTTGGATTTTTTTTAAAAAAAGTTTGTACACGTTGAATAAAATACATAGGTAGTGACTAGAAATCTTTGTTTACTGAGAAAAGTCTTCAAAATGAGTAAAATGTTTGCAAGAGATTTAGTGAGGTTTTTAGACCTAAAATGGATTTTCAGCTAGGATTAAAAGCCTTTCCATCTTCTATTGGCATACTTACAAGAGATCCAAAAAGAATACAGAAGGCAAATGTTTAAAGCTTTCTTTATGATACTTTCTTTTAAAATTCCTAGCTAATTATCTGAGGTTTTTGAATCAATCTACCATTTCTTTAACACAGCATTTCACAAGACTATCTGAAGATAACTGATAAAATTATAAAGGAATTATTACTGATGCATAAGAAGCAACTAATGTTACATCTATTTTGAATTCAAAGTTGCAGCAAGCAAGAGACAATTTTTATGATGATCATTATAAGGACATTTGTTGAAATACATTACCATATCATTTTAAAGTGAGTAAATACTATGAAAAAGTTATTAAAGTTCCATTTACCTAAAAACTAGATGTTTATAAGCATCTAACTGTACAACGGTATATGAGATAGCTAATTGACCCATTGCCTTCTCTATGGGTAAAATATGCTTTAATGTCAGAAGCTCTTTCTATATAAATTGGATACAGTTATGGTAAGATGGACATCATTGCTGAATATATATCGAGCACTCAAGCACATCAATTTCAAGCAACTCAGTAGAGTTTAGTTCCAACATTCCTGCAGATTAAGCCAGAAAATTCATTACAGTAAATTGAAAGTTCAATTTAATGAGCCCCTGGTGCAAGCTGAATATAGCAGAAATCATACTGCACTCATAATTAAACTATAAGCATCTCACACACTGGGCGTAAAAACTTAGGAGAATATCCCTCAACTTTTAACATTGGCTCATTCTGAAGCAGAATTTTGATAATGGTGCTTGTTTAACTTACCCAATTAATCTAATTGAACCACAATCATTGCAAATCTTTTAACGGGACTGAATGTATGAAAGGTGAATAAAACTGACAATTGATATCCTTGTACATGTTTAGCATTGGTAATCAAAGATCAATTTCTCCTACTTCTTCACAATGGAGGATAGAGGTGATGGGAGAAGTGGGGTTTTGGTGGTTAGCATCCATTCAAAAGAGTTACTATATGAATGTGGAGGAAGGTTAAAATTCAGTAGATGTAAATAGAAATACTCAGCAGGTCAGTCAGCACCTTTGGAACAGTGTTTCAGGTCAATCAACTTTTATCAGAACTCTCCTGTCACAGAGTGGGGAATACAGAGAGATCCTCAGAGATCAATTTTTTTAAAGCAATTTCTATTAATAGATAAATATTGAAAGCAGAAGTGCATCCTCTGGTATGGATAGAGTGCAAGGTCAATGACAAGTTTAGTATCTGCAGGAACGAAAAGAAGAGAGTCCCTCTGCTCTTCCTTGCAACTTCCCTCTAATATATCAAAACACGATCATGTTTTACTGAAGGCTATGTGCTGACCCTGGACTCCTGACAGGAGTCCTTTATATAGTGGACAGCATGTGGTTGTTTAACTCAGAGTTAACTTATCCACCAATAAGATAGCTGAAACATTACTTCTTCTCTTTCCATGGAGGCTGCCTGACCTGCTGAGTGTTTTCCAACATTTTCTGATTTTTTTTTTGTGCACTGTATTTAGTTTTAAGCTGCAGCAGACCACCGGTACAGATTCAGTAGGACGATAGTGCAATTCAAAGTTGCAAACTAGAGCAGGAGCCCCGTCCTTTGTCACAGCAAGCTCAACAGCAACAGCACGGCATGCTCTACTTCAGAAAACCTATCTTCCTGATATCAAACAGAACTAGCTTTCAGAAGTATAGTACAGCACACAGTGTTATACATTTTACATCTGCAAGCTTGAAAATTTTTTTATCAACTCCCCTCCTTTGTCTCTTTTGAAATTCAGCCAGGAACAAAAGAAATGCAAATTACAAAATCAAGTGAAACTGCAAAAAAAGGTTAAAGACTGAAAGCACCTACCCTGCCAGGACTCAGCTCATGTGACAGCAGACTCCAAAGAAAAGGAATTGGAGACAAATCCATTTGATACCTGCGCAAAAGAACACTTAATTTCATCTGCTTACTAGAGCTAAAATAAACACGCAGATTAGAACATGAATTCTAGACGCACTCAATGCACATAAGAAAAGTGTTGTACACACTGCAAATCCAGCCAAAAATGATAAGGCTGAGAAGGCAGCTTGCGACGGCAAAGTATGAGGTATCTGATGTTTGTTATAAGTATTTTCTCTAAATTCGCTGGTGAAATAGATTTATGACCAGTACTTTCAACCTCCAAATTTCTCCTGTTGTCTAAGAATATATCTGAATCCATAAGACCATAAGACATAGGAACAGAATTAGGCCATTCGTCCTATCATGTCTATGATGCCATTCCATCATGGCTGATTTATTGTTCCTCTCAACCCTGTTCTCCTGCCTTCTCCCTGTAATCTAATTAATCAAGAACCTAGCAACCTCCACTTTAAATATACTCATTGACTTGGCCTTCACAATGAATACCACAGATTCACTGCCCTCTGGCTAAAGGAATTCCTCCTCATCTCTGCTCTAAATGGATGTCTCTCTATTCTAAGCATGTGCCTTCTGGTCCTGGACACCCATACATTCCTTCCACATCCAGTCTACCCAGGCCTTTTAATATTCAATAGATTTCAATGAAATCTGCTCTCATCCTTCTAGACTCCTGTAAGTACAAGCCCAGAGCCATCAAACACTCCTCGTATGTAAACCCTTTCATTCTCAGAATTATTCTTGTGAATCTCCTCTGGATGCTCGCCAATGTTAGGACATTATTTTTTAAATAAGAAGCACAAAACAGCTCACAATTCTCCAAGAGTGGTCTGACTAATTCTTTTTTAAAGCCTCAGTATTACATCCTTACTCTCATGTTCTAGTCCTCCCAAAAACAAATGCGAACATTGCATTTGCTTTCTTTACCAATGACTCAACCTGCAAGTTAACCTTTAGGGAATCCTGCACGAGGATTCCCAAGTCCTTTTGTACCTCAGGTTTTTGAATTTTCTCTGTTTAGAAAATTGTCCACACCTTTATTCCTTCTAACAAAGTGAATGACCATACACTTCCCTACACTTTATCCCACCTGCCACTTCTTTGCCCATTTCTCCAATCTATCTAAGCGGTTCTGCAGACTCCCTACATCCTCAATACTATCTGCCCCTCCACCTATCTTCATATCACCCTCAAACCTGGCCACAAAACCATCAATTTTATCATCCAAAATATTGACATACGTGAAAAGAAGTTGTCCCAACACTGACCCCCTTTGGAATACCTCTAGTCACTGGCAGCCAACCAGAAAAGGCCCCTTTTATTCCCACTCTTTGCCTTCTGCCAGTCAGCCCAATCTTCTATCCATACTAGCATCTTTCCTGTGATACCATGGGCTCATATCTTGTTAAGCAACCTCATGTGCGACACCTTATCGAAGACCCTCTGAAAATCAAAGTAAGCAACATCCACCAACTGTCCTTTGTGTATCTTGCCTGGTATTTCCTCAAGAAATTCCAACAGATCTGCCAGGCAAGATTTTCCTTTAAAAACCATACTAACTTTGGCTAATTTTATCACGTGCCTCCAAGTATCCTAAAAGCCCAACCTTAATAACGGATTCCAATATCTCCCCAACCATTGAAGCCGTGCACTAGTTAAAATAAAGCAAGGATTCATCACAGTATGTGGCAGAATTTTATTTAACATTAAGTTGATTTTAATTCATCCATATAAGAAGGACAAGTAATCAAAATACCTGCCTATGTCCTGTTAACCTTGAGGTTCGCAATGTATATGCATCACATGATTATGACATTTCAGCTGAGTTGGTCCAGGCGAAGTCCAACATGTGAAGTTGACTCGTATGCAAAAGCTTCAAAGATGGAGCCAACACTTGGCACCAGAACCACCCCTTTCTCTAGGTAAGCCGGATGGTTTTGAGTAGTTCAGGACAGAGTAAAGTCTCAGGATCTAAAGTCAAACAATCCCAAAATGAGAATTTTATCGAAATAGAGTCTGGCAAACCAATTGACTTTTACTTTGTTGATTGACTGATTAAAATTCTGGAAACAAGCTTCTTGACAGTTAATCCTAAGACAGTTTAACTTAATTCAAATACTAAAAAAGAAGAGATTTCAGTTCCAATTGTAGAAATAGGTCAAATAGAAGACAAAGGTTTCCAGAACAGGGAGACAGTGAAAATAAATTCTAAGCTCTTCTACAAACATTATTTCACTGAATATAGTTCAATAAAAGGACGGTTACTTTATGAATCATGTTCTACATGGAATTAGTGCAGTGGAATCCATGAAGAACATTTTTAACATATTATATTTTATAGCTGGTGAAACATTAGCAGCAACTACTTATGAAAATGAGGAAGAATGTTGAGCGGAAAGTTGGGGAAAAATGGCGAGTTTGATGCAGATTAAAATGAAGGCAAGTCCTTTCTATCCAGTATAGGTGTTGTGGAAGGTTAACCAGTGAACTCCATTGTGCTGGGAACTGAGATCAAGCACCTGATGACCCAATGGCCCAGATTCATTCAGACTCAATTGCCTTTGCAATGCGCTTAAGAATGGGATTCACAAAGCAATCTCAAATCAGAACTCAGCCTATGCTGAATTAATATTCAATTTATAAGGCTGCAACAATATTCATAGATGGAAGTAAACATTACATTAATAGAAATATCAAATAAGAAGAAAAAATTTGGAGGGAGAAATCAGCAAATCTGACAGCCTCTATAGGAAGGGAAACAGTTAATGTTTCAGGTCAAAGACTTCTCATCAGAACTCACATATGGATAACCTGAAGGAGAGTTCATCAAACTTGCCATCCCTGAGCCTAACAAATGCTGAAGGAAATTTTCCTTCATTTGAGATCGGCCCTGCTTTTCCCTTAACCAAAGTTTCGCTTGCCTTCATGAAGGCTATCAACACAGTGGAAGGATTTCTTTTGTAAAAGCTGATGTGCAAATATTACCGGAATCAGATATGATAATTACTCATCAAATGACCTTCTCTTTTGAAGGATTTGATCAGAATTTGCAATTATTACCAAGCTTTTTTATTTAGTAAATACAATCTATTGAATCACAACATTGAATGAATCATCTCCACAGTTTGACTGCAACGTCCATCAAAACATAGAAAATAGGTGCAGGAGTAGGCCATTTGGCCCTTCGAGCCTGCTTCGCCAATCAGTATGATCAGCCAACTCAGAACCCTGTACCTGCTTTCTCTCCATACCCCCGATCCCTTTAGCCACAAGGGCCATATCTAACTTCCTCTTAAATATAGCAAATGAACCAGCCTCAGCTGTTTCCTGTGTCCGAGAATTCCACAGATCCACCACTCTGTGTGAAGAAGTTTTTCCTCATCTTGGTCCTAAAAGGCTTCCCCTTTATCCTTAAACTGTGACCCCTCAATTCTGGACTTCCCCAACATCGGAAACAATCTTCCTGCATCTAGCCTGTCCAATCCCTTTAGAATTTTATACATAACAATAAGATCCCCCCCTCAATCTTCTAAATTCCAGTGAGAATAAGCCCAGTCGATCCAGTCTTTCTTCATATGAAAGTCCTACCATCCCAGGAATCAATCTGGTGAACTTTCTCTGTACTCCCTCTATGGCAAGAATGTCTTTCCTCAGATTAGGGGACCAAAACTGCGCACAATACTCTAGGTGTGGTCTCACCAAGACCTTGTACAACTGCAGTAGAACCTCCCTGCTCTTGTACTCAAATCCTTTTGCTATGAATGCCAACATACCATTTGCCTTTTTCACTGCCTGCTGTACCTGCATGCCCACCTTCAATGACTGGTGTAGAATGACACGCAGATCTCGTTGCACCTCCCCTTTTCCTAATCGGCCACCTTTCAGATAATAATCTGTTTTCCTGTTCTTGCAACCAAAGTGGATAACCTCACATTTATCTACATTAAATTGCATCTGCCATGAACTTACCCACTCACTTAACCTTTCCAAGTCACACTGCATCCTCTTAGCATCCTCCTCACAGCTAACACTGACACCCAGCTTCGTGTCTTCCGCAAACTTGGAGATGCTGCATTTAATTCCCTTGTCTAAATCATTTATATTGTAAATAACTGGGGTCCCAGCACCGAGCCTTGCGGTACCCCACTAGTCACTGCCTGCCATTCTGAAAAGGTCCCGTTTACTCCCACTCTTTGCTTCCTGTCTGCCAACCAGTTCTCTATCCACATCAATACCATACCCCCAATACTGTGTGCTTTAAGTTTGCACAATAATCTCCTGTGTGGGACCTTGTCAAAAGCCTTCTGAAAATCTAAATATACCACATCCACTGGCTCTCCCCTATCCACTCTCCTAGTTACATCTTCAAAAAATTCTATAAGATTCGTCAGACATGATTTTCCTTTCACAAGTCCATGCTGACTTTGTCCGATGATTTCACCTCTTTCCAAATGTGCTGTTATCACATCTTTGCTAACCGACTCTATCATTTTCCCCACCACCGATGTCAGAGTCACCGGTCTATAATTCCCCGGTTTTTCTCTCCCTCCTTTTTTAAAAAGTGGGGTTACATTAGCCACCCTCCAATCCTCAGGAACTAATCCAGAATCTAAGGAGTTTTGAAAAATTATCACTAATGCATCCACTATTTCTTGGGCTACTTCCTTATTGCAGACCATCTGGCCCTGGGGATTTATCTGCCTTTAATCCCTTCAATTTACCTAACACCACTTCCCTACTAACATGTATTTCCCTCAGTTCCTCCATCTCACTAGACCCTCGGTCCCCTACTATTTCCGGAAGATTATTTATGTCCTCCTTAGTGAAGACAGAACCAAAGTAGTTATTCAATTGGTCTGCCATGTCTTTGTTCCCTATGATCAATTCACCTGTTTCTGACTGTAAAGGACCTACATTTGTCTTGACCAATCTTTTTCTTTTCACGTATCTATAAAAGCTTTTACAGTCAGTTTTTATGTTCCCTGCCAGCTTTCTCTCATAATCTTTTTCCCTTTTCCTAATTAAGCCCTTTGTCCTCCTCTGCTGTCTCTGAATTTCTCCCAGTCCTCAGGTGTGTCGCTTTCTTTTGCTAATTTATATGTTTCTTCTTTGGACTTGATACTATCCCTAATTTCCCTTGTCAGCTACGGGTGCACTACCTTCCCTGGTTTATTCTTTTGCCAAACTGGGATGAACAATTGTTGTACTTCATCCATGCGATCTTTAAATGCTTGCCATTGCATGTCCACCGTCAACCCTTTAAGTATCATTTGCCAGTCTATCTTAGCTATTTCACATCTCATACCTTCAAAGTTACCCTTCTTTAAGTTCAGAACCTTTGTTTCTGAATTAACTATGTCACTCTCCATCTTAATGAAGAATTCCACCATATTATGCTCACTTTTACCCAAGGAGCCTCGCACGACAAGATTGCTAACTAACCCTTCCTCATTGCTCAATACTCAATCTAGAATGGCCTGCTCTCTAGTTGGTTCCTCGACATGTTGGTTCAGAAAAACATCCCGCATACATTCCAAGAAATCCTCTTCCTCAGCACCCTTACCAATTAGGTTCACCCAATCTATATGTAGATTGAAGTCACCCATTATAACTACTGTTCCTTTATTACACACATTTCTAATTTCCTGTTTAATGCCATCCCCAACCTCACTACTACTGTTAGGTGGCCTGTACACAACTCCCACCAGCGTTTTCTGCCCCTTAATGTTATGCAGATCTACCCATATCGATTCCACATCCTCCAGGCTAATGTCCTTCCTTTCTGCTGCGTTAATCTCCTCTCTAACCAGCAATGCTACCCCACCTCCTTTTCTTTCCTGTCTATCCCTCCTGAATATTGAATATCCCTGAATGTTGAGCTCCCATCCTTGGTCACCTTGGAGCCATGTCTCTGTGATCCCAACTATATCGTATTCATTAATAACTATCTGTACATTCAGTTCATCCACCTTGTTACAAATGCTCCTCGCATTGACACACAAAGCCTTCAGGCTTGTTTTTACAACACTCTTAGCCCTTATACAATTATGTTTTTGCTTTTTGCCCTGGATTTGCCTGCCTGCCACTTTTACTTTTCACCTTACTACTTTTTGCTTCTACCCTCATTTTACACCCCTCTGTCTCTCTGCCCTTGTTCCCATCCCTCTGCCACATTAGTTTAAATCCTCCTGAACAGCAGTAGCAAACGCTCCCCCTAGGACATTGGTTCCAGTCCAGCCCAGTGCAGACCGTCCTGTTTATACCGGTCCCACCTCTCCCAGAACTGGTTCCAATGCCCCAGAAATTTGAATCCCTCCCCCTTGCACCATTTTTCAAGCCACGTATTCATCTGAAATATCCTCCTATTTCTACTCTGACTAGTACATGGCACTACCTTTGTGGTCCTACTTTTTAGTTTATCTCCTAACGCCCTAAATTCACCTTGTAGGACCTCATCCTGTTTTTTACCTATATCATTGGTATCTATGTGCACCACGACCACTGGCTGTTCACCCTCCCACTCCAGAATGTCCTGCAGCCGCTCAGAGACATCCTTGACCCTTGCACCAGGGAGGCAACATACCATCCTGGAGTCTCGTTTGCGGCCACAGAAACGCCTATCTATTCCCCTTACAATCTAATCCCCTATCACTGTAGCTCTCCCACTCCTTTTCCTTCCCTCCTGTGCCGCAGAGCCACCCATGGTGCCATGAACTCGGCTGTTGCTGCCTTCCCCTGATGAGACATTTCCCCCAACAGTATCCAAAACAGTATATCTGTTTAGGAGGGAGATGACCTCAGGGGACTCCTGCACTACCTGCCTACTGCTACGCTGTCTAGTGGCCACCCCTTCCCTTTCTGCCTGTATAGCCTTTACCTGCGGTGTGGCCAACTCACTGAACGTGCTATTCACGACTTTCTCAGCATCGCGGAGGCTCCAGTATGAATCCAATCGCAGCTCCAGACGCTCAATACGGTCTGCCAGAAGCTGCAGTTGGACACACTTCCTGCACACATAGTCGTCAGGGTCACTGGAAGGATCCCTGATTTCCCACATGCTGCAGGATGAACAAACCACAGGGCCGATCTCAGCTGCCATGACCTACCCAGTACATTGCCTCAACTTTTGAAACGTTCTCCTTTTAAAGGAACTTACCCGGCCTTACCTCACTTGGAGTGAAGTTTGGCCTCAGCCTCTGCTCGCCGAAGCCTCTCAAGACAAAGCCTTCCTACTCTGTCTCCCACCTACTCCGTCGCCCGCTCCATCCAACTTTTCTCTTTAAATACTCCCGCTGCCTCACAATCCGACTTACACGCGCTTGCGCAGTCGTGCCCCAGTTAAACTGCCAAAGAAAATGATCTCTCCAATGCCCCACAGCACAAGAGGCAGTTTGTTGAGTCCCCACACAGTTCTCAAGACTGCTAATCTACTGTTGTAGGCCCGCACTCACCACTTTGCAAGGTCAGCTCATCTCAATACTTTCCTACACACTGTCTACTCTGCAGACCCTGCAGCTTCAGTTCAGCACAGAAACAGACCCTTCTGCTCTCTAAGTCTGCATTATCAGCTACTTATTTACACTAATCCTACATTATTCCCATTTACTCCCTTTGAATTCACACAACTCCCCAAAATACTGCCCTTCATTACAAACCAGAGGGAACTTACAGTGGCAAATCAATCCACACATCTTAGAGAGCATTCTGGCTGCTGCCATCGCAGTTTGGTATGGAGCCTCCAATTCACTGGATCACAAGAGGCTGCAAAGGGTTGTGGACTGATCTGTTCGTCACTGGCTCAGCCCTCCCTGCCATTGAAGACATCTTCAAGAGGCAGCACCTCAAGAAGGTAGCGTCCACCTTTAAAGACACTCACCGCTCGAGACACGCCCTCCACACATTATTGCCATTGGGGAGGAGTTACAGGAGCCTGAAGGTTCACATTCAATGTTTTAAGAACAGCTTCTTTCCCTTCAGCATCAGATTTCTGAATAGTCCATGAACCCATGAACATTCATCATTTGCACTATTTATTTAATTTTGTAATTTATGGTCATCTTTAAGTCTTGCACCATAGTACTGCCATAGTACAGACTAGCAAGTTCCACAACATACATCAGTGATAATAGACCTGATTCTGATATTGATCTTTGGGATGTGAGAGGAAACCAGAGCACCAGACTCTACACAGACAACACTAGATCTCAGGATTGAACCTGTGTTGCTGGATAAGTTAAGCCATGGCTTTACTAGTTGCATCACCGTACCTTAAGATTCTGCCATTGGTGGTCCTCCAACCCAGTACAGGCCTCCCCCAGACCTCCAGCCTCCAATGAACTTACAACCTCCCAGATATTGGGCCTCCAACTTTCCCAGCAGATTCACAGAGTCACAGACCCAGGCCCTTGGGCATCAGGACTCGTCTTCTGGACTTCCAATCAACCTTCAGTCTTCAGCATCTAACCCAGGACTCATTTTGGAAGGACAAACCAGAAGGCTGAGTACAGGGTTAATGGTCGGTTACTTAAGAGTGTGGATGAACAGGGGAACCTTGGGGTTCAAATCCATAAATCCCTCAAGGTCACTGCACAAGTTGTTAGGGTAGTTAAGAAGGCCTATGGGATGCTAGGCTTCATTAATAGGGGGATTGAGTTCAAGAGTAGAGAGGTCATGTTGCAACTCTACAAATCTCTGGTGAAACCACATTTAGAGTATTGTATTTCAGAAGCAAACACGAGGAACTCTGCAGATGCTGGAAATTCAAGCAACACACACAAAATGCTGGTGGAACGCAGCAGGTCAGGCAGCATCTAAAAGGAGAAGCACTGTCGACGTTTCAGGCCAAGACCCTTCGTCAGGACCCAAAACATCGACAATGCTTCTCCTTATAGATGCTGCCTGACCTGCTGCATTCCACCAGCATTTTGTGTGTGTTGCTTAGAGTATTGTGTTCAGTTCTGGTCACCTCATTATAGGAAGGATGTGGAAGCTACGTAGAGGGTGCAGAGGAGATTTACCAGGAGGTTGCCTGGATTGGAAAAAAAAGTCTTATGAGGCAAGGTTAACAGAGTTGGGACTTTTCTCTTTGGAGTGTAGAAGGATGAGAGGGGACTTGATAGACGTCTATAAGATTACGAGAAGCACAGATAGGGTGGATAGCCAGTACCTGTTTCCCAGGGCACGAATAGCGAACACCAGAGGGTATATGTACAAAATTAAGGGAGGGAAGTTTAGGGGAGACATCAGGGGTAAGTTTTTTTACAAAGGGTTATGGGTGCCTGGAATGACTTGGCAGGGATGGTGGTGGAAGCTAAACCATTAGGAGTATTTAAGAGCCTCTTGGACAGGCACATGGATGAAAGAAAAATAGAGGGTTACGGGGTAGAGTGAGCTTAGTACTTTTTTTTAAGGAATATATGGGTCGGCACAACATCGAGGGCCGAAGGACCTGTACTGTAATATTCTAGTGTCTAGTGACTCACCAATGACACTGATGATAACCAGTCCTCATGTCTCCTGCCCACACAAACCTCTGATCGTAGGACCCACCAAACTAGGAAGGCTCACTGACTTCGGGGACCACCATACTTTGTCCTCACAAGTCTGCATCCACTTGCTGGATCAAAATGTCCATTGTCACAAGTCCTCAATGCTGACCTTCAAACATAGAGCAGAGGCCTAGACTCTGGCCTGACCTCTAACTCCACCTCATCCTTGTCCCCAAACCCTTACCTGACTTCTAACTCCCCTCTCTGTTCCCCAAAAACATCCCTATAACCTAAAAAAAACAACTAAGCTTGATCCAGAAGATCCAGTAGCCACAATGACATTGTAGAAGGGACTGATTTATGGGGGGCATTTGAGAACATAAGATCTTGGCACTTGAAGGCACCTCATTAATGATGGAGCAATTGCAGGTGAAGATATTGAAGAGGTTGAGAGAGGATAAGTAAATGTTTCTGGAGCTGGGATAGAGGGGTGAATGTATGGTTGACCATGGCCAGGTAAGGTAAGAAGAGAAACTTGAGGCATTATTTTGTCAGGTGCTGATGTAGGTCTGAACGCTCAGTTATGTAGGTAATGGGATAATGTGGGTTAAGTCAAAAGCAGTAGAAAATTTTATTACCCTTATCTTTTAATAAACTCTAACGGTTTTCTCAAATTATTATAAAACTGCATTAACTTCGCCTAATTTTATTTTTTTTTAATTTATTACGATACAAGGCACAATAGGCTCTTCCAGCCCTTTGAGCCATGCCACCCAGCACCACTTGATTTAATTCCAGCCTAATCACAGGATAATTTTCAATGACCTATTAACCTACCAACCGGTACGTCTTTAGACAGTGGGAGGAAACCGGAGCACCCAGAGGAAACCCACGCCTTCACAGGGAGAACATACAAAACTCCTTACAGGCAGAGGCAGGAATTGAACCTGGGTTGCCTTATTGTAAAGCGTAGTGCTAACCACTACACTACCATGCCACCCTATGTTTTCCCCCTGCATGCTTTTGGACTGATAATATGAGCCAGTGTACTACCTTCCAGTTTTAACAAACGCCTGTTTCATATTTGTTTAGGGGATAAAGGTTTACATCACAGTAGAAGTAAAGGAAAACGAGACAAACTACCCAAACCAATTGGTTAGGCTCAACATCTGCAAAGAGGGGACTATCCAAAATGTCATCAGGAATATAGTTATATCATGGTACACTTGGTCTTCTTAGTGCTGTTCCTCACCGTTGCTATGCTTGTAAGCAAATACCCAAGTTAATGGTTCAGCAACAGTGATGTGACAGGGGTTGTACAAGTATTTCATTTGGAGCACTTATTTCAAGGAAGCAAAGGAAAGCAATTTGAAAGTAATTTTCAGGTAATTGGGTTTGACAATCTAATCATAGCAATATAATTTGTGGCATCACTCTGAATTTCAGCTGTTGTTTTAGCGGTTTGTGTTCCAATAGTATATTTCATTCTTTCTGAAATTACTGAGTAATTCATACTCTATAATAACACTGTATGTGGCATATTCTTCTTAAAAACAAAGAGAAAAATATCTTACATTCTATGTTAATAGTTATTTTTTAAAGAAATATGAAAAACTATATTTACTGCTACAAAGCCAGGAATACAAATAATTCATGCAGAGGGGATGTTTTAATTCAGCATATCTCATTTGCAAGGCTAATTAAGGTTATTGCAGCTACTCAACATAAGCATCACACATCAAAAACACATATTTTAATGTTAATTCATAATTTGTATTCTTTTGGAATTGTTATGTAAACTTGTCCAACTGCTACAAAGAATGACAAACCACACTTACATTCAAACTCAGCAAGTCAGGCAGCATCTATAGCAAAGAGTAAACAGTCGGCTTTACAATCCGAGACCCTTCATCAGGACTGGAAAGAAAGATGTGGTCAGAGCAAGAAGGTGGGGGGAGGGGAGGAAGAAATGCAAGGTGGTAGGTGATGGGTGAGACCAGGAGATGGGGAGAGGTGAGGTAAAGAGCTAAGAAGTTGATTTTGTGAAAGAGATAAAGGCTAGAGAAGGAGGATTCTGATAGGAGAGAATAGAAGACCATGGAAGAAAGGGAAGAGGGAAGTGACGGGCAGGTAAAGAGATAAGGTGACAGAGGGAATCAGGAATGGGGGAATGGTGAAGGAGGGGTGTGGACCAATTACTGGAGGTTCAAGAAATTGATCACCTTCTTCCTCCCCTCCCTCCCAGCTTCTTGCTCTGACTTCTCTTTTTTTTCCCAGTCCTGAGGAAGGGTCTCGGACCAAAACATCAACTGTTTACTCTTCTCCATAGATGCTACCCGTCCTGCAGATTCTCTCATGTTTGTGTTACTACTTACATTGCTATTGAGGGATGAAAGGTGCCCTGACTGATTCCAGCCAGTGCTTCACTGTTGCTAGTTCTTGCTGCACTTTGAACTATTTGGAAAGGCCTCAGCAGCACTCCTAATAGAACAGCTGGAAAATGAAAGGCTCACCTCGGAGTGACAGTCAAATACTGCCAGTATATGTCAGGAGCATCTGTTCGAAGAAAGCTATTCTGAGTCTGGTGTCAGCAAGCCAGACAATATAGTTAGCTCTGGGAATATTGACAGTACGATGCATTTAAGTATTTGAGACTCAAAGTTCCTGTGCCTCATTTATGGAAAGTGAGTCACATTGATCCCACAGGCAAAGCAACATTTAGGATTTGACTTTGGCTGTAGGATAATAGAATAGATTAAGATAGATTAAGTAATGAAGTTGTAGTTTAGGAGATTTCCCTTATTTATTGTTCTTCTGGATCATTTTTGCGTATTTAGCTTTCGGAAATGAGGCACACGAATATCAGGGGCTAGTATGCTCTCAAGGCATGTTTGTATTAACTGGGAAATGTTTAAGGAATGCATTTTAATCTACTTGAAGTAGCAGCACGCATAGCTTTTCTCCAGAGCCAGTGACATGCTTGTTCCAGCATAAGCTGACTGGTCTCCAGGGCATTGTTGGTGCAAGGCTGGGCCTGGTTCACCACGCAGACAGCAGTAAGATCAGATGAATGTGCTGCCCTCCTGATCACCTATGGATAGTTGATGTTTCATTGGGACTAGAAAGGAAGGGGGAAGATGGCAGAATGAGAAGGTAGGCAGAAGGGAAGGAGGACAAGGGAGAAGGTGATAGGTAAAGCCAGGTGAGTGGGGGGGTAACAGATGAAGTAAGAAGCTGGGTCTGGAGAATAAGGAATCTGAGAGGAGAGGAGACCACAGGAGAAAGGGAAGGAGGAGGGGCACTAGGACTAGGTGATGGGCAGAAGAGGCAGGAGATCATAGTGGGGAATTGAAGAGGAGAGAATGGGGATGAAATAAATTACTGTCAGTTGGAGACATTGCTGTTCATGCCATCAGGTTGGAGGCTACCTAGACAGAATATGAGGTGTTGCATTTCCAACCTGACAGAGACCCCATCATGGCAGAAGAGGATGCCAAGAACCCACATGGGGATAAGAATTAAAATAGCTGGCCACTGGGAAATTCTGCCTTTTGCCTGTGCTCCTAATGCAGTCTCCTCTACATTGGCGAGATCTGACATTTGTTTGCATTAAATAGATTATTTTGTACAATTATGCATTGAACGTTTCAGACTTGAAATTTCAGCCCACATAGTGTTTGTTGCTATTTTACAGTTTAAGCGCACAGCAGAAAATTAATCTCCATTGTCTTTTTCAGGTGAATGCTAAGAATACCTGTAAGTTACAGGCTTTCAATGTTCCAATTAGTGCGTATCCTGAGGAAATCACACTCAAAAGCTTTAGGCCTTAGAGCACACCAATCAATATCAAATCGCTCTCTCTCTCTCTCCCTCAGTCTCTTGATTTTAGATCAAAGTCCATTATGAAGATATAAATTGGTCGCAATCCCATGTTGGTACAGAAACAGTTTTAATTATGTCTGTACAATTTAACACGCCATGCCCTCCATTGCTTTGGTTACTTGATAGACTCAGCTCTTAATTCCTGAACCTTTCTGCCAGTTCAGTGTTACTCAACAGCAACAAGAAGAAGGTTCAGTGAAAAATGACCCTGACATTTTTGTTATTGTATGCTTATATCCTTCAATCAATATGGCACTCATCCTCCCGGGGCAAGGACAAATGGAGGAGTCTCTTGTGTACTCTGAGCTATACCAGATCCGGGGGTTGGGGGGGTGGGGGAGGTGGCAGAGTGGGGGAGGATGCAGACATTTGAGAAAATTGATGAATTAAAGGCTTTTAAAGTGGCTATTGAGTTTTGAGCATGGGAGTGTGAAACTGGATCAGTTTTGATGGTTAGCGATGAGTTATTTATGTTCCTGTACAAGAAGAGGGATTTGATATGTCTGTTTATTGATACCATTTCACAGACACACTGCAATTTATATTATTTGGGCAAGACTTCCAAAACCAAAGTGGAAGGTGTAACATCCTAATTTATTCATAAAACTTAAACAATGACTGCTAATTCTTAATTCAGAAAACAGTAATTGAAATTTTAAAAGATATATAATCTATTTGTTTTGCTACTGTGACATTGGATCATCTCAGTAGTTTATGTATTTGTTGGAAAGTAACTGAATGCAGATTTATAGAATAATGCAGCAGAGTGGGAAAGAGCAAAGAATATTGGGGCCAGGAGGCTCAGAAGAACAGTGTACTATCGTTACATTTCCTCCACAGATACCTTATTGTTAATACAGTGCATTAGTATGCAACTATTATAAAGTTGCTTATGCTGCTATATCTGGATGTTGAATTACAAAGCAGGTGCCCCAAGGAGCTTCCAATAAGGAACTCACAATAAGAGTGTCAGATACATTGCCATCTTTCGATAGTCAGCCATTACCGGGTTTTAGTTTTGCCTTTCTCCAAATGATTCAGCTTTGACAGTAGGAGCTGAAGAGTCACATTAAGACTAATTACAAGCTTTCACTTTTGGTGCTTCAAGAGAAAAATAGAAAAGTTTGATTTGATGCTCCCATATAATACCAATTCTGTGATAGGCACTTGATTTGAAATTTTACTCTGCCTTTCTATTCCACAACTGATCGGCTCCTTTCATGCAGTCTTGTACTTAGAGCTATCAGGAATACATTTCTGGGATGACAGTTTGTATGAGAGCAAGTCTAAACAGTCACTTTTAATCTGTCCAGTGGGAATGGTAGTTGAGAGCAGAGGGCGTAATGCTGCATTCCTGATGGAGTACCACTAGATATCATTTCTACCACACAGTACATGCAGTGGAATAAGTCAGATTCCAGTTGAAGCTCAGTGCAAAATCATAGCTGTCTAATCTAGCTAAAACAAACTTAATCAGATCTAGTCAGCCTCACAGACCTTTTTCATATCATTTACCCCAAGCTTACTCTCAATAAGCTCCATCTACCATGGCCATCACTGTTGTTTGCATTTGGATGGAAAAATCTTAGCCTCAGCCATCATCGCTTCCAGCAATTATTCCCTACAGGAGCTAGTGGCACTGAAAAGAAGGGTGTGTTGATTCTATTTAATTGTGACACAGTTTGGAAGGGCAGAGTAAAAGTAGCCACTCACTCAATAGCTCCATTTTGCTGCTTCATTTTATACTTTCTTGGCAACCCAGATGGAAACACAATAAATATCCCTGATAGCATGCTGTGGCTGAACTAACATCAACAGCAGTGTGGCCTGTTTGTTAGCTTCAAACAGCACAGGTAATTAAAGGACAAAAGTCTTCTCTGATTTAATGTTGATTCGCAAGGTGAGATCAAAGTAAATAAGAACATAAGAACTCATGGCTATTGTACAACTGTCAAAATCCTTGTACTAGCATCATAGCCTCGTATACCCGAATGTAGACAACCCCTTTGTGCACTGTTGTTTTATTTATCATTTGAGATTTACTGTACCTATCCAAATAATATTTAAAAACAACAGTAATTTCACCTATAGTCACTTTATTTCAAAGAGGGAGAAAAGACTCTGACAAGAGAGTTTTGTGGGCACAATAGAAGGTGTTTTATTTGAATGCAGAGTAGAAACGGATGAATTGTTGCCTCCCTGCTGCCAGGATCAGGGATGTTTCGGATCGGGTCCATGGCGTTATCAAGGATGAGGGTGAGCTGCCAGAAGTCTTGGTGTATATTGACACCAATGACATAGATAGACAAGGTGAGAATGTCCTGAAGGGAGATTTTAGGAAGCTAGGTAGAAAGCTAAGAAACACAACATCCAGGGTGGTAATCTCTGGATTGCTGCCTGTGCCACATGCCAGTGAGGGTAAAAATAGGATGATCTGGCAGGTGAATGTGTGGCTGAGGATCTGGTGCAGGGGCCAGGGGTTCAGATTTATGAATTATTGGGATTTCTTCTGGGGAAGGTATCTCACCTGCACAAAAGGGGTGGGTTACACCTGAACCCAAGGGGGTCTAATATCCTTGCGGGCAGGTAGGTCAGAGTTCTTTGAGTGGATTTAAACTAATTTGGTAGGGGTATGGGAACCAGGGTGATCATGCTGAAGATGAGGTAGCTGGTTTACAAACAGAGGCAATGTGTAGTGAGACTCCTAGCAAGGAGAGGTTGATGATAGGGCAAAATTACAGTCAACGGGATGAGTTGCAATGTAAAACGTGGACAAAATTGAAAAGGGTGAATACAGGACTGAAGGTGTTAAATTTGAAAGCGGAATAAGGTAGATAAAGTTGTCGCAAAGTTACAGATTGGCATATACGATGTTGTAAGCATCACTGAATCATGGCCGAAAGATTATAGCTTGGAGCTTAATGTCCAAGGATATATATTGCATGAAGGGACAGGCAGGAAAGCAGAGGGGATGGAATTGCTCTTCTGGTAAAAAAAATAAAATAAAATCATTACAAGGAGGTGACATATGGTCAGAAGGTGTTGAATTATGGTAGATAGAGTTAAGGAACTACAAGGGTAAAAAGATCCTGATGGGAGTTGTAAACTGACCCCAAAACAGTAGTAAGGATGTGGTCTACAAATTACAGCAGGAGATAGAAAATACTTGCCAAAAGGACAACATTACAATAGCCATGAGGGATTTCAAAATGCAGGTAGATTGGGAAAATCAGGTTGGTGCTGGATTCCAAGAGGGGAATTTCTAGAATGTCTATGAGATGGCTTTTCAGAGGAGCTTGTGTTTCAGCCAACTGGGGGATCAGCTATTCTGGATTGGGTGTTGTGTAGTGAACCGGAATTGATTAGAGAGCTTAACGTAAAAGAACACTTAGGGGCAAGTGATCATAATATAATCAAATTCACCCTGAATACTGAGCAGGAGAAGCTAAAGTAAGATATATCAGTATTAGAGTGGAGAAAAGGGAATTTGGGCCAGCTGGTGGAGTAGTAGCATCAGCACTGGATTTCAAAGCAGATGGTCATGAGTTTGAACCCAGCCAGGTCTCAACTTGGGCAGCGGCAGTATCTGCATGGAAGAAAGGCCTAGCAATCTACTTTTATGTCTTGCAATGAAAACCCTGTGGACAACTACACTGTCCATAGAATCGGCATCAGTCAACAATGACTCAATGGCACTCAACAACAACAAAGGAAATTACAGAGGCATGAGAGAGGAGTTGAATTGAATTGAATTGAATTGACTTTATTACTTACATCCTTCATGTACGAGGAGTAAAAATCTTTACGTTATGTCTCTGTCTAAATGTGCAATGTGCAATTTTTAGTAATTTATAATAGTGTGTACAACAGGATAGCCAATATAACATAGAAATGCAGTTGTGTCAGCATGAATTAATCAGTCTGATGGCCTGGTGGAAGAGGCTGTCCTGGAGCTGTTGTTCTTGGCTTTTATGCTGCGGTACCATTCCCGGATGGTAGCAGCTGGAACAGTTTGTGGTTGGTGTGACTTGGGTCCCCAATGATCCTTCAGGCCTTTTTTTTTACACACCTGTCTTTGTAAATGTCCTGAATAGTGTGAAGTTCACATCTCAAATGCGCTGGGTTGTCTGTACAATACTCTGCAGAGCCCTGCAATTGAAGGAAGTACAGTTCCCATACCAGGCAGTGATGCAAGTCAGGATGCTCTCAATTGTACCCCTATAGAAAGTTCTTAGGATTTGGGGGCCCATACCAAACTTCTTCAACCATCTGAGGTGAAAGAGGCGCTGTTGTGCCTGCAGTCCACAACCAGCTCCTTTAATTTTGTGACATTGAGGGAGAGGTTGTTTTCTTGACACCACTGTGTCAGGGTGATGACTTCTTCTCTGTAGGCTGCCTCATTATTATTTGAGATTAGGCCAATCGGAGTAGTTTCATCAGCAAATTTAATTAGCAGATTGGAGCTGTGGGTGGCAACACAGTCATGGGTATACAGAGAGTAAAGAAGGGGGTTTATGTTGAGAGTCAGAGGGGCAGAGGTGATGCCACCTCTTACCACCTGGCAGTGATCTGACAGGAAGTCCAGGATCCAGCTACATAAGGCAGGGTGAAGACAAAGGTCTCTGAGATTCTTGACAAGCCTAGAGGGAATGCCTTCGACAAGGTGCCACACATGAGGCTGCTTAACAAGCTAAGAGTCCATGGTATTACAGGAAAGATTCTACAAGTGAGCTTGTAATGCAAGAAATATGAGAGGTAAAAGAGGAGAAGAGGTTAGCTAAAGCAGCTGGCCTGGCCAAACAAGGCCTGGACCTGGTGGGAAAGTGTTGAACAATTACATCTATCTTGGAATGTTCTGTGGCAGATGGAACCGCTCCACATTTCTTTTCTATGTAGAGCAGTGTATGACCTGCTCCCAACATCTGCCAACCTCAGCACCTGGTATGAAGATAAGACAGACAGGTGTGCTGCTTGTGGTGAGAAGGAAACACTTCAACATATTTTGAGTGCATGCAGAGTCAATCTTTCCAGCAGCATGTACACCTGTACACCTAATGTTGTGACTTTATAAAGCACTGGTGAGACCTCACTCGGAGTATTCTGAGCAGTTTTGGGTGTCTTATGTTAGAAAGGATACACTGCAACTAGAGAGGATTCAAAGGAGGTTCATGAAAATGATTGCAGGTTTGAACAGCTTGTCATGTGAAAAGCATTTGATGGCTCTGGGTCTGTGTTCACTGGAAGTTGAAAGAATGAGGAGTGGCCTCAATGAAACCCATCGAAAGGTGAAAGTCTTTGATAGAGCGGATGTGGAGAGAATGATTCCTATGGTGGAATAGTCTAAGACCAGAGGACATAGCCTCAGAATAGAGGAACATCCTTTTAGAATGGAGGTGAGGAGGAATTTATTTTGCCAGAAAGTGGGGCATCTGTGGAATTCATTTTCACAAGCAGCTGGGGAGGCGAAGTCTTTATTTATATTTAAGGCAGAGGCTGATAGATTCCTGATTGGTCAGGACATGAAGGGATACAGGGAGAAGACAGACAGGATGGGGGCTGAAAGGAGAAATGGGTCAGCCATGATGAAATGGCGGAGCAGAATCAATGGGCCAAATGGCCGAATTCTGTTTCTATGTCTTATGGTCTAAAAAAGAAGAAATTATTACAAGTCAATTCTCATCAATTTATGGATTAAATTCCAGACAGCCTTGAGGACCCTATTAGATCTCACAAAGTGAAGCTGCATTTCCCTCTCTCGTAAAATGGCTGCTAACTTGACACTGTGCACACCCTTAGGCTAACCTGCTGAAAGACATTCTTTTAAACAAAAATCTCACCCAAGAAATTAAGACTACATCTAGGAGGCTCCACCTTCTCAACAAAGACACAAAGATATCTTTGTGTTGACAGAATACTTCAGTTTGAAATTGAACATTTTTTTACAAAAACTCTCTGTGAATCAGATACCAAAATGGCCTTGGGCTGGAAACAAAAGCCCTCACTTTGCAAACCAAGGATGAAACTACTTGAAAAGTTCTGACAAAAAGTGAAGACTAAGAGACATGCAAGAGGGGAGAAGAGTAAGATGCTGGGAGTACATTGGCAGTAAGTCCCTGAATTAACAAGAAAATATAAAGGAACAACCTAACTATCTCATATATGTATTTGCGTTAATATCTGCATCTTCTTTTTGTGAGGTCTGACTGTCCATTATTGTACTGCCCTTACTCTCTCTGAAAAATACAAGCTGACTATAACCAATGCAAATTTTGAAAAATAAATAATATGAAAAATAGAAAGATTTGTTTAGTTTATTTTCATATACGCCGGGGTGCAATGAAATGCCTTGTTTATATGAAACGCATAGAGTACAGGGTACATATATATGGTAATTCTCCAAAAGGACCACAACCTTGTCATGGTATGGAGACTTGCATGCCTCAATGACCCAGAGAGCTATGCTGACTGGAGTCAGAGTTTTATGCTCTTGGTAGGGTCACCCATGCCAAACAGGTCAAAGGGCAGAGGTCAGACTAAGAGTGGTCCACCATTCCTCTAGGTTCGGGGTTCAGCTCGGGGCTAACAATGCTGACTGGTTAAACAAAGCTGTTACAGAAACAGCACTGGAGAATCCTTCTACATCAGAGTGTGATGGTACTCCTGAGTCTCCTCTGGGAGTTGCATGACTGACAGTAGTGAAAACCGAGCGACTGACACGATGAAGAAAGCCCTGACCACCACCAGAGATGGAGAAACTTCACTGCTGCCCAAAATGCCAGCGGCGTAACGGGCAGCACAGAGCGATACAGTATATGGTAATAATACATATAACAATAAATATGAGGGCAAAACAACAGAATGGTGGAAAGACCGTAGCCAATGCAAACATTGTCACCAAAAGAGAGGTTTCATTGAGCTGAATGGCCTCTAATGCTCTGATTAAACACAAGAGGTTCTGCCGATGCTGGAAATCCACAGTAACACACACAAAATGCTGGAGGACTCAGCAAGTCGGCAGCATCTATGGAGAGGAATCTATGGAACTGTTGACGTTTCAGGCTGAGTCCTTTTACCAGAAATTGTGGCATGAGTAGGCCCACTTTTTCCAACTGTTTAACCAACTCCTCCTTGAATTAATATATATTTCATAGTAAATCAATGCTCGTTGTGAATATCCTGTCCAAATTTGCCAGTACCTGGTCAGGAATGCTTTGGAGACCTTTATCTGTAATCAAACAAATGATGTTCTACTTCATCTGACAGTCTGAGTAAATGATTTACCTGCATGGTCAGTCCATCCAGAAAGAAACCATTGACTCTCAAACTAAAGTATTATTTTTCCAGGAATTGATTTTTGAAATTGGAACATCTTCTTTCTTCAAACTCACAGCAAAAAGTAGCCCCACAAATGGATTGCAAATTGGAGATTAAGATCTACAACATTTTTTTGGAAGCATGGAAATCGCTATGAGTTCAGTTTCACTGTAGCCATCTGTAGGCTTCATCTACATTGTACATGTTCCAAAAACTTCAGGAAGTAGTAACTTGCTCTAAAGTGGAATCAGACACCAGGAAATACTGGACCTCCAGAAGCTCGTACTAATAAGGTTTGAGCTGATCAGATACTATGTTGATATTATGAGGTCTTTAACCGACTCAAATGCCCATTCCTGATACAAATTTCTTGGGACCAATTTGAAGTTCTTAAGCATTAAGCAAAAATATTTGCCCAGTTCTTCGGTTCAGGTGAGATTCTGTTGATGGGCTGTAATTTCTACCTGTCCCTTTAATTCCCCAATTACTTGCTGGATCCTCCAGGAAGCTTCTAGATGTTCCATTTTAATATCAGAGAATGTATACAGTATACAACATGCCTGGCCAACTGTCCTTTAAATACTGAAAATGTACCCACCTCTTCCATTTCCTTTAAGCAGCTTGTTCCATAAACCCATCATCTTCTGTGTGAAAATGTTGTCACTGTGGTCCCTTTTAAATCTTTCCCCTCTTATCTTTAACCTATATCCTATAGTTTTCCCCAGGGAGGAGTAACTGTGACTCTTCATCTTACCTCTGTCCCTTACTATTTTATAAATCTCTATATGATCAACCTTCAACCTCATACACTCCAGGCAAAATGTTTGAGCCTATGCAATTTTTCCTTTTAACTCAAGCCATTTAATCCCAGAAACGTCCTTATTAATAGCTGCCCAACCTATGGGGAAATCACCTTGGCTTGTTGTGTGAGAGGGTGGAAATAAGGAATGGCTCACTACTCCAGCCCCATAGATGGTATCCTCTGTTTTGTCTTCCCTAATACACACCAAATAGCTTGAGTGCCTGCAACATGCAGCAGACATTTTAATATGCAAATCAGAGGTTTGAGGTCATATGCAGAACACTATTGAAATCCCATGCTCCCATGGGAAAGTGCCTCTTCTGTGCACCCTCCACCCCTTTTTAGCAGGTGGTCCAGTCAAAGAGTAACCAATCAAAAATGTCTTACTTTATCCTGGTGGGAGTCCGAAATGCAGGACTACCCCAGCCTCCGCCTGAAAATGAGGCCATTTCCACAACTCCTGGCTCTCTTCTGAGCACAGAAGAGCAGAAAGGTTTGCTTTGATAAATGCTTTTGAAGTGTGATCGCAGATGAAATGTGGGAAATGCAAAAGCCAATTTATGCAGAGCAAGCTGCCCCCCAACAGCAAGTATATTCATTACCCACATGGGAGCGTAGACATTTTAGAACTGAGAACAGTTTAGTAGAGACATCAGTAGTCCAAGGCACCCACCATCAACAAGCAGGTTTCAATTATACCGTTGTCTAAGAAGAACGTGGTAACCTGACTCAATGTAGCACTTACATCCACTATGATGAAGTGATTTGAGAGGTTGGTGATGAAACCTAACAACACCTGCCTGAGAAGTGGCTGGGATCACTCCAATTTGTCTACTGTCACAACAGGTCAACAGCAGATGCCATTTCATTGGCTCTTCACTCAACCCTCGAACATCTGGACAGTGAAGGTGCCTACAACAGGACTCATCGACTATAGCCACAATGCATTCAACACCATCATCCCCTCAAAACTAATCAATAATCTCCAAAACATGGACATCAATATCTCCTTGTGCAATTGAATCATCAGCTTCCTCACATGCAGACCCCAGTCAGTTTGTTTTGGCAACAACGTCTTCTCCACAATCTCCATCAGCACAGATGCACCACAAGACTCTGTGCTTATCCCCCTGCCCAACTCACTTTATACTTATGACTGCAAGGTTAAGTACAGCTCCAGTTCCATATTTAAGTTTGCTGATGACACAACTGTTGTTGGCTGAATCAAAGGAGGTGATGGATCAGTATATAGAAGAGAGATTAAAAATCTGGCCAAACCTCTCAATGTCAGTAAAAACAAAGGGTTTATTATTGACTGCAGGAGGGAGAAGCTGGAGGTCCATGAGCCAGTCCTCATCAGGTCACGGGTGAAGAGAATTATTAACTTTAAATTCTGTTGCATTATTATTTCAAAGGATCCATCCTGGATCCAGCTTGTAAGTGCCATTACAAAGAAGTCATGGCAGTACCTTTACTTTCTTAGAAGTTTGTGCAGATTTGGCATGTCATCTAAAACTCTGACAAACTTCTATAGATGCAAGGTGGAGAATATACGGTCTGGTTGCATCACAGCCTGATATGGAAACAGACAGACATACTTTATTGATCCCGAGGGAAATTGGATTTCATTATAGTCGCACCAACCAAGAATAGTGTAGACAGTATAGCAATATAAAACCATAAATAATGAAATAATAATAGGTAAATCATGCCAAATGGAATTAAGTCCAGGACCAGCCTATTGGCTCAGGGTGTTTTGACACTCCCAGGGAGGAGTTGTAAAGTTTGATGGCCACAGGCAGGAATGACTTCCTATGACGCTCAGTGTTACATCTCAGTGGAATGAGTCTCTGGCTGAATGCACTCCTGTGCCTAACCAGTACATTATGGAGAGGATGGGAGTCATTGTCCAAGATGGCATGCAACTTGGACAGCATCCTCTTTTCAGACACCACCGTAAGAGAGTCCAGTTCCACCCCCACAACATCACTGGCCTTACAAATGAGTTTGTTGATTCTGTTGGTGTCTGCTACCCTCAGCCTGCTGCCCCAGCACACAACAGCAAACATGATAGCACTGGCCACCACAGACTCATAGAACATCCTCAGCATCGTCCAGCAGATGTTAAAAGACCTCAGTCTCCTCAGGAAGTAGAGATGGCTCTGACCCTTCTTGTAGACAGCCTCAGTGTTCTTTGACCAGTCCAGTTTATTGTCAATTCTTATCCCAGGTATTTGTAAACCTCTACCATGTCCACACTGACCCCCTTGGATGGAAACAGGGGTCACCGCTGCCTTAGCCCTCCTCAGGTCCACCACCAGTTCCTTAGTCTTTTTCACATTAAGCTGCAGATGATTCTGCTCACACGATGTGACAAAGTTTCCCACCGTAGCCCTGTACTCAGCCTCATCTCCCTTGCTGATGCATCCAACTATGGCAGTCATCAGAAAACTTCTGAAGCACCAATATCCTTGAATGGAAAAGCCTACAAAAGGAAATGGATGCAGCCAATCCCATCACAGATAAAGCCTTCCCTACCATTGAGCACATCTACAAGAAGTGCTGTTGCAGGAAAGCAGCATCTATCGAGGACCCCCACTATCCAGACCATGCTCTCATCTCGCTGCTGCCATCAGGAAGAAGGTACAGGAGCCTCAGGTCCCACACCACCAGGTTCAGGAACAGTTATTACCCTTCAGACATTAAGTTCCTGTATTTGAGTGAATCGTTTCACCCCAATAATAAACTGATTCCACAGCCTATGGACTAACTTTCAATGATCCTTCATCTCATGTTCTTAATATTATTTATTACTTACTTATCTATTTTACAATTTGACAACTCTGATTTGACTCTAATCTAATCACCGGACAATTTACAAAGACCAATTGTACCTGGTACATCTTTGGACTGTGGGAGGAAACTAGAGAAAATCCACACATCCCACTGGGAGGACGTACAGTGACTCCTTACAGAGCTTGCCAGGATTGAACTCCAAACATCCAATTCCCTAATAGCATTGTGCTAACTGCTACACTGCTGTGGCACCCATTATTATTATTAATAATAATAACAACAATAATAATAATCTATTAGCAATCTATTATATATATAAATCTATTGTTATTATTTTGTATTTGCAAAAATTGTTCACTTTTGCACATTGGTTGTTAGTCTGGCTTTGCATGTGTGTAGTTTTTCATTGATCCTATTATTGGTTTTTTTTGTATTTACTGTGAATGCCCTCAAGGACACGAATCTTGGGGTTGTATATGGAGAGATATCTATACTTTGATAATGAATTTACTTTGAACTTTGAAGTCAGTTTCAATGGGACTTTGGGAATCAAGTTCCAGAATTTCACTAATATTAGGATTGACAAATACTTTTTGACTTCACATGGTGCTTCCTTATTCTAATCTTAAGGTTATGCCTCTCTGCTCTGGAGTCAGGCAAACTCAATCTGATCAGAAAAATGACCAAAGCAAACTGAGAGGCTGCCTGCCTTCAAAACTAGTAGCAATCTCTGGACAGTCCTGCTTCTCACTTTATGAAGGTAACGTAATTCTAGCCAATAGTTATTGATTTCCAATAATCTCACATAATGAAACTAAATTAGAAACAAATATGCACACAGTGGCCCATTTATTAAGCAGCAGCTCAATGCAGAAAAGCATGCAGACATGATCAAGACACCCAAGACATAATACATCAAACCTTGATATGGATGGGCTACAGAAGCAGAAGACCATGAACATAAACTGAACGGCAACTTTATCAGGTACAAGAGGTTCTTAATAAAGTGCCCACTGAGTGTATACTGTAAGAACAGAATGATCATTCACTGTAATTGTTACGTACCCCGTAACTGGGTCACTTACCAGCAAAGATAGAGAGGTCCGTTGAAGTCTGATGGTACTATTTTTAACAGCATTTATTGATAAAAATACACAAAAATAATATCAATGCAAACATACAAATGATATACATCGTCAATACTAAATCTAAAAGCGCAGGTATAATAATAATCAATCAGAAATAGCTCTATCGTTGTCTAGGGGATAATGTATTGTCTGATGGAAATATAAAAGTCACTTTAGTTCATTCAAGCTGCAGCGTTTTGGTTGGAGAGAAAGACGGGTTAAAACTTGTCCAGTCCTTTTATGATGTCAATCCTTCGAGAGTCATTGGGAGTTGATTTCCCCGTTGTTAGCTAAAAACTGTTCTTCCGTGGTCAAGGCACACCGATTCCGGGGCAAATGGAAACGGACGCACGTGGCCTTCCCACCGGCTTTTACTATTACGGGATCGCTAGCATTTCTTCTGGTGCGTCTGAGGGGCTGTTCCCACAGACCCTCTTTTATCCTGACTCACAGGGTCTCAGATGTCAATCAGGTTGGGGATGATGCAATCCCTCCACCAACCTCCCCCTCGGATCATTGCCTGGGGCTTCGATGCATCGTACAGGATGCAATACACAAGTCCGTCTCCAAGAGACAATAGCCGGTATCAATGGGTCCGCCTTTCGGAGGCCAGGACACATTCCAACTCTTTGTGGATTCTGCATGTCTTTCTCTCATTTCCTGGGTCTCCCGAACTGACTCAATAGTGATCTTGCGATTTTCACAAAGGAGGGGGCTACCCCGCACCCTTCGGCCCCTCAGAGCTGTGATACATTCGTAACATAATATTCGCTCATTTATTCTGTGACAGATCTTGTTTTGATATAGGCAAAAGGGGCCTTATAATCACTCCAGACACTAAATGGATCTGTGACCTTTCCCCTGTGACCTTTGCTATCCAGAGCTAATTGTGGTGATGCCCCACCGTGCTCTTGCTCTCACAAAATTCTGAATCTTGATGCTAACAAGATAGGTGGAAGTAACAGCTACAAAGAGAGAGAGAGAGAGAGAGATCAATATTGCAGGATGATCACAAGTGAAGTAGAACATCGACAGTAAAAGGAAGTTTACCCTTGTGAAAAACAATGTGTAAATGCCAATGACCTTGAACTGCTTACTTTTAGACTGTTAGCACAGATCAATTGCTCTAACTGTGTAAAGAGTCAAGATTACTACAGGTCAGCAAATATATTTCACATGTGCTTTCGGCTGCTGCTTAAGCAATCCTTGTGCATGAACCACAGAATGCCAACGCATAAGTGCAGCAGATAATAGGAAAGGCTAATGGATGTTGGTTCTTATTTCAAAGGGGTTAGAGTAGGTGAGTCTTACTGCAATTGTATAAAGTTCTGGTGGAGCCACATCTGGACCACTGTTAACACTTTTGGCCCCCTGTTTAAGGGAAGATATTATTTTATAGGAGGCATTTCAGAGGAGATTCACAGGCATGAAGGAAACAGGCTGCAAATGAACTCATTACAATTTAGAAGATTGAGAGGCAAGAGGCAAACAAAGCAAGTGTCCTTCTCATAGGAGAGTCTTATCACCAGAGACCATGCTGTCAGAGTAAGGAGAGCCCATTTAAATCAAAGTCCAGGAAGAATTCCTTCTCTCAGAGGAGTGAGTCTTTGCAATTTCTTGTCACAAGAATTAGGTTTACTGGAGAAAGTCAGAGTCCTGTGTGTATTTAAGGCTGAGACTGATAGATTTATAGTGAATAAGGGGATCAAGATTTATGGAGAGAGGGCAGGAGAGTGAACTTGGAGAATACTTATCAGTCTTGATCCCGTTGGACAGTACAGCTAGCTCAGGGAGATGAATAGTCTATTTCTTTACCTATTTCTGGATTGCAATAAAGTTAGTTTGTTCTTATGAAATTAATTTCTGGACTTCAAGACAATGAATGAGTAAACCTTTAAAACATTTAACGTTATGGTAATACAGTATTTGATCATGTTCGGGCAATACTGTGAACGTCAACTTTGTACTTCTGGCCTTAGCTTCTACATCAATAGCATTTAAATGTCTCACAGCAATTATCCACAGAATTGACACAGAATTTTATGACATCTCAGTGATCTCCTTACCCATCTCTGTCAAAGTCAAGGTAAATTTATTATCAAAGTTTGTATATGTAACCATATACTACCTCGAGATTCATTTTCATGCAGGTATTTACAGAAAAATAAAGAAATTTAATAGAATTAATGAAAATATACATATAAACAAAGACTGACAAACAACCAATGTGGAAAAGAAGACAAAATGTGCAAATCAAAAAGTAATACTGAGACCATGAGTTGCAGAGTCCATGAAATTGGGTTTGAAGGTTGTGGAATCAGTTCAGGGTTGCAGTGAGTGAAGTTATCCATGCCAGTCCAGGAGCCGGATGATTGTAGAGTAATAACTGTTCCTGAGCCTGGTCATATGAGAACTAAGGCTCTTGTACCTCCTTCCTGCCCAATGGCAGATCTTCCAACAGTAAATTGGCTTACAAAGTTGGCTCTTACACGTTCTGTGAGGTCTTGTACAGCCCCACCTGCAAAAGTACCTTGACATCCAGTTACCCACAACACTAGGTTTAACTGTATCAAAATTTAAAGATCTTTAAAAATGAAATGCAATATTAAATATGTTAATTATATTAAAGCTCCGTAAAAATTAGAAAATGCAAAAGCAATGAAATTCAATTAGCTCAAGAAACGTAAAATTACCTTTCTCACGAACAAGCAGTCTTCTCCATTGAAACTGATAGAGCCACAGAATCTGTACATTGCAACAGATAAATTCCCAAGCATAAACATGAGGAAGTCTGCAGACGCTGAAGATCCAAATGAAATGCCTTGGTTCATATGTTCACTGTTATGATGTATGTATTTCACTTTGGCAGTTCTGTGAGAGCTGCTTGTTTTCAGCTTGCTCCGTTCTCAGCTTATGCTTGGGTTATTGCTGAAGATAAGAGATGAGGAGAAATGTGTGCCATCCAATTATGAAGGTCGAACTGAAGGGGAGGCTTGGCTCTGATGAGGGACAGTAATCAGAGTAATTGTTCAAGAGGAGATGAAAAGGGAATATGCTGGAGAGAAGAGGTTGTAGGATTTGACCCGGGGTGGGACCATGATTCGTCGAAGCCTGGGGTGAGATTGACTGAGGATCGGTGACTTGGAGAAACTTGCGCACGTTAGACTGCTTCATTAAAATGGGCCCTTACCTTTTTTTTTGTTCTTTTCTTCACTAACCCTTCAGTCAAATTAAGCATTATAAAGAAACCTTTTAATAGTATGCTGTGTACTGTTTGTTATTTTGTAGCACTAATTTTTAACAGGGTAGTCACACAAACTGGGGCTTTGGGTGAGCTCACACCTCAATCTCACACGTTTGGTGGGGCCAGAAGTTGTCTTCCCTAGACTTACACAGTCAAGGAAGCCAAGGTATTTCACAAGCAACACACACAAAATGTGGGAAGAACTCAGCAGGCCAGGCAGCATCTAGGGAAAAGAATCATTGCTGGGAAGTTTGTAGAAAGTTGGCATTCTACTGCTGTACTCCAGCTACAGAAAGTTGAAGGCAAGAACTTGTTAAGATATTTGGGATTTCCATGGAGTTGTAAGATGACAGTTACTGAAGGAGCTGTCAGTTGTTCCACAGGGCGTTTCTGAGGCAAGTTCAGACTGCAATCTTCATGCTGTTAGTACTTCGAACCTCAAGACAAATTTGCTCCTTATTGATTGTATGAAATGAACCTATTGTAATGGATGGAATGTCCAATTGTCACGAGTGTGCTCCTTATGAAGATGAACTTAATAAATACACCTCCCACCCTAACAATGAGTATGTCTGATTTTTGTGGAGGCATTGGAATTATTCACTGATGCTCCATCCTCTACAGTACATTTCCTGTAATAATGAGATCCAGGCTTTCCAAATTAAGCAAGTTCAATTGAAGCAGAACATTTTTTTTCTGCTGGTGTCAGTAAATAAGGGGGAGATGGTGACTGAAAGGAAGGGAGATGCCTGAAGGCAGAAAGAAGGGGGGGGGGAGAGAGAAAAGGAATAAGTGACAGAGAGAAAGGTAAAGGAAAGACAGAAATTCAACTCAGGGAAAAAAAGCATACTGGTACTGAGGTGAATTTTCAAAGATTGCTCAAGCATTGCTGAATCAGGACTATCAAAAATTCCTAGCAAAGAGGCAGCATGTGAAGGCCAGAAGTGATTTTAAATTTCAATTAAGTCATTCTATTTTCTCCCCTTCATTCCACATTACTGTTTTGGCACCAGATTGTTGTCATGTCAACAGCAGGATCTGACAGTATTTATCACTGTTATCCTCAAGTTATTTCAATTCCCCTGTTTCATATTCCAGAAGCCTTGGGCTGTATTTTTGAAAGTGAAACCTGGGACCTTTAATACATAGAATGGAAGACTACCAATGAATGCAATGGTAAACAAATACAAGTCAATTTTAATATTCTTCCCTAACGTACGTTAAAATGCACTAAGACCATAAGAGAATAAAACCATAAGACACAGGAGCAGAGTTAGATCTCTCAGTCCATCGAGTCTGCTCCACTATTCCATCATGGCTGTTTTATTATCCCTCTCAATGACATTCTCCTGACTTCTTTTCATAACTTTTGATGCTTTGACCAATGAAGAACCTATAAAACTCCGCTTTAAATATACCCAATGACTTGGCCTCCACAGCCATCTATGTCAAGGAATTCCACAGATTCACCACCCTCTGCCTAAAGAAATTCCTCCTCATTTCTGTTCTAAATGATCTCTGGTCCTAGACTCCCCCAGTGTTGGAAATACCCTTCCCCATCCACTCTATCTAGGCCTTTCAACATCTGATAGGTTTCAATGGATCCCCTTCATTCTTCTAAACTCCAGCAAGTACAGGCCCAGAGCCATCAAACACTCCTCATACGTTAGCCCTCTCATTTCCGGAATCAGCCTCATGAACTTCCTCTGGACTCTCTCCAACACTAGCACATCTTTCTTCGATAAGGGGCACAAAATTGCTCAAAATACTCAGTGGAGCATGACCTATGCCTTATAAACCCTCAGCATTACATCCTGGCTCTTATTTTCTAGTCCTCTTGAAAGAAATGCTAACATTTCATTTGCCTTCCTTACTACTGACTCAAGCTGCAAGTTAACCTTTAGGGAAACTGCACAGGGATTCCCAAGACCCTTTGCGTCTCTAATTTTTTTGAATTTTCTCCCCATTTAGAAAATAGTCTATCCCTTTATTCCTTCAACTAAAATACATGACCATAACCTTCCCTACATTATATTTCATCTGGCATTTCATTGCCCATTCCCCAAATTGATCCAAGTCCTTCTGCAGACACCCTGCTTCCTCAACACTACCTGCCCCTCCACCTATCTTCACACAATCCACAAACTTGGCCACAAAGCCACCGGTTCCGTCATCCAAATGAAGCACCAGTATCCACTCTTGCCCCCTTTTTCACTCTTAATATATTTAAAGAAAACTTCTGGTATCCTCTTTTAAGTTATTGGCTAGCTTACCTTCTTATTTCATCTTTTCTTTCCTTTCCTCGATTTTCAGAAGGCATTTGATAAGATCCCACATAGGAGATTGGTGGGTAAAATCAGAGCACATGGCATTGGGGGGAAGATATTGACATGGATAGAAAACTGGTTGGCAGATAGAAAGCAAAGGGCAGCGGTGAATGGGTGTTTATCGGAATGGCAGGTGGTGACTAGTGGGGTGCCACAGGGCTCGGTTTTGGGACCACAGCTGTTTATGATTTACATCAACGATTTAGAGGAAGGCATTGAGAATGACATCAGCAAGTTTGCTGATGATACTAAGCTGGGTGGCAGTGTGACGTGTGATGAGGATGTTAGGAGAATTCAGGGTGACTTGGACAGGCTGAGTGAGTGGGCAGATACTTGGCAGATGGCGTTTAATGTGAATAAGTGTGAGGTTATCCACTTTGGGAGTAAGAACAGGAAGGCAGATTATTATCTGAACGGTGTAGAGTTAGGTAAGGGAGAAATACAAAGAGATCTCGGAGTCCTTGTTCATCAGTCATTGAAGGTGAATGAGCAAGTGCAGCAGGCAGTGAAGAAGGCTAATGGAATATTGGCCTTTATTACAAAGGGAATTGAGTACAAGAGCAAGGAAATCCTCTTGCATTTGTACAGGGCCCTGGTGAGACCACACCTGGAGTATTGTGTACAATTTTGGTCTCCAGGGTTAAGGAAGGACATCCTGGCTATAGAGGAAGTGCAGCATAAATTCACGAGGTTAATTCCTGGGATGTCCGGACTGTCTTACGCAGAGAGGTTAGAGAGACTGGGCTTGTACACGCTGGAATTAAGGAGATTGAGAGGGGATCTGATTGCAACATGTATGATTATTAAGAGATTGGACAAGATAGAGGCAGGAAATATGTTCCAGATGCTGGGAGAGACCAGTACCAGAGGTCATGGTTTGAGAATAAGGGATAGGTCATTTAGGACAGAGTTAAGGAAAAACTTCTTCTCCCAGAGAGTTGTGGGGGTCTGGAATGCACTGCCTCAGAAGGCAGTGGAGGCCAATTCTCTGGATGCTTTCAAGAAGGAGCTAGATAGGTATCTTATGGATAGAGGAATCAAGGGATATGGGGACAAGGCAGGGACCGGGTATTGATAGTAGATGATCAGCCATGATCTCAGAATGGCGATGCAGGCTCGAGGGGCCGAATGGTCTACTTCTGCACCTATTGTCTATTGTCTGTTATGGCTTTTTAGATGCCTTCTGTTGTGTTTTTTTTAAATCTTCCCAATCCGCTAACCTTTGCTAATATTATATGCACACTCTTTTCCTTTTATGCTGTCTTTGACTTCCCTTGTCAGCTATGGTGGCTCCCTTTAGAATACTGACTTCTTCATCTTTGGGATATATTTATCCTGCGCCTTCCAAATTGCCCCAGAAACTCCAGCCATTGCTACTCTCTCATGATCTGTATTGTTCATACAGATGCTCAGTACATTTAGGTAGTACAAGGTAAACCAATAACAAAATGGAGAATAAAGTGCAATACAGGTGGACAATAAGGTGCAAGGTCATGATGAGGTAGATGGTGAAGTCAAGAATAGTGCTCCAATGGAGGGATTAAGCTCAGTGGATTCCAGATCCTGCACTGAGGTCCCTTAAGTAAAGAGGAGGGGTGATGCAAGTATCACAGAGGATCAAGCAACCTTTCAGACAGACCAACAGGAGGAGAGGATATTCCAACAAATCTACTGTGCCTTCATTCCAAGCCCACAATATCCTTCCTAAGCTGTGGGGCTAGAACAGTTGCCTGTTCTCCAGATATGGTGTAACCAGGGCTTACCCTAGTTCCATCATTCCTTCTACCCACCTCTACCCTAGTATATTTTGGTTATTGTTCATACCTGTCCACTTCAAACAGAAAGCAATCTCAACTATCCTTTTTCAGATCAAAAATGGATTTGACCTTTCCTGACTATGAAAGAACCACTTGCCAAGAGGAATGAACTTAATGTGGTAGTTATTCTCAGGAGATGATGAGTAACAAGTTGTAGTACCTTGGTAGCTCATCTAATGCACTGTCTATTCAGCATTCAGCCTTCTCATTCAACCAGCTAAGGTGATTTCTTACTCTAATTTTCTCTCAATTTAGGGGCTTGAAGAGCTCTGTAGGATAACTGTCTCCTGCATGGTTTTCTGAAGCTATGGGCTGGAAAATCCCTAAAGAATTTCAGCCCAATGATGGAATAATCATAAGGACCATAAGACACAGGGGCAGAATTAGGCCATCTGGCCCATCAGGTATCCTCTGCCATTCAATCATGACAGATCCTTTTTTCCTATCTCCTCCTCAACCCCAGTTCTTGGCCTTTCCCCATAACATTTGATGCCATGTCCAGTCAAGAACCTATCAATCTCTGCCTTAAGTATGCCCAATAACCTGGCCTCAAGTTCCACCAATTCACCACTCTCTTGCTAAAGAAATTTCTACATACCTCTGTTTTGAAAGGGCACCCCTTTATGCTGAAGCTATGCCCTCTTGTCCTAGACTTTCTCACCATGGGAAATATCCTTTCCACATCTACTCTGTCTTGGCCTTTCAACATTCAAAAGGTTTCAATGAGATCCCCCCTCATCCTTCTGAATTCCAGCGAGTACAGACCCAGAGCCATCGAACGTGCCTCATATGATAACCTTTTCATTCCTGGAATCATCCTTGTGAACCTCCTCTGAACCCTAAACTGTGTCAATCTGCAGTGTCCTGAAAAGACTGGTCATTCTTTTAACAGCTTTTCTTAAGAAAAAGGTCAATAAAAATGTATTGCATTCAATTTAGCTTCTGGCTTTCATTGGCAGTCCAAAAATAACTTACATTGTGATTTTATTGACATTGTGTCACAAAACAATAAATTTCATGACAGCAAGTTTTATGTCAGGGATAATAGATCTGATTTTGATTCTGATCTTACGCTTTCAGCTGAATTTGGTTGCTGATCATTTTCCAGCTATACTGTGTGAAGAAATGCTTTATTTCCTTAAACTAATTGGCAGGGGGAAGGGAACCGGAGAGACAGGGCTGAGGATGATGCAGTCGGTATGCACGTTGATGCATTGTGTAGTGAGACTGTGAAGAAGGACAGGCAGATGATAGGACAAAATTGCAGTCAGAGGATGAGTTGAAGTGTACCATGGGTGCAAAATCAAAAAGGATGATGAATACAGGACTGATAATGTTATATATCAATGCACACTGTATATGGAAATATGGTAGATGATCTTGTAGCGCAATTAGAGATTGACAGATATGATGTCATGGGCATCACTGAGTCATGGCTAAAAGAAGATCATAGTTGGAAGCTTAACAAGGAGACACCTTGTCTCAAAAGGGACTGGCTTTTAGGCAGAGGGGGTGGGGTGACTGTTGAAAAAAAAAATGAAATCAAATCCTTCAAAAGGTGGCATAGGATTAGAAGATGTAGAATGCTCATGGGTAATAAAAGGCATCCGTTAGTCTAGTAAGACCATGGATTTGCACCTTGGGAGGTTTCCAGGGTGCAGGCCTGGGCAGGATTGTATTGATTGCCCAAGCTGCAAGCCTTCCCCTCTCCATGCCACCAATGTTGTCCAAGGGAAGGGCACTAGGACCCAAGCAGCTTGGCACCGGTGTCGTCACAGAGCAATGTGTGGTTAAGTGCCTTGCTCAAGGACACAACACGCTGCCTCAGCTGAAGCTCAAACCAGTGACCTTCATATCACTAGACCAATGCCTTATCCACTAGGCCATATGCCTATCCTTGTGGGTAGAGTTAAGAAAATCCAAAGGTAGAAAGATCCTGATCCAGGCCCTCAAGCAGTAGCCAAAATATAAACCTTAATGGAAAACAGAAAAGGCATGTAATAAAGGACAGGTTAAAATAGTCATGGGGGATTTCAACATGCAGGTGAATTGGGAAAATCTGGTTGGTGCTGGATCCTAAGAGAGGGAAAACCTACAAGATGGCTTTTTAGAGCAGCTTATAGTTAAGCCTGCTAGGGGAAAGGCAATTCTGGATTGGGTATGTAACACACTGGGAGAGGTTTCACTGCTAACATGATGGTCTTTCTGTAGAAGCCGTGTTTGAGTTACAGCCAGAGATAACGGGTGCTTTGGAATGCGAGCCGTCTAATGAAGGGAGTGTGCTTTCATGTTGTGTGCCTGACTTTAAGCTGGTTCTTTTGGTTGGCAGGAGATGAGGGGAGAAGACGCCGGAGAGAAGAGGCCGTAGGACTTGATACAGAGCGGGGCCACGATCCGACAAAGCCCAGGGAGACTGAAGAAGGATCGGTGAAGGGGAAACCACAGGCTCCAACTTGTAAACATTAGACTGTTTCATTAAAATGGGCCATTTTTTCTGTGCTTTTTCTTTACTAACCTTTCAGTTAAATTAAGAATTTTTAATCTAAATCACTTAAGTATGCGGTGTACTGTCTGTTATTTCATGATACAAATTTGTAACAGAGTAACAGATCATGCAGCATCCACACAAACGGGGATTTTGGGTTGGGCTTGCACCTCAATGCCACACATTTGGTGGGGCCGGAGATTGTCTTCCTTAGACTCACGCAGCTGGCAGAACCAGGTGTTCAGGTGTCCAGGTGTTCAGGTGGTACGTAATGAACCAGATTTCATAAGGGAGCTTAAGGTGAAGGAACCCTTAGAAGTCAGTGATGATAGAATTCACTCTGCAATTTGAGAGAGAAAAGATGAAGTCTGAAGTATCTGTATTACAGTGAAGAAGAGTGGAATTTCAGAGGCATGAAAGAAGAGCTGGCCAAAGTTGATTAGAACTGGATATTAGCAGGGATCAAGGCAGAAAAGCAATAGCCTAAGTTTCTGGGTGCAACTTGGAGAGGCAGGATAGATATATTCCAAAGATGAAGAAATATTCTAAGGGAGAAAGAGGTAACTGTGTCTGACAAGGGAACTCAAAGGCAGCAATAAAGGAAAAGAGAGGGCTTACAATAGAGCAAAAATTAATGGGAAGTTAGAGGATTGGGAAACTTTTAAAATCCAATAGAAGGCAATGAAAAAAAACTATAAAAAAATAAAATATGAAAGAAAGCTAGCCAAAAATTTCAACTGGGATACCAAGAAAGAATTTTCAGATTTATATAAAGAGTAAAAGAGAGGTAAAATTGGATATTGGACCACTGGCAAATAATGCTGAATACATAGCAACGAGGGACAAGGAAATGTTGGATGAACTGAAGAGGTATTTTGTGTCATTCGTCACTGTGGAAGACACTAGCAGTATGCCAGAAAGTTGAGAGTGCCAGGAGGCAAAAGAGCATGCCATTGCTATTACTAAGGAGAAGGTGCTTGGGAAACTAAATGGTCTGAAGGTAGATACTGTAAGACACCTGAATAGATGGACTACACTCCAGGGTTCTGAACGAGGTAGCTGAAGAGATTGTGGCAGCATTAGAAATGATCTTTCAAGAATCACTAGATTCTGGAATGGTTCCAGAGGACTGGAAAACTGAAAATGTCACTCCACTCTTTGAGAAGGGAGATAGGTAAAAGAAAGGAAATTATAGGCCAGTTAGCATGCCTTCAGTTTTGAAGAAGATGTCAAAGACCATTATTAAGGATAAGGTTTTAGGGTTTTTGGGAGATACATGATAAAATAGGCCAAAGTTAGTATGGTTTTCTTAAGGAGAAATCTTGCCTGACAGATCTGTTAGAATTCCTTGAGGAAATAATAGGCAGGATAGACAAGGGCAAGTCAGTGGATGTTGTGCACTTGGATTTTCTGAAGGCATTTGACAATGTGCAGCACATGAAGCTGCTTAACATGATAAGCTCTCATGGAACTATAGGAAAGATTCTAGTATGGGTAGAGCATTGGCTGACTGGCAGGAGGCAAAGCGTGGGAGTTAAGGGGGCTATTCGTGTTGGCTGCTGGTGACTAGCGGTGTTCTGCAGGGGTCAGAGTCGGGACTGCTTCTTTTTACATTGTATGTCAATGATTTGCATGAAGGAATTTATGGCTTTGTGGCCAGGTTTATGGACAATATGAAGATAGGTGGAGGGGCAGGTAGTGTTGAGGAAGCAGGGTGTCTGCAAAAGGACTTTGATTGGCAGAATGGGCAGAGAAGAGGCAGATGAAAATAGGGAAATGAATGGTCACGCTTTTTGCCAGAAGAAATAAAGGCATAGAGTATTTTCTAAACATGTAGAAAATTCAAAAATCAGACTTGGAAAGGTGACTTGGGTGCGTTTGTGCAGGATTCCCTAAAGGTTAACTTGTATGTTGAGTCAGTGATAAGAAAGACAAAGCCAAAAGCAATGTTAGCATTCATTGAAGAGGTCTAGAGTATAAGAGCAAGGTCTTAACGCTGAAGCTTTACAGGGCTTTGGGCACCAAAGTATCTAAGAAAAGATGTGCTGGCATTAGAAACAGTCCAGAGGAGTTTCATTAGAATGATTCTGCGAATGAAAGGGTTAACATATGAGGAATGTTTGATGGCTTGGGGTGTTTACTCACTGAAGTTTAGAAAAATTAAGGGGGAATCTAATCAAAACTTATCGAATATTGAAAGGACTGGATAAAATGGATGTGGGGAGGATGTTTCTATTAGTGGGTGTGCATAGGACCAGAGGGTACAGCCTCAGAATAGAGTTACATTGACTAAGAACAAAGATTATGAGGAATTTCTTTAGCCACAAGTTGGAGAACCTGTGGAACTCATTGCCACACACAGCTGTGAGGACCAAGTCATTGAGTATATTTAAAGTGGAAGTTGAAAGGGTTCTTGATTAGTCAGGACATCAATGGTTACAGGGAGAAGGCAGGAGAATAGGATTGAGAGGGATGAATCATTAGCCATGATGGAATGGTGGAGCAGACTTAATGGGCTGAATGGCCTAATTCTACTCCTATGTTTTATGGTGTTATGGTCTTAACAGTGTGCAGGACAGCTTCTCACCATACCTTGGTACATGTGATAAAACCAAACCAATTCCAATTCTAATTCCATTTTTATTCTTCAGGATTAGCCTTGGACTGCCTGCCTCCTTTTTTATGATGTGCAGATTATTTTAAGGGGAATAGGCACTCATGATATTGTTGAAGCATTCAGCCAATTTACAATAAAGTGATTGTCCTGATGAAGTCTTGGTCTACAATTTCTGCTCTTTATTCATCTCTATAGATACTGCCTGACCTGTCGAGTTCCTCCTGCATTTTCTACGTGTTACAACAGTATTGGTGCTGGCTGAAACCTAGATTCATGGAAGCGAGCAGGCAGTAGCCTCTACTGAGTGAGGTTGGCTTACTGAACATTACAATCTCCATGTACTTTGTGGGGTTCCCTGATACCCCTTGAAAACTTCCTGAAATGCAACACTGCCTTTTAAAGGCTTTGAGTCAGTCTCTGTATAACTTAACATGTTCAAATAATGCAAAATATTCTTCAATGATCAAACAACATAAGGAATGAATTATTTATCACAAGAGTGGCTAATATTCAGTTTTATCAGTTCATGGTGATTTAAACTGAAGAACAATAAAGATTATTCTATTAAGATTAGCCTGCAGCATTGAACAAGATGCCACTGGCATTGTATTACTGATGTCTTTTATCTGTGTTACAAAATACAACGCTATTACCGATCTTTTCTTACAAGGGATGAAAACTCCTAGTGTAGCCAGTTTCTACAACAATCATCTGAGTGCATCAGCTTTCTGTATCTTGCAGGGATCAATTAGCAAGACTGTGCTAGATTTGTAAGAATTGTCTTCTTCGAAAAGGAAATTATTTACCTGAGCTGTTAGAACCACTAAAAACAGGCGGGCAGTTAAATTTGCTCCTCAAAAGACAGATCCCCAGGACACTATCCTACTGTTACAGCTAACAAAAGCTTCCTAATGTACCACACACAAAATGATGGAAGAACTCAAGGCCACCAGAATGGGACATTTAAGAAACTCTTAGAGAGGCACATGGGTGATAGAAAAATGGAGGGATAGGTAGGAGAAAGGGTTAGCTTGAACTTAGAGTAGGTTAAAAAGTCAGCACCACATTGTTGTCCAATTGTAGTGTTCTACATTCTATGTAACTCAGCAGGTATTGCAACATCAGTGGGGGGAAATAAACAGCCAACATTTCAGGCTGAGACCCTTCATAGAACTGGAAAGCAAGGGGCCAGAAGCCTGAATCAAAATGTGAGGAGGGGGAAAGGAGTACAATCTGTCTGGTGACAGATGAGACCAGGTGAGAGAGAAGGTAGGTCGATGGGGGAGAGGTGTTGACAAGAACTGATAGGTGCAAGAAACAGAGGGCTGAAGCAGGAAGCCGATAGGATAGACCATGAAATAAAGAGGAAGTGGGAGTCTATGATGATCAGGTCATGAGGGCAGGGAGAAGAAGAGAAAGAGGGAAAAGGCCACCAAAAAGTGGGGAGAAAACAAAAAAATAAATAATGATGTCTGACCTGCTGAGTTTTTCCAGAACATTATGGGAGCTGCTCAAGATTTCCAACATCTACAGAAAATCTCTAGTTCTCTAATATGCTAATGTGGCCCCTGGGGGATAGCACAATACATCTTCCTGTAGTCCAGTGGGTTTTGGAATTTCTTGTAGGTGACCCACTTTAACCAAGTAGCTATCCATGTGACCCTATAATAAATGGGTCTCAGGTGAGTGTTCCAGCATTTATTTAAAGCAGTTGAGATTACTGCCCATTTGTTCACATCCTGAGACCTACCCAAGGATAAAGAGAGCTACCTTGAAAGCCACTACTCCAAAAGGATTATTCAGAACCATTCTCTGACTTCCATTCCCCAGGCAGTTTTAATGTCATGAGCTTCAACTTTGTTGTCTGGCTTAATGTATCAGGCACTTTTAGAAGTTCAACACACACATCAATCATATTACTTACAACCACCGTCATTGTTCCTTCATCAATGAACCCTTGTCAAATGTGATTTGCCTTTCTTAAAAATCAAAAAGCACTCTCTTTGTCTCTCTCATTTCCTCTTTCAGTCTTATTTTTATTTGGTCTGATTTATAATGACCCAACGTTTATTATAATGTAGGCTTCTTCTTTCTGTTCCTCTTCAGTCTCTGTTGCCTTGAAATTTACTTCCAGCACATAACAGTAAATGCATTATACAGCATATTCCACTTTGTTTCTGTGGTGAACTACATATACCTGTCTGGACACGCCCCCTGCTGACTGCTCCTGTGGCTCCTCCCACAGACCCCTGTATAAAGGCGATTGGAGACACTGCTCCCCCCTCAGTCTCCAAGATGTTGTGTGATGGTCTCTTGCTGCTGACTGTGCTTTCTTCCAGCTAATAAAAGCCTATCTCAACTCACGTCTCCAAGAGTTATTGATTGTGTATCAATTTTATTAGCTGGAATTTTAAAACATGGAGAGTATTTTACATCCGGAAAAATTGGACTTGGATCCTCAAGCTCCAGAAGCAGCTATTGCCTTTGAACTCTGGCTTGCATGCGTCCAATCATACCTGGAAGAGATTCCCGTGACTGAGCCCGCTACCATGCACAAAATCCTCCTCTCCAGAGTCAGTCTGAGGGTATTCTCCCTCATCAGAGACCTGCCGACCTACCAAGGGGCACTGGACGCCCTCAAAAGACAGTACCTGCGGCCGGTGAACACCGTCTACGCGAGACATCACTTAGCGACGTGGCGGCAGTGAACCGGCGAGTTGAGCGGGGAGTTTGTCCGAGCCCTACAGACACTCGTGCGGGCCTGTGACTGCAGGGGACTGAAGGCGGAACAGCATGCGGAGCTCCTGGTACGAGACGCCTTCATTACGGGGATCAGGTCAGTGTATGTGCGCCAGTGGCTGCTGGAAAACGCCGATCTTACCTTAAGACTGGTGATCGAGCTGGCCGACACGCTGGAGACTGCTCTGCACAATGCTGACGCTGTCCAGCCGCGCGATCTCCCGCCAACCCCGTGGACGCCACAGACCCCACCACCCGGCCAATCGACCTCAGCTGCTGCCACTCGCGAGTCCACGAACTCCCCGCAACCCTCCGGCGAATCAACCACAGCTGCTGCCAGTCGCAAGTCCATGCAGTGTTACTTCTGCGGACTCGAAAAGCGCCCCCGAAAACGCTGCCTGGCCCGAGAAGCTACCTGCTCCAGCTGCGGAAAGAAGGGCCATTTCGCCAAGGTCTGTAAGTCTAAACCACGAGCGGGGTCGAGCAGCGCCGTGTGCGAGGCATGGGGGCCACCATCTTGGTTGCCGCCATCTTGCCTGCCTGCCTGGTGCAAGGCATGGGGGCGGCCATCTTTGTCGGCGCCACCTCACCCTGCCTCCAACCCACGGGTGCTTACCGGGCACCAAGATGACGATTCAACTCTGGCCTCTGTAACCCTTGACCAAAGCGCCCCACACCAGGTTGCAAGGTCAATGATGGACATCCTGGTGGAGGGGCACAGGACTAGCTGCCTGTTTGATACGGGCAGCACTGAGAGTTTTATTCACCCAGACTCGGTGCAACGCTGCGGACTCGTGACACAGCCGGTAAGCCAAAGGGTCACCATGGCTTCTGGGTCGCATTCCACAGACATCCGGGGGCTTGTGTAGTGACATTGGTGGTGCATCAGTTTCCAAAACCAGGCTTAGTTCCACCAACTGGGTAAACATTTAGCCTATATCATTAGTCATCCAGGAAATTCTATTTTTCAATACAACTCCTTCACCCATCATGTGTGACCCCAAACTGGCTCCTCTTCAGAAGTATCCCATTGCTCTTGATCTGTTTTACCTGGTGTAATTGATTTATTTATTGAGATACTGTGTGGAATAGGCCTTTCTGGCCCTTCGAGCCACAAAGCCCAGCAACCTTCAATTTCATCCTAACCTAATCATGGGACAACTTACAATGCCCGATTAACCTACCAACCACTATGCCCTTGGAGGAAACCAGAGCACCCGGAGGAAACCCACATGCTCATGGAGAGCATGTACAAACTCCTTACAGGCAGCGATGGGAATTGAAACTGGGTTACCTATACCATAAAGCGTTGTATTAACCTTGTCATTCATTGGTGCTCATTGGATTCTTAGCCTCTTAGTGAAGTTCATTGCTGGAAATGCACAGGCACATTAAATATGAAGAGTTTAAGGTCTGAATAAATTATTCAAGGTTTCTTCACTGACTTTCTCTGGACCTTCCAGTAAAGGGTGTTTGCAACCGAGGGAACAGTTATTGACATGACACAATCATTAAACTGGTGGCAACTTTCAAGTAAAATTCAATGGCGGTGATGAATATTACAAGTAGTAAATAAAATGCCAGAGACACCCAGTGACAAGGAAGGGAAGAGAAAGAGTCAATGCCTCTGCTGGAGGCCGCTTCATATCACACCCGTCAGCGCTGACTTCAAATGAAGACAGAATGGTGATGTATTTCTAAGATCGCACAGCTTGTGATTCAACGGGGCAGCTGCAATTTGTGATGCAGCCACACACCCACTGCCTCGGGCCTTCAAGGTGATAAGGCTACAGGTTTAGAAGGTTTTGAGATAGAAGAGTTAGGAAGGCACAAGAGCAGCTTCTGTAAGCAGTGCTGAAAGGATTAAATTTTGAAGTTGGTTGCTAATGCTGAGACAGAGCTTTGAAGTGCATTGCTTTCCGATTTATCTACACTACATGACAGTGCTCGTTGGTGCTGTGATTGTTCAGGCAAGCAAGGAATATTCCAGAGCACGTCCAACATGTACCTTTTGGGTGGCAGTGCATTGGGGGAATCAGGACCCAATTACCTCTGACAAAATTCAAAGTTGAAGTTTACAGTAAATTTGCTGTCAAAGTGTGCATATGTCACGATACACTGTACTACTCTGAGATTCATTTTCTTACGAGCATTCAGAATCAGAATCAGGTTTTGTATCACTGGCACTTGTTGTGAAATTTGTTAACTTAGCAGGAACAGTTCAATGCAATACATAACATTGAAGATAAAATAATAAATAAATAAATTCTAGTATACATACATCGAATAGATTCAAGATCGTGCAAACAAAAAACAGAAATAATATACATTTAAAAAGTGAGTTAGTGTTCACAGGTTCAATGTCCGTTTAGAAATTGGATGACAGTGGGGAAGAAGCTGTTTCTGAACTGCTGAGTGTGTGCCTTCAGGCTTCTGTACCTCCTACCTGATGGTAACAGTGAGAAAAGGACATGCCCTGGGTGCTGGGGGTCCTGAGTAATGGACATTGCCTTTCTGAGACACTGCTCCTCGAAGATATCCCGGGTACTTTGTAGGCTAGTCAATAAGATGGAGCTGACTTTACAACCTTCTGCAGCTTCTTTCAGTCCTGTGCAGGAGCCCCTCCATACCAGAGAGTGATGCAGCCTGTCAGAATGCTCTACACAGTACTTCTATAGAAATTTTTGAGTGTGTTTGTTGACATACCGAATCTCTTCAAACTCCTAATGAAGTATAATCGCTCAAGACGTACAAACAAGCTGGATGAACTCAGCAGGTCGGGCAGAATCCGTTGAAATGAGCAGTCAACGTTTCGGGCCGAGACCCTTTGTCAGGACTGAAGAAGGAGGGGGAAGGGGCCCTATAAAGAAGGTGGGGAGAAGGTGGGAAGGTGCCAGGTGAAAAACCAATCAGAGGAAAGATGAAGGGGTGGGGGAGGGGAAGAAGAGAGGGGATAGGCCAGAGGGGTGAAGAAGGAATGTAAGGGGAAAGCACTATGGGTAGTAGAAAAAGGCAGAATCATGAGAGAGGTGATAGGCAACTAGAAGAGGAGGCAGAGTGAAAGTGGGATGGGGGAAGGGAGAGGGAGGGAATTACCGGAAGTTGGAGAATTCGATGTTCATACCAAGGGGCTGGAGGCTACCCAGACGATATATGAGGTGTTGCTCCTCCAACCTGAGTTTGGCCTCATCATGGCAGTAGAGGAGGCCATGTATGGACATATCCGAATGGGAATGTGAAGCAGAGTTGAAGTGGGTGGCAACCGGGAGATCCTGTCTGTTGTGGGGGACGGAGTGGAGGTGCTCGACGAAGCAGTCCCCCAATCTGCGTCGAGTCTCATTGATGTAGAGGAGGCCGCACCGGGAGCACCGGACGCAATAGATTACCCCAACAGACTCACAAGTGAAGTGTTGCCTCACCTGGAAGGACAGTTTGGGGCCCCGAATGGTGGTAAAAGAGGAGGTGTAGGGACGGGTGTAGCACTTATGCTTGCAGGGTTAAGTACCAGGTGGGAGATCTGTGGGCAGGGATGTGTGGACCAGACAGTTGCGGAGGGAACGATCCCTGCAAAAAGTAGAGAGGGGTAGAGAGGGAAAGATGTGCTTAGTGATGGGGTCCTGTTGAAGGTGGCGGAAGTTGCAGAGGATAATGTGCTGGATCCGGAGGCTAGTGGAGTGGTAGGTGAGGACAAGGGGAACATGGTCCCTGTTGTGGTGACGGGAGGATGGGGTGAAGGCCGAAGTGCGGGAAATGGAGGAGATGTGGGTGAGGGCATCATTGATGACAGCAGAAGGGAAACCATGATTCTTAAAGAAAGAGGACATTTGAGATGTCCTGGAACGGAAAACCTCACATATAGACTCACTATATTCACTGCCTTGCCATCTTTATAGCTGCATTGGTATGTTGGGACCAGGTTAGATCCTCAGAGATCTTGACACCTAGGAACTTGAAACTGCTCACTCTCTCCACTTCTGATCCCTCTATGAAGATTGGTATTTACTCCTTCGTCTTACCCTTCCTGAAGTCCACAATCAGCTCTTTCATTTTACTGACGCTGAGTGCCAGGTTGTTGCTGCGGTACCACTCCACTAGTTCACATATCTTTCTCCTGTATGCCCTCTCGTCACCACCTCAGATTCTATCAACAATGGTTGTATGATCAACAAATTTATAGATGGTATTTGAACTATGCCTAGCCACACAGTCATGGGTCTATGGAGAGTAGAGCAGTGGGCTAAGCACACACCCCTGAGGTGCACCAGCGTTGATCGTCAGCGAGGAAGATATGTTGTCACCAATCCGCACAGATTGCGGTCTTCCATTTAGGAAGTCGAGGATCTAATTGCAGAGGGAGGTACAGAGGCCCAGGTTCTGCAACTTCTCAATCAGGATTGTGGGAATGATGGTATTAAATGCTGAGCTATAGTCCATGAACAGCATCCTGATGTAGGCGTTTGTATTGTCCAGGTGGTCTAAAGCTATGTGAAGAACCATTGAGATTGTGTCTGCCATTGACCTATTATAGCAATAGGCAAATTGCAATGGGTCTGAGGCAGGAGTTCAGTCTAGTCATGACCAACCTCTCAAAGCATTTCATCACTGTAGATGTGATTGCTACTGGGCGATAGTCATTAAAGCAGCCCACATTATTCTTCTTAGGCACTGGTATGATTGTTGCCTTTTTAAAGCATTCACAGCAAATACTGAGAAATACAATGGAATCAAAGAAAAGCTACACACAAGCATGGACAAATAACCAATGTGTAAATGATGACAAATTGTGCAAACACAAATAATTAAATAATATTGAGAACCTGAGTCATAGAACCCTTGAAAAGGAGTCCAAAGTTTGAGGAGTCAGTTCAGAGTTGAGGTGAGTGAAGTTATCCATGCTGGTTCAGGAGCCTGATGGTTGAGGAGTAAAAACTGTTCCTGAACCTAGTGGTGTGGATCCTAAGGCTCCTGTACCACCTCACTGATGGCTTGGATGGTAGGGGTGCTTGATGATAGAAGCTGCTTTTTTGTTGCTATGCTCCTGGTAGCTGTTGCCTCATCTCTAACTAGCTCTTTTGAGCAAACTATATATATGTGGCTAATTCACATATGTTTCTTTTCCATTGAATATATCAAGGGAAGGGTGGTTGGCCTAATGGTGACTGCCAGGTGTTTGTGCAATGAATGTTACTTGCCATATGGCAGCTTCATTGTTGGCAAGGTGTGTCTGCTTCATTACCTGAGGAGCAAAGAATGGAACTGTAAGCATCAGTGACTGTTCCTTATAGACAATAGACAATAGACAATAGGTGCAGAAGTAGACCATTCGGCCCCTCGAGTCTGCACCGCCATTCTGAGATCATGGCTGATCATTCACTATCAATACCCAGTCCCTGCCTTGTCCCCATATCCCTTGATTCCCCTATCAGATATCTATCTAGCTCCTTCTTGAAAGCATCCAGAGAATTGGCCTCCACCGTCTTCCGAAGCAGTGCATTCCACACCTTCACAACTCTCTGGGAGAAGAAGCTCTTCCTCAACTCTATTTTAAATAACTGACCTCTTATTCTCAATCCATGCCCTCTGGTACTGGACTCTCCCAACATCTGGAACATATTTCCTGCCTCAATCCTATCAAATCCTTTAATTATCTTAAACGTTTCAATCAGATCCCCTCTCAATCTCCTCAATTCCAGCGTGTACAAGCCCAATCTCTCTGCGTAAGACAGCCCAGCCATCCCAGTAATTAACCTAGTGAATCTACGCTGCACTTCCTCAATTGCCAGAATGTCCTTCCTTAAACCTGGAGACCAAAACTGTACACAATATTCCAGGTGTGGTCTCACCAGGGCCCTGTACAAATGCAAAAGGACATCCTTGCTCTTGTACTCAATTCCCCTTGTAATAAAGGCCAACATTCCATTTGCCTTCTTCACTGCCTGTTGCACTTGCTCATTCACCTTCATTGACTGATGAACTAGGACTCCTAGGTCTCTTTGCATTTCTCCCTTACCTAACTCTACACCGTTCAGACAATACTCTGCCCTCTTGTTCCTGCTTCCAAAGTGGATAACTTCACATTTATTCACATTGAATGACATCTGCCAAGTATCTGCCCACTCACCCAGCCTATCCAAGTCTCCCTGTATTCTCCTAATGTCCTCTTCGCATGTCACACTGCCACCCAGTTTAGTATCGTCAGCAAACTTGCTGATATAGTTTTCAATGCCCTCATCTAAATTGTTGACATAAATCATAAAGAGCTGTGGTCCCAATACAGAGCCCTGTGGTACCGCACTAGTCACCTCCAGCCTGTCCGAGAAACACCCATTCACTGCTACCCTTTGCTTTCTATCTGCCAACCAGTTTTCTATCCATGTTGAAACCCTGCCCCCAATGCCATGAGCTCTGATTTTACTCACCAATCTCCTATGTGGCACATTATCGAATGCCTTCTGAAAATCTAGGTACACAACATCCACTGGCTTACCCTCGTCTAACATCCTTGTTACACCCTCAAAAAACTCCAACAGATTAGTCAAGCATGATTTGCCCTTGGTAAATCCATGCTGGCTCGGCCTAATCCTATTACTGCCATCAAGATGTGCCACTATTTCGTCCTTAATAATGGACTCAAGCATTTTCCCCATGACTGACGTTAGGCTAACAGGGCGATAGTTCTCCGTTTTCTCCTTCCCTCCCTTCTTGAAAAGTGGGATAACATTAGCCACTCTCCAATCTTCAGGAACTGATCCTGAATCTAAGGAACATTGGAAAATGATCACCAATGATCACCAATGCATCCTTTCCTGAGCCACCTCCTTTAGAACCCTCGGATGCAGACCATCCGGACCCGGGGATTTATTAGCCTTCAGTCCTACCAGTCTACTCATCACAGTTTCTTTCCTAATGTCAATCTGTCTCAATTCCTCTGATATTTTATGAACCTGGCCCATCCATACATCTGGGAGATTGCTTGTGTCCTCCCTGGTGAAGACAGATCTAAAGCACGCATTAAATTCTGTGGCCATTTCCCTGTTTCCCATAACGATTTCTCCCAATTCATTCTTCAAGGGGCCAACATTGTTCTTAACTATCTTCTTTCTCTTCACATAGCTAAAAAAGCTTTTGCTATCCCTTTTTATATTCCTGGCTAGACTGAGCTCATACCTGATTTTTTCTCTCCGTATTGCTTTTTTAGTTATGATCTGCTGTTCCTTAAAACTTTCCCAATCACTTGTATTCCCACTCATCTTAGCCCTGTCATACTTCTTTTTCTTTAATGCTATACAATCTCTGACTTCCTTTGTCAACCACTGTGGCCCCTTCCCCCTCTTTGAATCCTTCCTTCTCATTGGAATGAACTGCTTTTGCATCTTTTGTATTATCCCCAAGAATATCTGCCACTGCTGATCCACTGTCTTTCCTGCCAGGGCATCCGCCCATTTAACTTTGGCCAGCTCTTCCCTCATGGCACCGCAGTCTCCTTTATTTAATTGCAACACTGACACCTCTGATCTGCCCTTATCCTTCTCAAATTGTAGATAAAAACTTATCATGTTATGATCACTACTTCCTAATGGCTCCTTTACTTCAAGATCACTTATCAATTCCTGTTCATTACACATCACCAAGTCCAAAATAGCCTCGTTCCTGGTTGGCTCAAGCACAAGCTGTTCCAAAAATACATCCCTTAGACACTCCACAAACTCCCTATCCTGGGGTCCAGCACCTACCTGATTCTCCCAGTTCACCTGCATGTTGAAATCTCCCATAACGACTGCATTACCTTTAGCACATGCCAATGTTAGCTCCCTAATCAACTTGTACCCAATATCCACGCTACTGTTTGGGGGCCTGTACACAACACCCATTAGGGTCTTTTTACCTTTACTGTTCCTCAGCTCAATCCACACAGACTCTGCTTCCCCTGTTCCCAAGTCCACTCTTGCTATGGACTGAATCTCATTCCTCACCAACAGGGCCACCCCACCCCCTCTTCCCATATTTCTGTCTCTACAATAGCACGTATACCCTAGTACACTCAATTCCCAGGCCTGATCCCCATGCAGCCATGTCTCCGTTATCCCAACAATATCGTAGTTCCCCATTTTCATCTGAGCTTCAAGCTCATCTGTCTTATTTCTGACACTAAGCACATTCAAGTATAGAATTCTTAGCCCATTTCTCCTCTCTTTGCTTAAAACACTGTCTATTGTACCTAACCCAGCTCCTTGAACTTCCATCGGGCTAATTGCATCTTGAATTTTGATGACCTTCTCAAGATCACCCAAACCTTCTACACATTTAACCCCATGCTCCTTCTGACCAACCCTCTGTACATGTAACTTTTCCAACACATGTTCTGTCTCACCTTTCTCCTTTACACAATTAATATTTGGGAAACGAGTATTTCCCACCTGTCCCTCATCCTTCATCATATCATCTTCTCTCGTAATCTGGATCCCTGCCCCCTGCACATCTAGTTTAAACCCCCCCGAGCAGCACTGGCAAACACTCCTGCAAGAATGTTAGTACCCCTCCGGTTCAGATGTAGACCGTCCCTTCGAAACAGATCCCAATGTCCCTGGAACAAAGACCAATTATCCAAAAACCTGAACCCTTCCTTCCTGCACCATGCTCTCAGCCTCATATTGATGTGCATAATCATTCTATTCTTCGCCTCACTCGCACGTGGCACAGGTAGCAATCCCGTGATTGTCACCCTGGAGGTCCTGCCTTTCAGCTTCACTCCTAACTCCCTGAACTCTCTAAGCAGGACCCCCTCACTCACCTTACCTACATCGTTGGTCCCTACATGGACCACTACATCTGGGTTCATGCCCTCGTTCTCAAGAATAGCCTGCACCCGATCTGAGATGTCCCGGACCCTGGCACCAGGGAGGCAACATACCATCCGAGACACCCGATCTGCCCCACAAAATCTCCTATCTGCCCCCCTGACAATAGAATCCCCTAAAACTATCGCTCTCTTCTCTTCCCTCCTCCCCTTTCTAGTTGAGGGTTCAACCTCTGTGCCAGAGACAGGACCACTACAACTCATTCCTGGTAGGTCACCCCCATCAACAGTATCCAGTACGGTATACTTATTGTTAATGGGAATGGCCGCAGGGGTGCTCTGCTCTCTCTGCCTGCTCCCCCTGCCTCTCTGGACCGACACCCATCTGCCTACTTCTTGGATTTTTGGTGTGACTACCTCCTGATAACTCCTATCTATCTCTGCCTCTGCCTCCCGAATGATCCGTAGTTCATCCAGCTCCTGCTCCAACTCCCTAACTCGGGCTGATAGGAGCTGCAGCTGGACGCACCTATTGCAGGTGTGGTCATCAGGAACAACTGTGTTGACCCTGACCTCCTACATACCGCATACGGAGCACACCACTGCTCTGACTGTCTCCCCCATACCTGAACTGGATTAATAGAATAAGTCTAAAAAGCACCTAGCGACCTTACCTTCTTCCCCTCAGCGAGCAATCACACAGCCTTACCGAAGTCCACTTACGCCGAAGCCCACTTAGCCAAAGCCCAGGACTCTGCTTCCATGGACTCCGCTGCCCGCTCTGAAAAGAAGTCCTGCCTTTTAAAGTGCGCGCTCGACGCTGACGTCACTCGCGCCTGCGCAGTTCTCCCTCCTCCACAGGTATTGACCAGGTAGGCTTAAATCCTACCTACACGGTCGAATTCTCTGAGCTCCCAGCTGAATCACAAGCTGTAACTTGCTCTCGATTCTTATGTTGCTGCTGGTAAGGTTATGGAAGAAGCACCTGAAGATGGTTGAAGACACTCTAGCAGTAAGTTGGAGAGCTATCTCCTGAATTTTAAGGTCTAATCTGCTTCCTTCAGACATGAAGGATATTTCTACCACAACATACCTCTGCCTTCTTAGAGTTTTGTGTAGATTTGGCTCATCATCAAAGACTTTGACAAAATTCTATATAGTGGACATTATAAATTCTATAAATGGATAGTGGAGTTGCAACATAGCCTGATATGAAAACATCAACATCAAGGAAGGGAAAGTGTGGATACAATCCAATCTAACACAGGTGTAGCCCTCCCCATTATTGAGTTCATTTACGTGGAGCACTGCCACAATTGTTAAAGACCCTCTTGCTACTACCGTCAGGCAGAAGGCAGAGAAGACTACAGTCCCACACCACAAGGTTCAGGAAACTATTGTCATCTTCTAACCATGAGGCTCCTGAACCACTATTCTAAACTGATTCTATGTCCTACCAACTCACTTTCAAGGGCTCTTTATAATTCAGTGTTATCTTTATTACTCAGTATTATTTTGCCTTTTTTTGCACATTAGTGTTTGTCTTGTCTTTGTCTGTTCATGTATAGTTTTTCATAAAATGCTATTGTATTTATTTTCCCCTGTAAATGCCTGCAAGAAAATTGAATCTCAAGGTAGTATAAGTTAATATATACTTTAATAATAAATTCACATTGAACATTGAACTTTGAACCAACAGTAATTTCCAAAATTGAAGGCTTTTGCAGAATAATGACTAGATTTGGCCGAGGCTACATATGTCTTTATTTAATTCTATCATACATGCAGAAACGTTAGCTGAAAAATTACTCTTGATTTCTAACTAATTTGTAATATATATATATATATCTCACTTTTGTAAGGTAGGCAGGATTGACACTGTGCAAAAATCTTAGCCATATATTTGTAGTTAGGGTGCCTAAGACTTTTGCACAGTATTGTAGTGTTGTACTGTACTACTGACACCATCTGTCCCACACCTCTCCCGTGGCGCTCCGCCCTCACCATTCCCATATATACCACCTCTTGCCCCCCTCCATGTGTTTTGCATTAAGTCTCTTAGTTACATTTGGATGTGGAATACCAGCAATCTTTAGCACTTGGTTGAGCAGGTTATTCTTCTCCTGTAAGTCAATCTGGAATCAGTGATCCAAGAACTCAGCTTCCAAAGTTGTCTTAAAAGTGTTCTTATTCCTGGCCTCACTCTGAAAAACCCATGGAGCATAATGAACTATGCTCCATGGGGACACAATGGAACAGTCACTTGGCCTCGGTCATTAGTAGTTGCTTAGTTCTAATTGCAATTTTTAAGCTTGTATTAAATCACAGAATTTTTGCGCACAGCTGATGAATGCTGGTAATTTTCTCTCCCTCCTGTTGAGTCAGAATTGCACACTAGAGCTGTAGCTCACAGTGAGTCCAATTACAGCTTTAAAAAACATTTCCTGCTTCCAACAAGAACAGACATTTCTAAAACAGCGGATGTTCATTATCCACTTTGATATTTTCACTCAGAGACAACAATTTTGGGGAAGTCACAAAGTCCAAAGTAATTCTTGCTGCTAACCTTTCGTGTATCTATCTTTTATAAAGGTATCCATCAAGGAAGCAACCATATTCTACCTTAGGGAAAATAATATAGAATTATTCACTGAAAAGTTAGGATACCTTTATAAAAGATTAAATGCACGTTAGGACCACCACTAAAATAAATAAATTGTTTTAAGGGCTTTGGCGAAGGAATGTATTATAGTGGCTGCACATTGATATCAACAGAACCAGAATTTTGGGGCTGGAGTACAGATGGTGTTTTTAGGACACTTAACAGCAAGTTCCTCACTGGTTCAATGGTTCCGTTTAATGTCAGAGAACGTATACAATATACAACCTGAAATTCTTACTCTTCACAGACATCCACAAAACAGAACAATAAAGCCCAAGAATGAACGACAGAAAGCATTGGAACCTGAAACTGTCCTCCTCCCACACACAAGCAACAGCAAAGTATCAACCCTCCCTCCCCCCCATTTCTTGCTCCAACAAAAGCATCAGCCCCAACCCACCCACCCACCCTGCAAGCAAATAGCAAAGCCCTTAGAGACCATGATCTAGAGTCTATCAGGAACTACTGCCAATCCCAAAACTTCGACGTCTCAGAGGCAGGCTCTCTCTCTCTCTCTCACCAACAAGGGACAGAGAGGCATCACACCTGCAACAGCTGCAAGGGAGACCAACAGCTCTCTGTGTCTATGTTACAATCTGCAGCACTGCCTATTCGAGTTTCCCTGACTTGAGGGCCTTCTTTCACCAGCAGCATACACTGCTGTCTCAATGTTACAATCTCCCGAGACGCTGCAGTCAGCGAAACTGGTGAGGAATCGGGTCACCTACAAGTCTGCACCCCCAAGGCACAGGTCTTCCAGGCTGCACCTGGAGATTCCAAAACACAGGCTGCTCAACGAGTTCTGAGAGCGAGAACCCACTGCCATGAAGAAACGCAGTTCCAGTGCAGCTGTAGTTCACAGACTCTGACAGAACCCCACCCACCTTAAAAAGGGGAAAAGAGACATTCAAAGAGAAGAAATTCACCTGTTTCATGGACAAACTGGAAGATTTACCCAGGTCCGCAAAAACCTCTGGCACCATCTTAAACTCCTGAAACCACCCTTGCACCTTACTAGCCTCATCCATTCTTCTTGAGTTACTAGTAGTTAGAAAAAATTCTCTCATATTTTCCTCTGCTAACCCATTACTGGCACTCTTTACACCAGTATTGAAAGTGTAGAAAGCTAACCAGCTCCTTCCTGTAATTCAAGATGAGAGCCTGAGTGTCAATCGAAAATCCAGGGGTTGATGCCTGATGGCTGAAGCGCTGGGTCAACAAGTCTGAAGCCCACTGGGGAGGTCAGAGGGGTGTTGTCCACGAGTCTGTTGGAGGCCCGCCAGCCCGTCCTAGGGTTGGAGGACTGTGTGTGTGGGTGTGTGTTAGGACAGAGGAAAGCGGCTTGCTTTTGTTCTATTGCTTGCCGTGTTTTGTTTTATTGTGTTCTGTGTTGTTCTGCTAAACATTGTGAGCACGCCATGTTGACGCTGGAATTTAATGGCCAAGCGCGGGGGCTGCCTCCAGCACACTCTTAGCTTGTGCTGGGTGTCAATGCAAATGCTGCATTTCACTGCTTGTTTCAACATACAGGTGATAAACAAACCTGAATCTGAATCTGCAGATCAGATTACATGACAATCGAAATTGTCATTGCTTAACCAATCACCACCCCAACAGGAGAATTTCATGTTAGTTATATCTAGTTATGGCCAAGTTGGTTCCTGTTTCTCCTTCCACCGGTTAGTCAGAGGAAGGGAAAGAATTTTCATTGGAATTTTCCTGGGAAAATGAACCACATTTTGGAAGAGAAAAATTGGAAAAAAGGATAAGGGGAACTTCTGTAAACCCCACTCCCAAAAATATTGTCCTGTTAGCTTCCTCCCAATGCTGTCTGCTACACGCAGATGAAGATGGGTGAAAACTGAGATCCCTTAACTTCACCTCATTTTCTCAGTGCCCAACTTCAGGAAATGTAGGCTCTGTGATATAGTAGTATCAGAAACCGAAATTTTGGCAAGTATGTCTTAACTCTCCTCCTCACTATTTTCTCGAATATTTAAGACTGCCTTCAGGCTCCTTGGAGTGAAAGAGACAGAGGAGTGAACTTATGGAGATTTATAAAATTATGATGACCATAGTTAGGGTCTCTAGAACTAGAGGACAAAAGTTTAAAATAAGAGGATAAAGATTTTAAAGGGAATCTGAGGGGCATTTTTTTCCACACAGAGTGTTGTAGGTATATGGAATGCCTGGTAAAAGCAGCTACAATTAACATGTTTATAGATGTTGGCTTCTGTCCCCCCCTTCCTTTCCAAACCTAATGAATGCTCTCAGCTTGAGGCGTCGACTGCTTATTCCTCTCTATTGATGCTGCCTAACCTGCTGAGCTCCTGCGGTATTTTGTGCGTGTAACCCTGGATTTGTGGCACCTGCAGAATCTCCTGCATTTGAAGATACTTGGGTTAATGGGCGGAGATGACGATTGGCCAGCCGGCTTCTGTTTTTGAGTCTGGTGGTCCAGGCGTGATGCTGCGCAGCCTCTTCCACGATGGGAGTGGGACAAACAGTCCATGAGCAGAGTGGGTGGGATCCTTCACGGGATTGCTGGACTTCTTCCGGCACCTTTCTGTGCGTACAGCATGTACTTTGAGAATAAATGAACTTTGAACTTTGAAAGATAGACAATTATGCATTAGCATTTCAATTCTCTGCAGGATTACCAGTTTACTTCAGACCGCTGGAAACCGTTATTTAAGTTTCAACAAGTCTTCTACGGAAGAGGATAGATGTTAATCGTGGCTCTGCAGTTGCTCAGTTTATTGATGCAGGTACAGTGTGGAAGTGTCATCCTTAGAAGGCAATTCTATTTCAGTGCGTTTCTATGCAAATCCCATCACCGAGTCCTTGCACGGCTGCAGTTCCTTGATAAGATCCAGACAGCAGATATTCAGTGCCAACCTTGATTAATAATAGGACTGCCAGGATTTTTTTTTGCTGTATTTACACTTGTGAACACTGAAACTATATTTATTGAAGTTTTTAAAAATTGTGTCTTGTGCTGACCATGGATAACAGGGTGAGTTACTGGCAGTGGCGTAAGTCTACCCTCTGACCGCATGGTTTTCTCCAGAAGATTCCGTTTTTCCAGCGTCTGCACATTGTATGACTTACTGAATCCACAAATGTTAGTTCCACAGCAGCTCTCAGCCCAGTTACCACACTATTGAAAGTTCATCAAAGGGGAGAAACCCCTCCTTCAGTTTTCCATTAAGTTCCCTACCCTCCAGCCTGCCCTGAACTGAGCACATCTCCGCTGTTTCTTTGCCAGTGCTGGGATTACCTGCTTAAGCGAGGGGAGAGCAGGTACCATTAAAGGAAAGCCTGTAACACTACCTCAGGGCAACTGTGGGTGAACATTAAACCTGGTGTTACTCAAGACAACTTCAATAAAATTCTGCCCTGGCTCCCCTTCAATCCACATTGTTTACTTCGTACAAATTGCCTTGATCCTTTCATAAGGTGACCTGAAGTCAAAATTTTCATTATCTTTAAGATTTGAACCAAAGGTAACCAGCAACTTTCATTTCATCTCGGTGCTGCACTTTAACTTTATATCTCACCCGGAAGTTTGAAACAGCTGAAGCCACTCATTATGCAGGGCAGGCCGATGGAAGTTCCCATTAACAACTCCAAGATGACTGGACAGTCGAGGTGAACTTTCATGCTAAGAGCAGGAAGCACAAAACTGCAGGTACCGGATGGCCTGAACAAATGGGAACTGCCTTGTGCCATTTCCCACACTGCGTAGAAAAGTCACCAGCTTTCAGTTTCAATACAACACCAGAGCTTTTCATGAAGTGATGTGGGTACAGAAACAGGCTTTTCAGCCCAACTTTCCTATCCACGTACCTGTCTTTTAAATGTTGTTATTCTACCTGCCCCAACCGCCCTTCTTCCAGCAACACACCTCGTATACATACCATCTTTTGCATGAAGAAGTCCTTTCCCAGCTCACCTGAAATCTAGGTTTTAATTCTCCTTCCCTGGTTAAAGTCTGTGTGAATTCACCCTACTTCTGGCTATCATGATTCTGTACACCTTTGTAAAGATGCCTCTCAGTTTCCTAAGCCACAAGGAATCAATTCCAAAATGGCCCATCCTCTCCCTATAACTCAAACCCACAAATCCTGGAAACGTTCTCGTAAATCTTCTCTGCACCCTTTCCGTCTTAATGACATCTCTCCTATGACAGAGTAACCAAAACTGTATGTAATACTCCAGGCGTGGCCTCACCAATCTCCTATCTCAAAGATCAGATAGCCTTCATTTTTCCTGGAAATTTGCCAACTAAGATGGAGGCTAAGTACCTTGCTTGGACTCCGACCTCAGGTATCAAAAACATTCCACTACTTATAAATTCTCCTAGGATGTCTGGCCTAGGAATTCCTTTAAAAGTGTTGTGCAGTTGAAAATTGGCAGAAATATTGTGATAATTTCTACCAATCCTCATACCCTTTGTGAAATTAACTCTGATGGTTCCTTTTTATTACTTTTGTTTGTCGTATCACTTTTTTTTAAAGTATAGAATTCCTCAAGTGACATCAACAGTTATGCAACACCCAGCATGTGTGATTGCAATGTCTCATTAGCCGTTTTCAGTCTGATTTTCTCTGAAAAACATCTCCCCTTACAGAACAACTGGGTTTTGCCAACCTACTCTGCTCTGAAGTTGGCATCTAAATCAGTTCCTTGCCACACCAGGATCTGGGACCTTCCTGAGCTCACACACTACTTTGAATTTGGAGATCATGGCCAGTTTCCTGGCCTCAGGATCATTCCTGTCAGATATCTCAGAGTTTGCCAGTCATTAGAACAGACATGATTCAAGGAGAGAAGACTCCAGGTACTTCTCCTTCAGCCTTGTCCTGAACACTCAGCTTCTCCAAAGCGCAGGCATTCAGGAATACGGCACTCATTTGTACAGACCCGAGTAAATTCCTGCTTGAAGGATGACCACAGCTCCACATCAAATATCCTTTCTACAGAAAGTGCCACACCCTGTTATTCAGCTCGCACTGATGCCACTGGAGTCTTCTCCAAGCCCCTTTCCATCACTGTGGTATGAATTCATGCTATCACAACCATCCCCTGGGGTCAGGGGGTTGCTTCTTCTATTTGGGCGTGCCCCTTTGAGGTACCTAGAGTCATGGCGTTAATAGAGCACTCAGCACCTAAACAGACCCTGCAGCCTATCTAGTCCATGCTGGTCTGGTTTTCTGCCTAGTCCCATCCACCCGCACCCCAGACCATTGCCCTCTACATCTTTTTAAACCACGGTTGAGGCTGCTAGGCCAAATGTGTAAAGGTGCAAGAAGTCACAATAATAGAAGTTGCACAGGGACCCCTGACAACACCTCTTTGTGCACTCAGTCTCTATCCTGACTGATTAAACTTAAAACAAAAATGTAGAAGAGAACAGCATGTCCCATGTTATACCAGGTAATTATCAATACTGAAGCTCCAGGACCTCACTTTATTGAAATCTCTGTCAATTTTCTAAAGTAATTTGAAAGCCCAGATTCAGGTCCCATGTCAATGAAACCTGTTTCTCTACCACAAAACATATAAAAAAGAACTTGTCCATCTGGTCTTTGAAATCAATCCTCTCCTGTATCCAAGGTGGTGGTCAATGTCCAGCAACCATCTGAAGACACTCAAGATCAAGACTGCTTTGATATTTCATGGAAATGTGTACTTTTTGATTTGCACATTGTCACTAATTGTAAGGGTCATTTACTAGATAGACATGATCCCATGCACTACTGTGCAAATCCCCTGGCAGGAAACTGTTTTCATGCACAAAGTCCAAGGTCTCCTCTGTGATCCGGGACCTGGTAAAAAGATTTCCCTCCTTTGGTGGAGCTGGCAGAATAAATCATTTGGGCTACAGATCTGCAGATCATCAGGGAAGGTGGGAGTGATGGAGCGAGCACTAGTGGGATTGGAGGGAGTAGGTCAGTTAGATGAGTAACTGGGGCTGCTGGTTGAGCTGGAGGCTTTATAACATCGGGTAAGAGGGACCAAGAGAGGTGGTGGAAGATGCTCTCCTGATGTAGGGTGGATATCTCCAGTTCTCTGCAGGAGAGCAGGACTTGCAGTACAAGGACTTCTATGAAAATGGGCTCCTTAGACCATTCAACCTTACTGAGTAAACCAGGTCTGTCAACATTCATATGGATCTTGAGTCTACAAGGCACCCAATCACTACAGGTTATCAGGTCAGAATAATTTCTAGAGTCTGCACTCTATTATCCTGATAAACAGAGTCAGAGAGAATAGCCACAAATTGCTTTGTGGTTCTGGTCAATGCTCTGCAGTTGGACTGACAGTGCGGTCAAAAGCATCACCATTGGTTAATCAGGTTGAGACTTGTGAAGCAAACGCAAGTGAAGTTAAGTATGCAAATCGGAAGTTATTCTATCCCTTTACAGACTTCTAAATCAGAGCTCCAGCGATTATGTTGATGTTTACCCACTAATTATCACCCAAACACATAAATAAATTAATAAAATATATTTTCTATTTATTTAAGAGATACCATGGGGAATGGGCTTTTCCAGCTCTTTGAGCCTCACCACCCAGCAACCTCCAGTTTAACCCTAACCTAATCAGAGGACATTAACCTACTAACTGGCACATCTGTAAACTGTGGGAGGAAACTGGAGCACCTGGAGAAAATCCATGCATACCACAGGGAGGACATACAAAATACTGACAGAGGATGTCAATTGAAAACCCAAACTCCAACTGTAGTAGTGTCGCACTAATCTCTACGCTACCATGGTGAAGAAAATCTCATTTGATTATTCAGGTGCAAATGTGGTCTCGATTATTGCTAAACTACTCCCTGGCACAGAAACTTGATTGCTCAACACTTGAATAGGTCTTCATTCTACAGAGGTTGGCTGAGACTCAAACTACAGCTCATGGGTTAAGGATAAAAGGTGAAATGTTTAAAGGGAGCATGAGGAGGAACTTCCTCACTCAGAGGGTGGTGAGAGTGTGGAACAAGCTGCCAGCGGAATTTGTGGATGCGGGTTTGATTTCAACATTTAAGAGAAGTTTGGATAAGTACATGGATGAGAGGACTATGGTCCAGGTGCAGGTCAATAGGATTAGATAGAATAATGGTTTGGCGTAGATTAGATGGGCTGAAGGGCCTGTTTCTATACTGCAGTGCTCTATGACTGTAATTTGTACTGGAGATTTCAGAAGCATAAAAACATTTCAATAAATTTGCAAATTAAGAACTTAAAATAAAAGCAGAAGAGGTTGGAAATACTAACAGGCCAGACCACATCAGGGGAGAGAGAAACACACACACACATTTTTGCTGACTTCTATATCTGTTTTGTAATTCCATCTTTCTTCATTTTACTGATGTAAATTATGTTTCCTGGCTTATCTCATGGAGGATTCTTTAATGATTGAATAAAGAGCCTCACTGTTTGTTCTGCTCATCTGAATTGCAGAGATGTCCCACAGAGAGTGTATGTTGTATCAAGTCAGAGCAGAGCCCTGAGAAACGTGGAGTGAGCTGCTCCCGCCACAAGAAAAGGCAACAACGTTCCTTCGCCGGAAAATCAAAACTGTTGTTTCAAACACCTGAGAGCACAAGCAAGAACACAATTCTACAGCAGAGATTAACAATTCCACAGGAAATGCAATACATTGAAGAATTATTAGTGATGCAAAGCTCAAAACAGATTTATGCTCCATTTCCAGTTTTTGCTGTACCAGTCAATGACTAGAAAATTGAAACTGAGCATAAATCCATTTGGGAGTTTAGCTCCATTTGAGTAACTGTAATTTTCTTTTCAGCACTGTCACTCCAGCTGAAAATATTCCATGTACCGAGAGCTCAGCTTCACTTCCCAGTACACAGCTCCGCTTCCCTTACACATCTTTACTTACTTTCTTTCCTCTCTGCCGCCCTGCATTCTTATCTCTTGTATGTTTCATGTATGATAATATAACTGAAGAACTTCTGAGAATTATCGGTAAAAAGGTGACTAGGGAGAGACTAGGCCCTCTTAAGAAAACATCAAAGGCTGCCTTATGGGTGGAACTGCAGGACATGGCTGAGACCTTTAAAGTCTATTTCAGTTATCCACAGGCCAATACGTGTTTTGCAGAAGCTGCCTTCTGCTATTTCAGTATGAGCATATAAGATGATTTCTCCGAGTCTTGCAATAGCTGGAATTGCTGTGGTAGTTTTCAGCTATTGATTAAGTTATAAACACTTATTCACTGCAATTGAATGTTTTCTTAATATACAATATGTCATTCATTACTTTTAAACTATCTTCCCTTTCTGTGTTGCTACGTTAACTGGCAGAGGGATTACTAAGTCCTTATTAGATATGGGCAAGGATACAGAGCACATAATTTCATATCACTTGCTCAGAATTCATCTACCCAATGTTTATCTGCTCTAATTTCAATAATACAGAGCATCAGAGGTGACCTATACTGTACCAAGAGACGGTCACACATTTAATTAGAGATATTGAGGCTTGTTAGGGCTTATTTTGGAGATGCAATATAGCAAATATCAGCTTTGACAGCAACTAGCCTTCAGATCTGAATATGGATTGTAGATTGAATTTAAAACGCAGCTCAGAACAACCCTAATTGACTGATATGGCTGCAAATTCATGACTGTAATCGACAGCCCATTACATGACTATAACTCAGAGACAACAGTAATTAAATTCATTTTGGGTGCATTGGTGGGAAGACCCAGGAATCTGAAAATTACATGCAACTCAAAAGAAGCACACTGAGACCATTGAAACTATAGTAATTTTCATGTTACCTTTGTTCATTAATATATAAAAACATGCTGTAATGTTGGATTGGGAAGCATCTCTCAAGAGAGACTCCAAAGGTTCCCAGCATGTGTGTGTCTCAAATAAAGACTTTGCTATCTATCAGCCACATCTCTCCAGTGACTTCATTCACAGTCATGACATTTGGGGGCTCATCTGGGATATGTTGGTATCCCATCATATGGTCAGCGATATCAGCATTTCTCAAAGCTCTGGTTAGGAAAATGAAGGAAGCATGCATCACATTTAGGCAGCTGGGTATAAATTAATCACTCATGGATTTGACAGGAAAGATAATTCCAAGAAGTTCTTCACTTACAATAAAAAGGTGGCGAGAAAGAGACCAAGTCCTCTTAAAGAGCTCCAGGGCCACCTATGTGTGGAGCTGCAAGAGGTGCTAAGGATTTTGTCTATTTCTCCTCTATGCTTACTAAAGAGAATATCATGGATACCAAAGCATTGTGGGTAATAGGTAGTGAGATCATGGACCATATGCATATTACAAGAAAGATTTGCTGCCTTGAAGCACATTGAGGTGGACAAAGCCCTGGGACCTGACCAGGTGCACCCCTGGATCTTATTGGAAGCCAGGAAAGAAATTGTGGAGGTCCTTGTAGAGATATTTTACTTTGTTGTAAACTTCTGGTGAAGTTCCAGAAACCCAAATGAAGGCTAATGTAGTTCCATTGTTCAACAAGGGTAGCAAAGACAGATGAGTATGTCAGAATGTTCCTTTCTTTATTTATACAACATTGGCAATGTGGACAATTTCCTTTGAAATCCAGCATATATCCCATAATCCAGCATCCAAATTTATAGGGCACAGCACAGGCCGGAGATTGTGCCCCTTAGTGAGCCGAGTCAGAATCAGAATGGTTATCAATAGCATATGACGTGAAATGTGTTGTTTTGCACCACCAGGACAGTGTAAAGACATAAAAAAATTATAAATTACAAACATCTTTAAAACAGCAAAAAAGCTAATGTATGTGTGTTCATGGAGGATTCAGAAATCTGATAGTGGAGAAGAAACTGAGTCAGTTTAAATCATTCAGGCTCCTATACCTCTTCTCTAAAGGTAGTAATGAGAGAGGACAAGTCCTGGATGGTGATAGTCCTCAATGATCAATGCCGCCTTCTTGAGGTACCACCTTGTGGTGAACTATGTGCCTGTCGGGACACGCCCCTGCTGACTGCTCCTATGGCTCCTCCCACAGGCCCCTGTATAAAGGAGGCCTGACGCTCGGCCTCAGTCTCCAGGACATTGTATGATAGACACTCACTCCTGGTTCCTTCTTCCAGTCAATAAAAGCCGATATCTCGCCTTACGTCTCAGTGTGAGTTATTGATGGTGCATCACACCTCGAGGCTGTCCTCAATGGTGGAGAAGGGCGAGTCCATGATGGAGCTGGCTGAGCCTACAACACTCTGCATCCTCTTTCGATCTCATCCATTTGGAGCTTCCATAGCAGGCTCTGATGCGACCAGTCTCAAAGCTTTCCACTGTACATCTGTAAAAGCTTGCAAGAGTCTTTGGTGATCTGACATATCTCCTCAAATTCTTAATGAGTGGTGGGTGCACGGAACGTGCTACCGGGGTGGTGGTAGAGGCAGATACCTTCGAGACATTTAACAAACTCCTAGATAGGCACATTGATGATTGAAAAATGGAGGGCTCTGTAGGAGGGAAGGGTTAGATTGATCTTTGAGTAGGTTACGAGGTTGGCACAACATTGTGGGTTGAAAGGCATGTACAGTGTTGCAGAGCTCCATGTTCTAAGAAGGCATTGCCTTCAAATTAAAGCTAAGCTATTTCATTGTACTATTAAGAAGCAAGTCCATTTTTACAAAAATAGAACTTTTACCCCAGAGTTGGATCAGATGAAACATTCTTCAGCCTAGACTGCTAGATTGTTATTAGGCAAGTATATTAGGTTGTGCAATTCCGATGGACAGGGTTATGTTACACATCAGCTCCTACCCTTATCCTCCTGCTCTCACTTCAAAGAGTTCTTTACTTCAAACTTGTAAGTCCATTATTTTTATATTATTTAAAATCCATAAGTATTTATTACAGTCAATGGCATTTTTAATGCAGAAATTATTTATGATCTTGATTTCTTATTCAGCTTTGCACAGTAATGACTACCAAGAAAAAAAAACATAATTAACCTCTCTGAATAACTTCATGCACCCAGTCTAAAATAATCATGTTTTAATCTCCTTTTTCAAAAAAGTGATTTTAAATTAAACTCACAAAATATTATAATTTACCTCTTTACCAAGTGAAATTACACAGGACATTAGCTTTTTCTCAACATATTCAATGATTTTGAATAACACACACAAAATGCTGGAGGAACTCAGTAGGTCAGGCAGCATCTATAGAAAGGAATAAAGAACTGACATTTCACCAGGACTGGGGATGGTTTTGAATTTCTATTTCCCTGATTTTGTCATTTGATTTGTAGTTTCGTCATCAACTTTATGAAACATAATACTTAACTGGCTACCAAAATTAAATCATTTTGGAAGTGAGGTCTTTATTCTTCGTATTGTATAATTGACAAGGGTTCTGGTAAAGAAACTAATCAAAATGCTAGATTTGGAGTAAGGCAGACCACCTGATTGAATAATTGCTGATCCCACAGAGACCTTCCCTCCAAGTGAACCTCAACTTTGTCATGGTCCGGAGGTTAGTGTGGTTGTCAGATGATTATCTCAATGTCGGGGATCAACAGATTAGGTGGCAGTGTCAAGATTTAGTGAGCAGGACTGAAGGAACCCAGAATTTAAGTAAAGAAAATAATGGCCCACAAGTCTGGAAAATTAGCGTTCTGATTTTCCTGATTGCATGATTTGACCTTAGCTCTTGATTCTAGGTTAAACTCTAATCCAAATCTGGGAACAATCAAGGACAAGTACATCATCACAGGAAATGTTCTATCTGTCCTAGTTACATAGCTTTTAATTCATTATTACACTGACAAAGATGTCCTACATTTGATATGAGATTTTAAATGGTAAATTAGTAACTGGGACTCAATGAGAGAACCTTTCTACATCCATTCCTGGTGATAACTTTCACTGATTGCAGTTGTGAAAAGGCAAAAATATTTAATAAAAAAAATAAAGTCCGTGGATCTTGCAGTGTTGCAGTTCTGCAGACAATATCACATAGTGTAAAGGAGCTGTCAAAACAATCTCAGGATTGAATTGCTCCACTAGTTAAATCAGCTGAGTGTGCAAATAATAAGTCTCTAAAGAATCAAACTAACACTCTGGGACATAAAATAATTCACTTTGTTTTATGTGCCTACTAAGTTTTTAATTCCCTAAATGTCAGGTTTAATTAACTAAGCAGGCTTGGGAATAAAGTGGCCTGAAGAGAACGGCAAAGAAGAAAAGACATCAAGAAAGTAAAAGAGTGAGAAATTATTTAACATGATGGGCCTTTGCATGAGCAAAAGTACATGTGTGAAGATGGATTAAGGTTGTATTAATTGATGGAGTGTAAGACTGGAAGAGGGGAAAAGAGGTTATGTTTGGGATGGGTGTGGTCTTCGTTTGTGCTGGCTGTTTCACTGGGGTATGGACAGAATCCACAGAGGGAAGGCTGTTTCTATAAATGTTCCTGGAGGTCTGTAATTCTGAATTGTATATTTTATTGGTTGATATCACTTTATGAAACTACAGTAAGAAACTTTGTTTTGCACAGGCAAGTTCTTATATAAATGAATCTCAGTTTTAGTTTGAATAACTGGCTATTTCCCAATCTCCATCTATCCTAGTGGGTAAAAGAGAGAGAATAGTGGAACACTTACAAAGTCAAGATGCCATAAATACTGTTCAAAGTACAAGTATATTTTGTTAGATTTGTTCATTCTCTCTCTCTACATATATATATATACACACCAGAGATTTACCAGGATGCTGCCTGGTTTAGAGAGTATGGATTATGATCAGAGATTAAGGGAGCTAGGACTTTACTCTCTGGAGAGAAGGAGGATGAGAGGAGACATGATAGAGATATACAAGATATTAAGAGGAATAGACAGAGTGGACAGCCAGTGCATCTTCCCCAGGGCACCACTGCTCGGTACAAGAGGACATGGCTTTAAGGTAAGGGGAGGGAAGTTCAAGGGGGATATTAGAGGAAGGTTTTTCACTCAGAGAGTGGTTGGTGCGTGGAATGCACTGCCTGAGTCAGTGGTGGAGGCGGATACACTAGTGAAGTTTAAGAGACTACTAGACAGGTATATAGAGGAATTTAAGGTGGGGGGTTATATGGGAGGCAGGGTTTGAGGGTCGACACAACATACAACTGTGTATGTATACAACATTATGTATATATACACACGTACGCACATGTATCATCTTTGCCCAGTTCTGTGTGTGTGTGTGTGTGTGTGTGTGTGTGTGTGTGTGTGTGTGTGTGTGTGTGTCTGTGTGTGTGTGTGTGTGTGTGTGTGTGTGTGTGTGTGTGTGTGTGTCTGTGTGTGTCTGTGTGTGTGTGTGTGTGTGTGTGTCTGTGTGTGTGTGTGTGTGTCTGTGTGTGTGTGTGTGTGTGTGTGTGTGTGTGTGTGTGTGTCTGTGTGTGTCTGTGTGTGTGTGTGTGTGTGTGTCTGTGTGTGTGTGTGTGTGTCTGTGTGTGTGTGTGTGAGAGAGAGAGAGAGAAAACAGAATGCCTGTTATTTTCATCATCAGATGTTTTGTTACAACAGAAATCTGAATCTAAAATAGTGTTTATGAAACATTTTTTCTAAAGATACTGGTTACATCAAGAGAAAGGAAAGCACTGAGGGAATCTGCTACCTCACCTTCTGGCAGATGGGATTCAGTACTAACCTTTAGTACTGTTTGTGTGAATGTATCATTTTCCCCAGACACCCCAGTTTCTTCCCACATCCCAAACACGTACAGTCTGTTCGGTTGCAAACACGAGGAAATCTGCAGATGCTGGAAATTCAAACAACACACACAAAATGCTGGTAGAATGCAGCAGGCCTAGCTTGGAGAAGTTTTGGAAAGATGTCTTCACAACGTTATCTTATATTCTGAATCATCACTTAGAACCTAACCCTTTAATTGCTTTGTTCGGTTTTTTGGGTGAGACAGATTTATGTCTGAGTTCGACCAAGTGTCGAATATTATCTTTTGCTTCTCTCCTGGCTAGACGTTTAATCCTCCTTAGATGGAGAGATGTTGCCCCGCCCATGCATGCTCAACGGCTTAACGATATTATGTCCTGCTTAGACCTTGAAAAAATTCATTATTCGGTTCTTAATTCAGATACAAAGTTCCATAAGGTCTGGGGACCTTTTATTGAGTACTTTCATAACCTTCCTCTTGACTAGGGTTTTTTTTTTGGTCTCTTGCTTTCAGCTCCTTTTTTTTCTGGTAGTAGGCATCAATATCTTCTGTTGCTAAATGTATTTACAGTTTTGGGGGTTTGAATGTCCTGATTTATATTCTCTATATTGTGCTGTGGTTTGTCTGGAGTTCTTTTTTGTTGCGGGGCTTGGGGAGGATACTAATTTTACATGTCTTCAATTTGGGTGCTTTCTCAATTATCTTCTTTTGTATTATATTATTATTGTATGTTTATTTTTGCACTGTATTAATGCTCTTCATTTCGATCTGGGTTTTTTTTATCTGTAGCGATGTAGAAAATGTATTAAAAAACTAATAATAAAAAAAAGAATGCAGCAGGCCAGGCAGCATCTATAGAAAGAAGCACTGTCGGCGTTTCAGGCCGAGACCCTTCATCCTGACAACGTCGACAGTGCTTCTTCCTATAGATGCTGCCTGGCCTGCTGCGTTTCACCAGCATTTTGTGTGTGTTGCAGTCTGATAGGTAAACCAGTCATGATAATTTTTCCCCAGTAGAAAATCAATTAGAGATATGAAGGATGAAAATGGGATTAGTATAAGATTGGTGTGAATTGGTGCTTGATGGTTATTGCAGACTCAGTGGGCTGAAAGTTGTGTTTCGTGTTGTATGGCTCCAAAATAGAGTTGGGTCTTTGGACAAAGTTTGTTACAGCAGTGGAAGGGAACTTAGATTATTCAGGGTAAGTAAAATGGGAGAACTCCAAACAACCTCTGCAGCATCTTTCAATGTTATTAACTACAAAGTGTTATGAAATGCATTAATGCTTTCTGGGACATAACTGTCACCCTTGCTTTGGTTATCCCATAGAAGTGTAATATGTACTTCTAGAACACAGATGAGGAAGAATTTCTTTAGCCAGAAGGTTCTGAACCAGTGGAATTTATTGCCACAGATAGTTATGGAGGCCAAGTCACTGGGTATATTTAAAGCAGAGGGCAATAGGTTCTTGATTACTAAGGGTGAAGGCAGGAGAATGGGGTTGAGAGGAATAATAAATAAGGCATGATGAAGTGACGGAGCAGACTCAATGGGCCAAATGGCCTAATTCTGCTTCTATGTCTAATGGTCTTGGGGCCATTTATTTCTTAAAATATTTCCACCTTGAAAATATCAGGAGTCTTGATCCAAAGGTTAGATTATTCATCATTTCCACAAAGATGTAATTGCTGCCACTATTAACTAAATAACAAAGTATTCTCTGGATGTTTGACAATACATTTGTAATGAGACAGAACTCTTCCACAGGCAACTATTTAATTCTGACATTAATTCAATGGTTTAGGACTTTCCACTTTTTTAATGATGTTCTGAAAACATCTGGATCTTGGACGACATACTATCAGAACACCCAGGAGATGGCAAGAGTGGACTCCTTCACTCTGTCCCTCTGACCCTCAACACAACTGCCCTTCAGGACTGTGTCCTAAGCCCCTTCCTTTACTCTCTGTATACCCATGACTGTGCCGCCACCCACAGCTCCAATCTGCTAATTAAATTTGCTGACAACCCTACACTGATTGGTCTAATCAGAAATAATAACGAGGCAGCCTACAGAAAAGAAGTCATCACCCTGACACAGTGGTGTCAAGAAAACAACCTCTCCCTCAATGTCGCAAAAACAAAGGAGCTAGTTGTGGACTAATAGGCCTAGGGTTGAGAGGATGAACAGCTTTAAGTTCCTCAGTATACACATCACCGAGGATCTCACGTGGTCTGTACACACCAGCTGTGTGGTGAAAAATGCACAACAGCACCTCTCTCACCTCAGATGGTTGAAGAAGTTTGGTATGGGCCCCCAAATCCCAAGAATTTTCCACAGGGGCAAAACTGAGAGCATCCTGACTGGATGCATCACTGTCTGGTTTGGGAACTGCACTCCCCTCAATTGCAGGACTCTGCAGGAAGTGGCGCTGGCAGCCAGCGCAACTGTGGATGTGAATTTCCCGCTATTCAGGACATTTACAAAGACGTGTGTAAAAAGGGCCCGAAGGATCATTGGGGACCCAAGACACCCCAACCACAAACTGTTCCGGCTGCTACCATCTGGGTAATGGTACCGCAGCATAAAAGCCAGGACCAACAGGTTCCGGGGCAGCTTCTTCCACCAGGTCATCAGACTGATTAATTTATGCTGATACAATTGTATTTCTAAGCTATATTGACCGTCCTGTTGTACATACTATTTGTTACAAATGACTAATAATTGCACATTGCACATTTAGACAGAGACATAATGTGAACATTCTTACTCCTCATGTATGTGAAAAATGCAAGTAATAAAGTCAATTTGATTAAAATTACATTTTTAATAACTTTATTGTTTCCAGCAGATAATAAAACACAGCTGTTATGACTCAAATGTCTAATAAAGTTGACCCAAAAAGCGAAGTTGTAATTACAATTTTCATAATACATTAATAAAGCAGGAGGATCTCAGCAGGCCAGGCAGCACCTATGGAAGAGTAAACTGTGACTGTTCATTCATTTCCATAGATGCTGCCTGGCCTGCTGAGTTCCCCCTGCGTTTTGTGTGTTTGCTCTGGATTTCCAGCATCTGCAGATTTCTCATGTTTTTGTCATTAATAAACATAACTAGATATCATACTTTTGACATGATTGATAAACGGTGCAAGATTTTGCTGATCTCTTAATAGGTACATGTATAGAACAGTATAAGACAACAGCAAAACATATACACTCAGTGGCCACTTTATTACATACATCTGTACTCCTGCTCGTTAATGCAAATATCTCATCAGCTAATCATGTGGCAGAAACTCTTTGCATAAAAGTATGCAGACATGGTCAAGAGGTTCAGTTGTTGTTCAGACCAAACATCAGAAAGGGGAAGAAATGTCATCCAAGTGACTTTGACATGTAATGATTGTTAATCCCAAACAGGGTGGTTTGAGTACAGCTGATCATGGACAACAGTCTCCAGAGTTTACAGAGAATGGCATGGGAAAAAACAAAAGGATCATCTAGTCCAGGCATGGGCAAACTACGGCCCGGGGAGGCCATATGTGGCCCGTTAAGCTTTTTAATCCGGCCCGCAGAACTTGATGAAATTATATTAATAAACCTTGTTAACGTTTTTTCCCCGCAATTCTGGCGTTTTCCCAATAGATGACGCACTCTATATGCATTGACCTTCATTGAGGTGCAGCGTATTACTCCACATTTGCGCTTTACTCTTTGTTCGGCTCGACCTATTTGTGTGAACAGGCGTTCAGCGTCATGAACATCAACAAAGCCAGCCACAGATCCAAGTTAACTGACCAACACCTCAGATCCATCCTGAGAATCGCCACAACAAAACTAAATCCAGACTTTGATGTGCTGGCTAAAAAGGGAGACCAACAACACTGTTCCCACTGAAATTAAAAATAAGTTTCTTCATTGTGTTATGTAAAAAATGCATTTGAAAATATTTTTTTCAATAATCCTTACATGTTACATGTCATTTCTGTTAAGTGATGGACTTGAGTAGTGCACAGGTGCACATACGTTCTCAAAATAAAAAATGCGCTCCAGATCAAATAACGCGTTCCGCATACTGGCGCGCTGTCATTGTTCTGTCTTTGTGCTGGTCGTTGTTGAGTTTTGGCACAGGGGACAATTGAACAAGAAGGAGCAGGACAAGTAGACCTGCATCTCCTACCGTTTTTGAAATAAAGACAGTCAGGAGGAGAGTGATGATGATAATATCTTGAAGGATAACAGAATTTTCAGTGCTTTAAAATAATAACTGTTACTATTAATAAAAGCTGTATTTTATTCATTTAATTTTCAGTGTTTTAAAAGTCATTTCAATAAATAGCTAAATACCATGGGACTTCAAAGACAGATATTTTGTTGTAATGCATTTGTTCATTTTCAATTGAAATTAAAGCACCTTTTCTACATATCCCATGATATTTTATTTTCTCTTATGAGGTGTATTACCAAAACACTCCGTCCATCTACTCCTGGTCCGGCCCCCCTGTCAAATTTTAGAACACTTTGTGGCCCACAAGTCAAAAAGTTTGCTCACCCCTGATCTAGTAAGTAGTAGCTCTGTGGGTGAGAAAGCCTTGTTAATGAGAGAGGTCAGAGGAGAATGACCAGACTGGTTCAAGCTGACAGGAGGGTGACAGCATCTCAAATGACCACATGCTACAACAGTGGTGTGGAGAAGAGCATCTCTGAATACACAACACGTCAAACCTTGAAGTGGGTGGACTACAGCAGCAGAAGACTATGAACATACACATGGTGTATTTACGGTGGATCATGACATTCAGAGCTGCTGATGGACCTGAAGTGTAGTTATTTTCTTTAATATTATTGTCAAAAGGAGATCCTGTGATAGAAGAATCGCAAGACAGAAAATATCAGTGGTATAGCGCTTATTGACTCTTCTTTCTGCACTACATTATTGACTCGCATTTCCATGCTAATATTTGCAATGGAAGTGCAGAGCCCTAGCCAAAAGAAAATTTATCTTTTGCCACAGCAAAAAGAAAAAGATTAAGCTTTTATCCCCCCCTCTTTCCCTCTATCTGTATCTTTAATGCACGTTTCCACATACACTGTAGAAGCATGGTTGCTTTCCAACTGAGAATGGGGGAAATCTGTCCCCTGAGGAAGACCAAATGCAACTGACCTTGTTTCCTTTAAGTTAACGATATATACAGCATTATCAAAGATATGAAAGTAATTGATAAGAGATGATTCAAACAGACTGGAAACTATTTACTTGAAGAAAAGTTTGAATCTTGTTAAGAGTAAGAAGGAAAGTCATTACTTCACAAAGATAATAAAAGCACAAAGACGGGGGTATAGAAATGGAACTTTCCTGCACAAGAATTCAAGTCCAAGGATCAACCGAATACTTTTATCCATTCTGGAACACAGTTTGGCAATATTATTTCTAATTACTGAATTTAGGAAGAATTTTAAAAAATGAGCTGCAAATAAGTTTTAAAGTATGTGAAGAGGAAGTCGTGGCATTCAGTATGAACTTCGTTGGCCTTGATCATCTACTCCTGTGTCTATCTAATGTAGACTCCAGGTTCATTCCAGCCATTTGAAGCCAATGCACTCCAGTTCAAATCACATTTGAAACTGGTGTTCTACACTAAACTGCTTGTTCAAATGCAATGTTTTATCATTGGTGCTGCCCTGTTCTTGGTTCAAAATCTAAAGCGGATTTCATTCAGCACGATCCTTCATCTTTAAATGCACCATGGCAGTGTAGCAATTAGCATGACACTATGATGGCTCAGGGCATTCAGGAGTTCAGAGTTTAATTTTGGTGCCGGGAGTCTCTGTATGTCCTCCCCATGGAGTGCATGGCGTTTCTCTGTGCGCTCCAGTTTCCTACCACAGTCCAAAGATGTAGCAGGTAGGTTAATTGGTCATTGTAAATTGTTCCATGTTAAGGTTAGGGTTATCTGGGGTTGTGGGCTTGCTGAGGCAGCGTGGCTCAAAGGGCTGGAAGGACCTACTCTACACTGTTTTGCCAAATAAATTAACTAATAGGCAAACAAAATATCATCCATTGCAACATTTAACATTCTTGCATTCACATTCAGTATTTCTGAAGATTAGACAGACCTTTCTATACACAATTATAATTACAAACTGCAAGCTGTTAGGGACTATAATTGTCATGCTTCGTGAAGGATTCCTGACAAGCAGACACAGGATGAGCTTGACATTTTGCTAACCAAAATTAATTTTAAGACCTTCAAAGGAACATTGAATTATATTAGCTTTTTTTTTTCATTTAAAATGCAATATTTGGTTTCACTGCCCTTTGACAGAGTACAGAGAGTTCTGACTGTGATAAAGGATTAGAGCATGTCAAAATCTGATTAGCATCAAATAGGATGCTGTTCTGGCAAATCAAATTTTCATGATTGAGGTTCTATAGCATAACATGAAGAGATGTGGATACAGCTGAAAATCTACAGTCAGAATAACATTTATTTTCCCACAAATATCATCATTTCAATTTCATTGATGTTGCTTGTGTGCAAAGGAGAGTTCTGTCCCATTAAAGTTGACAGTTTCACATCTACTGTCTTTAGAAATTGAAAAGTAGATGAAAGCAATTGAGAGCAAGATTGAACAAACACTGTTGCTAACCTACCAGAGCCATGGAACATTATACAGAAACATTTATAATTTTCACTAAACTACTTGCAAAACATTACCCCTTTTAAAAGCCAGCAATACTTCTGGTTAATGAAATGAATGTGACAGAAAATTGAAAAGAACAATAGGTGGAAGGAACAAGTACACTTTCAGTTTTAAATCAAGAGAATCATACAGTTTACATTAAGTAGTTGCACAGCAGGGAAGAAGGAATAGTTTAGTTCAAAATTCAAATTTTGGTTGGTCATAGAGATGAGATTTCTGAAGCTGTAGATGTTAACTGTGTCCAAAAGCATTTAGAATCACTCTGTTGTTTTAATCATTTTTTAGGTGTACCCCAACATTTACTGCCTGCCCCTAATTGCCCTTGAGAGGTTGTCAGCAGCTACCTTAAACTACTGCAGAACTTCCAATGAGTTTGTCCCCACGGTGAGAGACTTGCGGAAAACACTTCAAAAGTGATCTCAGTCTCCTTGAGATAAAGAGGACCGAGATCATTCCCAGGGTAGGGTGAATTAGGTGGGCTGCTGAGCAGTGCAGCCTGTTGGGCCAGAACTGCCTGTTTTTGGCAGTATCTCTGAATAATTTTTTTTTATATAAAGGCTGTATCATCTGTCCTCTTTGTCCCATGGGAATTCCTGCTCTGTGACCAATCAAAATGGACAAGAAGCATCTGGAAAGGCACCAAGCACATTGGTCCCTTGGAACAGCTGCACATGGAAGCTAATTAACTATGAATGAAGCACAGAACCTCCCAAACAACCCAACCATCCACCACCACATCCAGTGACCCCTGGAACCCACAGGACACTTTAGCCACCTCTGAACCGATGAAGCTGAAATGGAAGCAAGTTCTCCTGTACCTTTTAGGGTTGCTCAGGAAAGAGACTCCCAAAACTATTGGATAGGAATTTAGACTCTACAGTGATGGAAGGGTGACAGTGAATTTCTGGGTCAGGATAGAATACGATTTGGTGGGTATTCCCATGTGACTACTGCTCATCTTGGTTTTGGGACATTCTGTAGGGGTAGCCTGGACTAATCTAGATGATACATTTGGCAGCCCTGGTGCATGAAGGAAGGAAGGAAGGAACTTTCAGGAAGGTGGATAGGATGTTAATCAGCTACATTATTTTATCCTGGATCTTATCAAACCTCTTGAGGTTTGTTTGAGGTCCACTCATCTAAGCAAGTGGAGTAATTCCACCAGTCTCCTGACTTGTGCCTTCCAGATGAAGGGAAGGTGTTGGGGTGTCCATACTCTGGTGCTTGAACAGAACATACATTCCATCTCTGGCAAGGATGTATCAGTGTCCAGGCACAAAATGCTGCAGGTGGCTCCATGGCAAGTCCGTAAGGGAATAAAATGTAGAAGTCTTTCTGCTTGGGTTCAGGTCGGATTTTAAACCTTAGGGGAGAAGTGGGAGAATGGCTTTCAGAAGCAATCCACGTTTATCAAATATATTCAGGAATCAGTTTTCCTACCTGTATCTCAATGGGAAACAGTATTTGAGGTTTTTGCACTTAAGCAGTGACCTCTTCACTGAAATCTCCCATAATCTGCAGCCACAAGTGCTGTCTCAAAGTAAGACAAATAGCAAATGGCCATCAGCTGTTACAGCTCTGCTGCAACAAGTAAACAGAGGTATCTGAATTGCATTTTGCATTAGTGAGATCACAGACACTCTTGATCTGAAAAGAACTTTGCCTATAGGTACAAGGTACCATTGATCGCGCGCACACACACACACATTGTTATGAGGCTGTCATGGCTCAACTCTTCCATGTTCTGAACCCAAAAGGGTTTTCACTCTCCTGATGTCCGGCTAGTACAATGATATGGGTTGATGCCCAATATCCTAGAAGTGAGCATCTTGGCTTGATTCAGCAGTGCTCAACCACGCCAACTGCATTCGAACACTGATGCAACCCAATTGCACCTGGTTGCCTGGGCTTTCCATGGGTGCACGGTCCATGAACACTCCACAACCAGTGGAAGACCAGAGGTATACCAAACACGATAAGAGTAACTTCACACTTGCATGCTGAAATGGCACCTTTGTCCAAACTGCTGGGGATAACCTGTGCTGTGCTCAACAACATGGGGCTCAAGGTTATAACAGTTTGCTGCACAGCCTTGCCAACAGCTACAAAGCCGGAAGGATGACGAAGAGGTACGGGAAGAAGAGGAAGCAGTGTGAACCAAGTCAACCCAATTCTGTCCGGGTTGAATGCTAATAACCAATGCCCCATGTTACCATCTCTGTGAAACTGAGTCCCAGTCAAGCCATTACAAGTACTCCAAATATTTGACATGAGGTCACGACTTACATATGAAAGGTAATTAATCAATGTTTATCAGCCATTCATGTGTGTTTCCCTGTCCTGGTGCTCCTACACACTGCTGTCTCTGTGGGTTCAGCACCATCCAATGAAAGGCCTCTGACTCAGCCATGACCTTCACTAGCTCAATGGTGAGGATGAGTGCGGCCTGCAGCATCTTACTGTGGGTTCTCAGCATCTGCACTATGTGAATGGGAGGATCAACATTGACAGCAGTGCCTCAGCTGTCCTAGTAACCTTCGGAGATGATTAGACAGCTAGGCTGGTGTGACGCATTGCAACCTCTATGTTACCATCTTTAATAACACTTGCATCTCCTCAAGAGCATTCAGTGAGCATTCTAAAGTGGGAGCCCCTCATCTCCCACAACATACCATTCTTCAATGTCCGATTCACTGACTGGTGGCACTAGCTGAAGTTCTCTGCTCTTTAACATGTGCACTTTAGCATTAATCAGCACAGAAAACTTTAACTGGATCTGACCAGTCACAATTATGCACAGCCCCCGCCCCCCCACGCTGGTGCATTCAGCCAATGCATACTGAAATCATTCAAATACAAAATCAACAAGGGATGACTTACTGCCTGTGGTCAACCAGTGGGAGTAGGTTAGCCTCACATCACAATCCCTCCAATTGATTTCTGGGCCTATCAGACTTTAATTCCCCCTCCCCCGACCACCCCCACCACAAGGCTACATACATTTTGCTGTAATCTGCAAAGCACTTTTGATAAAAGACAGTCAAAACAAAGGAAATTTGTATTGCTCTCTGTAAGCAGACTAAATGATATTTTCTACCTCTTCCATCCTTCTTGTGAAAGGCACAAATCATCCTGAGTAACACTTCGTGGATGGTGATTCCTCTCTGTTAGACAGATGTGCAAGCTGAGCAGATCCAGAATGCTGGAGATGGCATCTTTCAGATGATATTTTAAAATGAACCTCTCTGTACTTTATTGCAGTTAGAGCAAGAAAGCTGTGGCCAGCTTTAGGTCCTTTAGCGATCACCTCCACTAACTGGTCATTTATCTTAGTTCTAAATGAAACTCAGTGTTTACAAATTTGCATTTGCATTTATTTATTACTAACATCAGAAGCAACACATCAGTGTCACGGTGGTTACTGACTGGACTACACCAAAGGGCAGAGGGACAGCAGACTCGCTCTGTCATGTTGGCTGCTGGCACCGTGTGGCGGATGGCAATCTCTCACGGTAAGCACTGTCAACCACTCGACTCCAGGAGCGGAAGATGGGCAGAATCAGCATGAAGAGATCTAAACAAGAGGTAGGCACAGGAATACCAATAGAGACTTGGGGACACGACCAAGCAACACAGAAGACAAATCACAATCCCAAATACCCCATCTTCCTGCCACCCTACCAGGGATAAGGTTCCTTGTGTCCATGCCTACCACCCCACCAGCCTCCATTCTCCGAAACTTCCGCCACCTCCAATGGGATCACCCCCACTTTCTGCCTTCTGCAGGGATCGCTCGGTACGCGCTCCCTTGTCCACTCCTCCTTCCCCACCAATCTCCCTCCTGACACTTATCCTTCCAAGCAGAACAAATGCTACACCTCCTCCCTCACTACCATTCAGGGCCCTAAACAGTCCTTCCAGGTGAGCCGACACTTACCAATGAGTCTTTTGGGGTGATTTACTGTGTTCGTTAATCCCAGCATGGCCTACTGTACATCAGTGAGACCCGACATAGATTGGGACACCACCTTGCCAAGCATCTATGCCGTCTGCCAGAACAAGCAGGATCTCTCAGTGGCCACCCATTTTAATTCCACTTGTTCATCCGTGGCCTCCTCCACTGTCATGATAAGGACACACAGGTTGGAGGGACACCACCTTATATTCCATCTGGGTAGCCTCCAGCCTGCTGGCATGAACATTGTTCTCCTCAGACTTCTAGTAATGCATCACCCCCACCCCTCTTCACCATTTCCCATCCCCTTTTCCCTCTCTCACCTTGTCTACCCATTGCCTCCCTCTGGTGCTCCTCCCCCCCTTTTTCTTTCAGCCAATCAACCTCTCAGCTATTTACTTCATCTCGCTCCCTACAGGTTTCACCTATCACCTGGCGTTTCCATCTCCCCTCCCTTTTAAATCTACTCCTCAGCCTTTTTTTTTCTCCGGTTGTGAGAAGGATCTTGGCAGGAAATGATGACTGTACTTTTTCCCCCATAGATGCTGCCTGGCCTGCTGAGTTCCTCCAGCATTTTGTGTGTGTTGCTCCACTATCCCAAACTAGCAGGACTCTGTTTAGAGGGCGCTTCAAATAATCATAGAAGCCGGGCAACACATGCTCATTATGATTAACTTGCCAAGGATCAACCAAAACCATCTGGGTTTAAGGCTCTAACAATTAGTAAATACAGGTGCTCAAAGAACCCAGAAGCCCAACACTTTAAGGCAAGCCACAGAGCTCATTACAGTAAGGTGGAATTTGTTCCAGACAATATTAGGACAGATGTTAAATGTTATCTATAATTACTGGCCCTAGTAATTCCCAACAATGTGAAGGTCTTTGTTTATAAAGTTGCTTTGATATAAAACATTTTGAAAAGGTTGTCTGCAGGTTGTTCTGGATTTTAAACATGCTCTGGGGATGGGGGAGGGGTGCGTGAGTGACAGTCCACTCCTGAATTTCTAATGATCAACACTGATTATCGTTCTTGTGTTTAAAATGCTTTTGTGGGATTGTGGTGGGAAGTTCCAGTTCACTTACTGTTGCATTTTAGCTTGGGTTATACAGTTATTCGCCTGTGTGTTTGTGGGTCACCAGTGTGTGTGATAGTCACCTCCCCTGTCTGTATGAGACACCGGTTCAGCCCCCGGTCATAGTGCCCAGGCTGTTTTTGTGTTTATCACAATAAAAACAATTGTTTAATAAGCTTACTTTTCTGTCTTCGTGGTCCGAATGCTCGCCACGTTGGTGTAGAAACTGACGATGAGATTGAAGAGCTACGATGTCAGATATTGCGCCTTCAGACCCAGGGAATAAGACGACAGACTGAGTAGTGACTTCTGGGCGGGACATGCAGGCGAGACTAGGAGTGAGGTCCTGGGATCTGAGGGTCGTACCTTCCCAGTGAGCCTCGACAGAGCGAGCATTCCCAGGCACCCCAACCCGGGGGACATGGCAGAGCGCATCATCTGCCTCCCTCATCACCCGCTGCGGGGAACCCAAGACACCGCAGCCATGGGAGGATGGGCGCCATGGCAGATGCCACCGGAGCAAGAGGAAGACCATCGGGCCTCGGATTCTAGTGCTGCCAGGTCCACCCTGAATGCAGCAAATTCATCCATCATCGCTGGCCGAGGTGCTACCAGAGGCAGTGTGGGCAGAAGCAATTTTAGTCGCCTGGGCTTGTGTCACCGAGGAGGTGCCCGTGAGCAAGGCCTGACTAGCAGCACGCCGACCCTGCTGAGGACCACGAAACAATCCCTGCTACCAGTGAGGTGAGGTGGGCTATATGGCCTGGAACTGTCCCATACCAGCGCCACACTGCAGCCATCAGGAAACGCCATGCGGGCAGAATCCGTCCAGTGTTGCTTCTGCGGGTGAGCTGTTTGGGTGAAGAGCAAGACTCATACATGGACTACGTGGTGGAGGGCATCAGATGCTGTGCGTTGGTGGACATGGAGTAAACCATCACCATCATCCATCGGACATCCCTGCCCGTGTAGTCAGTGATGGCAGTCCAGCTGGCTACGGGCACCGGTGACTGTGCGGCGATGCGAGGGAAGAGGGGGCTGCACATCGCAGTGGGGGAAAAACAGTGGAGCACGGGGTGTGGCTCGCCGACATCCGAGAGTCGTCCTGCATCATCGGGCCGGACCTCGCTGGGCAGCCCACGTGGATATGCCGGGGGCAACACTCGACTTCGGTGCCGAAGCCCGTGGCTCTCTGGCGGGGCAGCTCCAGAAAGCAGATCAGGCAGAAGCAGCAACAACCACCACCAGTCTCAGAGCGGCCCACGGCAGTGCAGCTCACCCCGCAGCGGCCCGACGCTACACGGCTGAACCACGGGCTGTGACAGCCAGTGACAACCTTCCCACCATGGACCACCAGCAGCTGTGCGGTCCCATGCTGGCCAGGGTGATGGGATCATTACTGCGCTAGAGTGGGCACTAGACTCCGTCCTAGACCCTGAGACCAAAGCCCTGTACTCGCAGTGGGGAACGCTGAAGATGCATGATGGACAACTCCTGCAGAGGAAATCTGCAGATGTTGGAAATTCAAGCAACACACACAAAATGCTGGTGGAACGCAGCAGGCCAGGCAGCATCTATAGGAAGAAGCACTGTCGACGTTTCGGGCCGAGACCTTTCGTCAAGACAGATGGTCCCCCTGGGCTTCGCGCTGCATTCGGTGCACAGGCTGGTGGGGGCCGGCCATTTCGGAGTCGTAAAGACATTGGGCAAGATGCGCAAAGTCTTCTACTGGCCTGGTACAGGCAGGACATAGAGCTGCTGGTGCACTGCTGTAACGTTTGCACGTCCCAGAAGGGGCCGGGCCGCCAGTCTAGGGTGCCAATGCAGCAGCACATGGCGGGGCCCCAGTATGGGGCTACTGACTGCATCTACAATATCGTATACGAGTGGGTTCTCTCCCCGGGTCATAACGCCCAGTCTGTTTCTTTGTTTATCACAATAAACACGATTGTTGAGTTTAACGAGTTTGATCACCTGTCATTAATGGACTGAATGTTCACCACAAGAGTTGAATAATGTAAACATTTGGTCTTCTCGATCTGTATTGGAAATCCTGACCTGAAAAACAGTCTGATGGGTTTAGGCTTTTACTGTGTTGTGGAGTTACAATTACTGTTTATTATACAAGGATGAAAAGAGGTCAGCGTTCTTCAGATTCTAGGTTGTGTAATGTTGTTACGATAAATATAGTTCCGTGGTTCACACAAAATGAGCATTAATACTTGCAGTGTTATTACTCAGCACTGAGGCTATGTATGCATCAAAAATGGCAAATTACATTAAATCACATTTGTAATATGTATACTGTAGTTGTGTAAACAGAAAAGAAAACCAACTTGGGATTCAAAAGGAATAATTTCAGGAGCTGAAGCATGTTATTAGAGCTGACCTGAAGCTAAGTACCGTAAGCAGAAAAGCATTTCCTATCTTATAACTTGTCCAGATGATTTTTCCTATCTCATAACATGCCCCACATACCTCACACTTTAGGTACAGAAACTTTGACTGTCTGCGAACACTTTAATGTGTATCAAGTCACTATGCTTTAACACTAAAATACCGAGAAAATTGTAGTTCCAATCAATCAAAACCTGGGGATTCACTTTCTTCTTCATCTTTGCCTGTAAAGATTAGTTGTTGTTTCCTGCTCCAGACATTCTTTCTGCTGTTCTTTAACTGTACAGCCCAAGATCAGCGGCACCTGTTATCACTGGTATTATCCTCCATTATCAGAATTGCATCAGCCAAGTTTGAGGAAGCTTCTCTTCTTGGTTCAGTCTTTCTATTATTCCACAAATACGCTGGAGGTATTGGCCCCTTTCCCGTTTTTCCTTACTCCAGTATTTTGTGTAAAGTATCCATGATTTTTTTGGGCACACTGTGAAGTTGAATCAATAACCATTCTCAATTAGCCCATTCTCCGCTTCCAGCCATCCCCACTTTAAACAGATGGCATCCATATCAATATTTTGCCCCTCTTTAACTCTCTATAACACTCATCAACCAGTATGAATCCAATACAATTTGTCTTACAATTGATCAAATTGAAACACTTTATATCATGTCTTTGAGACTATTGTATGAAACCTATCTCTGCATTTGTCTGGATTTGGCTTTTAACCTGCTCCTTTTCCTCCCTTCTTAGTTGCAAACCCTTCAGACACTTCAGCTCCTAGCTCTAAAACCCCATCCCAAAATATTAACATTTTATTCTCTCTCCGTCTACTTGAGAAAGTTGTCTTAAACCCAATTTACAGAACAAACCCACATATACTGCCAACTATCCAACATGGATTTGGCATCAGTTTTAATGTCCCCTTCTATAAAATAGAAGAAACCAAGTAGACTCGCCAATGCTTTCAGCCTATTCTATCATTCAGTGACATCATTTTAAATCTGGAATTTAGTTCAATCAACTGACTTTAACTCCACATTCACTTTAGACAAACCTACAGATTTATTCATCCCAAATTCAAAATTACCAACAGCATTCTTTGTGTTGGTGTGTTTGATTTTCTGTTCTTATTTAAAAAAACTTTCTGACTTCATTCTTTTTGTCCTTTTCTTATTTTCACTCAACTTAACCTCTTCTAAATTATTGTGCTACCAATTTCATTCCCAGCTTTATCTCCATGGCATTTCGCTTTGTAAACTTTCATTACTAATTTCCATCTTACATAAAACAGAACAAGTGTTTTCTATGATATTAATTTAAGCTTTATGAAATAAAATAACTTGAGCAATGGCCCTTGAATTACTGCAATTATAATTATACAGATTTATTCAAAGATATTTAGTAAATATGCAAATAAAAATTTTATTACCATAAACAGTACAATTACCGAAAAATTTGTAAGCCTTAATGAAAAATAAATGAATATGACTCACTACCAAGAAGAATCATGCTGTTTGCAGCCACGGTATACTAACAAAGTGGAACTAACCAGTATTATAACAACCTCGGTACAATCGGGCTCCAGTCAGTTCCTGTTACTTTAATTGGCTTTAATTTAATGGAACAACAGTTCTTATTTTGGTTTACAGTATCTATAATAAAAATTTGTCCTAAATTTAGTGTCAGCGTTTTCTGAATACTATGCCAACATTTGGCAGGAACCTCTGATCTAGGTAGAGTAATAAACATATCAGTCCTAGTATGTATATTTGTGTTAGCTATTGCAAAAACAACGTAAATTTTACGTGGCTCATTTCACAAGATCTAAAAACATATTTTAAGGTAGAAAAAGCAGCAGCCAATCAGCATTCAAGTGTCTAACAATCTGAAAATATCGGGCAACTCATTATTGATATTGGCTGACGAATAAATATTGGCCATTACAGTAGGAAAATGACTGTTCCTCAAAATATTGCCACTTGGACTTGTTTGTGTACCTCTGTAACACTGCATCAAAAACTAATCAGAAGGAGCAGCAGAACTGTTTCAAGAGCCATTCCCCAAAACATCACTTGTGTATAATTTTTCTACTTCAGGGCCGCAGGAGATTCCTCTGCCTAATTACAATTGTTCATTATTAGGTTTCAGAATTAGTAGGTCATTACTCCATCAGATATGGTCATCTTCAATTTAATTTACTTCAGTTTAATTATTAATAAAGAACACTTCCTTCCTCAGTGAGAACAGCATATGTTTATGTATTTAAAATAATTGTCTTCTAAACACTTTTCTACAGTGATTATTGGTTGGTAAATATATTTTCAAAAGGGAACCACAGCAGTTGCCGCACTTCCCTTCTGTACTGAGTTTAAAATGTCAAAAGCATCTGCTGCTTTAATAACATTATCGAAAATTACAACTGATCTACAAGCAGGATCACTGACTAACATATGGCAGGACAAAATTTTAATGATATATTATGCCATTTGTCAATAGTTAAATGTTATTTAAATTTTTTTAAATATTTTAAGAAATATAGGATTAACCATATTTAATCTTTTTGAATCAAATAAATTACAATTTTTTAAAAAGGATACAACACTGATGCATCACCGTGGAGCCTCAAAATAACAAGTAACCTCGTTAAATTGCTTATTTGCATATTGCAGTGCTATATCTCAATCTAGTTAGCTCAGCACTGCTCAATAAACATACTGACCAGCTACCCCTCTGAAACAAACCCCCTTGTAAATATGGTATAAGGAAATGGAATACGAAACAGAATTGTCACAAAGAATTAATCAAAATCATCTATGATTTCATTTCTACTAAAGTGAATTTAAATCTCTTATATGTATAACAGGATAACGTAGCCCATACAAAGTGGCTTGACCACGAGTAACCAACCTATAATCCTTGTGGGAATGGGCAGAATTGGAGTGGAAACACATATTACAGTTTAGTACCTTAAATGAAAGATGAAATCAACTGGTTAAAGCCTGAAGTCCCACCACACCAAGTTCAAGAACAGCTGCTTCCCTTCAACCATTTGGTCTTGAACAACTGGCAAAACAGTTTAGCAACATTATGACCACTTTGCACTAAAATGACTTTTTTTTGTTTTGTGTTCTTTGGTGTAAAAATGTTTATTTTTTTGTTTATATACTTTGTGCCTGCTGCAAGTAAGTTGCACCTGTGCATACATGTACTTGCACAAGACAAAAATTGACTATGACAATAATCAGGCATAAAATACCAGAAACATGCAGTACCTGTGGTCTTCTACCTGAAATCTACAATCTCTCACATACTGCCTGACCTGTTGAATGTTTCCAGCATTTCTGTTTCAAGTTTCAGATTCCCAGCTTACTTTTATGAATTATAAATCAAACTGAATTGACTGGAATCACTTGCAAATACAGTACATGCTTAACAGTGATAGTACTTCGAATGCCAGAGATTTGCAATCTTGTACAATTTAGCAGCTATTTATCTACTATTTAAAACATTTGGTAGCATATAGATATAAGAATGAAGCTGCAATACACAAACCAAGCATAACTTGTGCCCTCAGTCTCAGTTCCTGCTGCAGAGGGGCTCAAGTTGACACCATGATCTTCATCCACTCTCTATGCATAAACTAAGCAGCCTGCTGATTTATGTTCTCAAATGAGTGCATGATCGCTTGAGCGATTAACATTTGAAAGCATGCCTTTTCTTATCAAATCCATGGAATCATCTGTAGCTAGCCCCAATCTGGATCTTTGTCCTTACCCCAACACTTTTTCAGTCTTGGCCTCTCTTGGTAATGTGTAAGGCAATGAAACCTGTTCTATGGGTTGTCAGTACCTAAACTAACACCACTGCACCCTGGACTAGCCTAGATGAGAATAGTGTGTGGATAACCAGCAGTCAGCATACAGAGAGGTACAGCGGCTTGTGGATTGGTGTGAACACAATTTGAGTCTCAGCATGGACAAGACTAAAGAAATGATTATGACTTCAGGAAGGTCCGGGCTGACTCCTCCCTACTGCACATCAATGGCTTCTCTGTGGAGAGTCAGGGGCACCAAGTTTCTTGGAGTGCATATCATGGATGATCCTACCTGGTCCCTCTTTAGTCAAAAAAAAAGCATAGCAGCACCTGAAGTTCCTGAGGAGATTGAGGCAAGCGAGGCTCCCACCCCCCCATTCGACCGGAGCACCATCAACAGTGTCCTGACTAGTTGTATCACCATCTGGCATGGGGGATGACAAGGCATTGACTGCAAGGCCCTGCAACAGATCACAAGGACTGCCGAGAGAATCTTCGGGGTGTCTCTTTCTCCTCCCATCCAGGGCATACATCATATACCACTGTGTTTACACAGCCCTCAGCATTGTCAATGACCCTTCCCATCCATCTTCCTACAATCAGGTAGAAGGTACCATAGTATAAAGAATAAGGACTTTTAGGCAGGGTAATAGTTTCTTTCCCCAGGCTGTGAGACTTCTGAACAACCTGCTACCACCCAGTACACATTATTTATGACAATGCCAGTAGCATTATACTGCCCTACACTTAATTATATATCATATATGCTTTATATCAACTTGCACATCTACATTTATTATCTGTTAATATTGCTATTATTATTTGTGAGCTTTATGTATTTTTCATCTTGATCCCATAGAAACATTGTTTTGTTTAGCTGTACACATGTGTATGAATGAATGACAATAAACAAACTAAAATAAAGACCTATAAAAATGATGCTGAGATCCCTGCAAATCAATGGTTATCTGAATACAATTCACCATGCTTGAGAATCACATTCACCCCACATCAGTCGAGACCTGGGTCATTATTTATTATACTGCAATGTAAGATTCCTCAATATTTTACTGAATATTTCATTCTGTGATTCTGCCACCTTTTTCTTATTAAATGTATTTGCACTGTTCTTCAACACCATATCAAGTGGATTAGACTAGATGCTAAGGTAATTAAATTCTATCCATATGGAGTTGCAAGCACACGAATAGAATACTGAGCAATGATTAAAAAGTTACCAAATGGATGCTCAGCAGAAATAAAACCCAGACCTGTAAAAGTGCTGATGAGGTCCCTGCAAGTTAATGGCCTTCAGGAGACAATTCAGGGAGCTGCAATATAGGGAGATGCAAAAATGTCAAATCACGTCACTGGCTATGCTCCATGCAAGCCACCATTTCTAATCACATTTACACAACTTTTTTTTGAAAAGCCCTTCAGCTCTGGAAAAACGTCACTGAAGTTGTCAGAAACCCTTACTAATTTTTGTAATTTCCTAAAGGGAAAACAAAAACAGAGTTTCCAGTCTCTGTATTGCTGTTTCCTGGCAAGATACAGTACTAAAATCTGTACAGTACTAAGATTTCTCAATTCTCCCCTCAGTATGAAGAGCAACACTTCACCCAAACTTGTTATTGCTTTATATATTTTCTATAACCCCTTGGCATTTAGTTTCCAACCCAAAAACAAACTGGAATACCTACTACAGCTTTGGAGTGAGGGGCTGTTTTGTGAACTGGTGTACTTCAAATACCACAGCATCAATCCTACTTCAATTCAAACCTTCAGATTATTTAACTAAATCCACAAACCCCATTACAAAATATTTGCTTGTTATAACTAGTTACTTCAACACTAAACATTTTTCCAGAGAACAATATGTAATCTAAATAGGCCAAGTGGTGTTCAATTGCCAAATGATCACTGTTTACTGAGTTCTAGTTCATTTCATTATCATTCAACCATGCATGAATACCTGTGAATACAGCCAAGCAAAACAGAGTTCCTCCCAGACCAAGGTGCAAAACACAGTACCAACAGTCATACACAGCACAAGGCACATGTAGCACATAAAATAGCAGTAACACAGCCTCACTAAAAAATAATATAGCCCAAGACCCTAAATAACACGTCCCATTGATTGATAGTGCATGAATTTTGTTGGCAAGAACAGCCCTCAGCATTCTGCAGCCGATCACACACACACAATCCAGCTCGTCTGAATGAACACTGGAGGGCAGCATCGACGGGAGGGGCGTGCCCCAATCGAGCATAAACACTACACCACATGGCCACCGGTCTCTCTCCTCGTGGGAGACTGTGATAGGTGACATCCTGGCATAAGGCTTATTACACGCTACAACCAAGGCCACGTGGCTCCTCCATCATAGGTCTCAGCTATAAACCAGTGAACCTGGCTTGCAGAATTCTAAGTTAACAACTCAGTTACCGAGAATATTAAATTAAAATAAACCATTATTATAATGCAGAAAGCAAGTCAATATTCAGCTAAACTTCCTCAGAAAAATAACATTTTAAATACATCTGTTTTATTCGTACAAGATAACTACAACAATCATAAATAATGTGCAGCTACCAACTAAGGGAATGAATGTGTAGAAGGATAAAATAAACCTGTAACACTAATCAACAAAGCAAAATAAGACAGGAAATAAAATTGTGAAAATCTTCTTTAATGTAGGAACCTTGTTTTCCAGCATTTGTTGTCATCTATTGAAGTCATTTTACCACATATTCAAATGGCTCAGTTCAGAAACACAGGACAAGCAAATATAAAACAAATTGTTTTGCTTCTTGGTTGAGTTCTCACAACAGCAAAAATAAATTAACATACCAGCTGTTAAATCATAATTCTGTCCAATATTTCCCAAATCTTTTAGTCAATTCAGATCACAGATCAAAAACAAATGCAACCTCAGTTCGTTATAAATACCATTCAAGAACGTTAGGAGGTTAGCAGTTTAAAAAAAGGCTCTTAACATAACAATGAGTGATTTCAACAAGAGAAATTATTCATTGTATAAAGAGCAAGAATGCCATAGAACTGATATGTAGGTCTTCCATCATTAATTATGTGCGCCTTGTCTTTGGTCTTTTGTTTTGTCTTTTTGCTTCCTCTTGACTGATGCCATCTGAACCACCTTGGCTGAGAGCCCGCACACCTTGTAACCGATTTACCAACTGCATCAGCAATGGGATAAGCTAGAGGAGAAAAGGTCACATACATTATTTTTAAAACATTGAACTACTCAACCAAATGGGAGTGAAATCCTAATGATGAAATTTTCCCCTAAAGTAAGCTTAACTGTAAACAAAATTATGTATTGACCACTCATTTTTAGAGAAGACAGTCTATTTTCAAATCTGGTATGAATAATTAAAAGGGAAGATCTGACAATTTTATTTGCCCAAAAAAAATCTTTGCAGGAACTCATTGCACAAAAGCTAGTTCAACTCTTCCTCATCAAGTTCAGTTTAAAAGAACAAGCAGTTATGGAGAGCTCGCAGCCAATTAAAGGCAATAAGGACAAATAAAATACTAAAAACAATCATTTCAATTTTTGTGCATAGCTTAATCTTTAAAAAAAAGAAAAATAACTAACTCAAAGAAGCATAATGTGATATATACAGTATATTTATGATTGCATACAATATAGTACACAACAGCTCCACAGTTTGTCTGAAAAATTAATGTCACATGAAATTGGATTCCACGAGCTACTTTCAAATCAAAGGTAGTACAAATGAAATATATTCATGTGTGCTCAATAAGATTACAACAAAATCTTTCTAACTACAAATCCTCCACATGCTAGCATTTTAGGGCATCATCATGATACAATTCTTTGTGTATGAAATACGTATTAATAAGTTTAAGGGTTTATAATTGCCCTTGTAAAACAAAGCAACTGCCTTTAATTAAAGTTAAAAGAGTTCCTGTGCCTTCCTGCTAATAGCATTATTTGGGAATGGTAGAACTGAGAGAATTAGCATTGAATGTAAATTAATGGATTATGAAGGATATCCAGTAGAAATATAAAGAGCCCACAGCATATTGGAAAGTTTAGTTGTTGCAGCAGCACCTACAATAATTTCCACTAAAAATATACAAGTTATTTTGCTGTATAAATGATCAGAATTTGAGAACCCTGTAATTCTTCTCACCGTTGAACACATTTGATATCTCTATTGTTCATGAACAACAAATATAACTTGTTTTCTTCCAATATTACAAATTACAATAAACCAGAAATATTGCAAGAAGCAGGCAATCATTTAAAATAAAAAAGCTGGTAGAAGGGAATTCAAATGTGTACTTACTTCACCTTGTTTGATCAGAAATACCAACACCCAACCTGTTATCGAAGTGTTGTTAAAATCAGTACCAGTATGACAAAACTTCAAATAGCCTGAATTTTCTCTTTTGTCTTAGATAAATGACAAGCCTAAACACTAATTGGATCAATCCTGAAATGAATCCTTGAATGAAGTACTGTTGAAGAAGTTGATTGCAACACTGAAATGCTGTCTCAATAACCCAAACATTTGGCTCCAATGATAACTTGAAGAATACTCCTTAAAATATTCTAATTTTGAACTTCCAAAGGCTCTTCTTTTCTCTGTTAGATTAAACAACTCATTGGATCTTATTATTTTTTACATTGAATTTTGAAGTGCTATTTGTTTTATTAGTTATGCATTGTCATAATCTGGTGTACAACTGTTCATTTTAAACAATTCATTTTAAATACACAAACGTTAGCTTTTATCAATAAAATGTCCATATGCAGCACAAAGTGCTTGAAACAGAAGCTTACCTTATCATGATTATAACCAGCCAACAGCAGGAGCAGAGTAAGGGGCAGAGCAATGTATGACCCCTGGGCAACATCCTGCTCAGGTAGTTTTCTCTGGAAAAGGACAACAATAAATGATAACATTATGGGCAAAACAAGAACAGGTTGTTTTATGAATTTACTTCATATCCATTAGAATCATAGATAAAGGTGATGTTCATAATGGATTATAGGTTCCAACAGAAGGTAACCAAACACGTTGGTGTGTGCTTAAAATATATTTTTGGTATCGCTGAGAAGGCTGGCCAACAATTGCCTATACCCGGTTACCTGGGAAAACCACTGATTTCAGCCACAAAATACCTTGCCAAGTGATGACAGGCTATTAACCAAAGGTGCATAAATGGATGTGTAACGTACCTCTAGTGACATGGGGAGTTACTGAATGGCTACTCCTCTAAAGTTTTCAGCCTATCTCTAGAACTTTGTAATCTACTCAGCTCGTGTAACGACAAGAATTCTGCACCCTTGAAAATCAAATCAACTGCAGATAACTTAATAGAACATAGAACAGTACAGGCCCATCGGCCCACAATGCTGTGACAACCCTTAAACCCTGCCTCCCATATAACCCCCTACCTTAAATTCCTCTGTATACCAGTCTAGTAGTCTCTTAATCTGAAATAAAACTAAAATGGTGGAAACTGTCTTTAATTCCATAACTTTCCTTCTCTTCAAAATCAGCTCCCGTGCTCCATGTTGACATTCTGGATTCTGAAAACATGCCACTACTTTTTCCTCCTTTAAAAAAACCTCAAATCTTTCTCTTTGACCATGTTTGCAGTCAACTATCCTTGCATTTCATATGGTTCTGTCACTTTCTGCTTCTATAATGCCCCCTTCAAAGTTCAAAGCAAATTTATTATCAAAGTATATATATGTCACTAGACACAACCTGAGGGTTTATTTTCTTGCGGGTATACTCAGTAATCCAAAAAAACATGATACTATCAATGAAAGATCACACCAAACAGGGTGCTAACCAGTGTGCAAAAGACAACAAGCTGTGCAAATATAATTGAAATTATATAGACAGAAAGGCAAACAAACAGACAAGAACATGACACAAAGAATCCTTGAAATGTGTCCGTAGGTTGCAGGAACAGTTCAGTAATGGGGTAAGGGAAGTTATCCTCTCTGGTTTAACAGACTGATGGTTGAGAGGTAATAACTGTTCCTGAACCTGATGGTGTGAGTCCTGAGGCTCCTGTACCTTCTCCCTGATGGCAGCAGTGAGAAGAGAGCATGACCTGGGTGGTGGGGGTCCCTGATGATGGACTCTGCTTTCTTACGACAGTGCTCCTTGTAGATGTGCTCAACAAAAACAGCTTTATCCATGACAAAGTGGGCCATTTTCACCACCTTTCGAAGGATTTTCTGTTCAAGGGCATTGATATTTCCATACCAGGCCATGATGCAGCCAGTCAATATACTCTCCACCACACATCTGTAGAATTTTGTCGAAGTTTTTGATGTCATGCTGTATTTTTGCAAACTTCTAAAGAAGTAGAGGCACTGCCGGGTTTTTCTCGTAATTGCACATCTGTACTGGGCCCAGGACAGGTCCTCTGAAATGATAACACTGAGGAATTTAAAGTTACTGTCCCCTTCCAACTCTGACCTCCTGATGGGAACCAGCTCACGGACCCCCGGTTTGTTCCTCTGAAGTCAATAATTAGCTCCTTGGTCTTGCTGACATTGAGCAAGAGGTTTTTGATGTGGTACCTTTTCAATCTTCCTCCTACGTGCTGATTCGTCAATGCCTTTGATTCAACCAATGACAGTAGTGTTTGCCAGCAAATTTAGATATGGCATTGGAGCTGTACATTGCCACACAGTCATAAGTGTAAGCGAGTAGAGGGCAAGGTACGTAGCTTTGTACTGCATCTATACCGATGGGAGATTGTGGAGATGTTGCCAATCCAAAACGTCGGGAGTCTGCAAGTGAGGGAATCGAAGATCTAATTGCTCAAGGAGGTACTGAGGCCAAGGCCTTGAAGCTTATTGACTAGTTTTGAGGGGATGATAGATTCAATCTTGTGCAGTAGTCCATAAAGAACATCTTTGCCGTCCAAATGGCCAGGGTTAAGTGAAGGTCAATGAAATGGCACCTGTAGTGGACCTGTTGTGCTAGTAGGCAAATTGGAGCACATCACACACATGTACACTCAAGATTAAATTTAAATAGCAGAGCCAGTAGTTCTACACTTAAGTGCCTTCTTTGGAACTGCTGACTCCAGTCAGTGATGTTTACCTTAATATTTCAAGTTTAATTTGTGGGTTGCAGAACCTGGATGCAATTTAGCGTGCTATGAATGGATAATCGGATTTTGTTGATTCTCATTTACTTTAGCAGACTTATCTCTTGCCATCCTGGAGTTGCAAGACAAAGCCTTATCATGCTTGACAATCTGCTTGTTACCATGTTAATTTGTGCTGCACCACCGTAAAAGTTTTATGTCAATGCGAAAGTTGCAGTATAAAACATTCCAAATTTATTTAACTACTGTAATGAGACAATGTTTATAGTCAAATAGCAGACATGAATCAGTCAGCAGGCCAATTGGTAAGAAAGTAGTCTGCTTAAAAAGCAACTTCTGGTATACTTGTTAAATGCAAAATAGTATGTTTTAAATTAATTAGATAATAACAGTTAAGATAACATACTGTATTATTTTGCTTTCCAAAAGGCTTTCACTACAAATCTGAAAAAGGTGAAGTAGTACAGTGTTCACCAGGGTAAAAATTGATCAAAATTTAATTTTTTTTAATTTTCATAGAACAGCAGACCACAAAAAGGCCCTTCAGCCCACTGTGCATGCACTAATCACATTTTTTTATTAATTTTTTTGAAAATTACAAAGAATAAATGTAATGATAAAATAGTGAAAGAGAGAAAAAAATATTGACCCTCCCCCACTTAAACCCTTAGCTAAAGAAAGAAAGAAGAGAAAGATTGCCTGGATATTGGAGGATCCCCACATGCTCCATGGAGTTCAAAATAATTTTAATTTTTAATTTTACTTTTCCCAATTACTTTATAACACTAATCACATAACTAAAATTAAAATTAAACAACCTTGCTTCTTCCTGTACATGACCTACATCTGATGAAGGGTATCAGCTGTTTATTCCTCTCCATAGATATTGTCTGACATGCCGTGTTCCTTCAGCATTTTCTGTGTGTTACTCTGGATCTCCAGCATCTGCAAATTTGCCTCTGTTCATGATGCATAACTCTCCTTCCCCACTGTCTAAGAGTCTCTGAAATGCTATTATCGTATTTGCTTCCATCACAATGCCTGGTGGCCTATTACAGGCACACAGCATTTAATAAGTAAAAAAAAACTTGCACTGTACATCTCCATTAAATGTTTTCCCTCTCTCTTCTTTATAATAAATCAATTAATTTAATCTTTGGCAAAGTATAATTCAAAATAAATTTATTATCAAACTACATATATGCCGCTATATACAACCCTGAGATTAATTTTCAAAAACCCTAATAGATTCAATGAAAGACCACACCAACAGGGCTGCCAACCAGTGTGCAAGACAACAAACTATGCAAATACAAAAAGGAAAAAAATAATAAATAAATGAGCAATAAATCTAGAACATGAGATGAAGAGTCCTTGAAAGTGAATCCATAGGTTTGGAAACAGTTTGGTGATGAGGCAAGTGAAGTCATCCACACTGGCCCAAGAGCCTGATGGTTGAGGGATAATAACTGTTCCTGAACCTGGTGGTGTGAATCCTGAGGCTCCTGTACCTTCTTCCTGATGACAGCATTGAGAAGAGAGCATGACCTGGGTGGTAGGGGTCCTTGATGATGCTCCATGTAGATGTGCTGAACAGTGGGGAGGGCTTTATCCATGACAGACTGAGCCATATCCACCACTTTTTATAGGATTGTCTGTTCATGGACATTGGTGTTTACATATCAGGCCATGAAGCAACCAGTCACTATACTCTCCACCTATAGTGCTATAGAAGCTTGTCAAAGCTTTAGATGCCATGCTGAATCTTCACAAGTAGAGGCACTGTCATGCTTTCTTCATAATTGCACTTAAGTGCTGATACCAGGTCAGCTCCTTTGAAATGGTAACATTGACAAATTTAAAGTTGCTAACCCCATCCATCTCTGATTCCCCAATGAAGACTAGCTCATGAGCTTGATGAGCTGCTAGGCAAATTGGAACAGATCCCAGTCGCTTCTCAGGCAGGAACTGATACGTTTCATCACCAACCTCTCAAATCACTTCTTCACTGTGACGCAAATGCTACTAGACGACAGTCACTGAGGCATGTTCTTCTTGGGCACCAGTATAATTGAAGCCTGCTCGCAGCAGATAGGTACCTCAGACTGCTAAAGCGAACACTTCCAAAGAACAGCCAAATCAAATTATATATTCAATTTTCTTAACAATCAGAACACAAATTACTTTGCACAAATATTCTGATTAATAGTCTCAAAAATATTCTTCACTTACCGAAGGGGTGAATAGAAGGGTAACGTGTTTGTGGTAGCCTGTGGCACTGAAGGATATCTGGGGCAAGCTGTACTCATAAAGTGATTTAGGCAAAGTAGACTCCAATGCAACTACGTAATTCTGCATAAGCAAACAATAAAGCAACTTATTCTTTACTATATGTGAAATAAAATCTCCATTAAGCCAATAAAATTTAATTATGTAAACATTACTTGGCTGTCCAATTCTATAAAATGAAGCACTTTTTACCTCTCCATCTCTTAGCAGTGGTGGGAAGTGGAAAAAGAGGGACTGACCCAGTGACACAGTTTGAATGGGGTTGTCCAAGTTTTCACTTTTGTACAGCACCACCTGAACAAGTTAAGCAGATCTATTTTAACCTTCTTGATGAACAAATATGAAGTATCAAATAGATTACATCTATTCATATCCTACTACAAATTATGAAATCTTATTAAGTTCACAAAGCTGTAACTTGTCAGCTGGCAGCAACTTTAAGATAGCATTATGCATGCCATCAGGGGTTTGACACCATGTTCCACAATCTCAATATCACTGCAGCAATGAGTTACAAACTGTGAAACAGATGCTTCAAAGGGAAATAGGAGAGATGAAACTGTAAAACAGTCATCAATTCTCCACCTTTTATCTTGTAGGTGATAAAAAAGCATCTTTTGACAAAATATGAGATCAGGTTATTTCCATAACCAATTTAGAGCCAGGAACTGAGACAATCAGAAGGAAATAAAAAAGATGGTATCGTTTGCCAATGAACCAGTGAGACTCACCCGCAAAGTGGAAAGATGCTCTGCTGAAGTGATAATATTACCACTTAAATCAAACTGATTAATTTGTCGGAATGCTAGAATATTCACACCATCAATATCGCTGTTCTCAACCTGTACAAAAGACATGCAAAAGGATTAAATGAATTTGATTTTTAGTGTTACCAGTTTACTAACCACAAAGAAGTGGTAAGGAAAGAAGACTAAAGTATTTAAAATCAACATCCACTCTGGGACCAGCCTCCTGTGGAATTTTATAAATATGATTTTGTAATGATTAAACTGATCAAAAGTGCTGAATTGTACCAACAATTGCCCTTATTTCTGCTCGGCATCACCGGCATTCAACTGAATCTTGGATTCACTCTGATTCTGAACTCCACAACGCACAAGATCCAAGAGTTCAGTTAGAAAGGGTCAAAGGGGATTGTAGGGCAGGTAGTCAGGAGGTAAAGGGAAAGAAAGGGATTCTTTACTTAAATCATTTTGTTTCATTTTAATATTTTTAAGTATTTCTGTTTTATCTATTCTTAATTAATTTTCACATCTTTAAACAAACTTTTTCTTATACAGGTTGAAACCCTATAGTTGGCATTATTGGAACCAGGCTAGAATAATGTAAGTTGCACTGATAGGTTAATTAGCTGAAGTTTTGTACAGATCTTAGTTAACTTCAGATTTTAGATCTTCGACAGTTATTATTATAGAGTCATACTCAATGTCAAAACTGGGTACACTACAAAATACAAGACTAGAGTTTGAATCTGTAGAATTTAGATACTCCTGAATATTACTGAAATTAATTAAAATACTAAATAGCCTGCAAAGCCCTGCTAAAAGTCCAGACACCATTCAGATCAAATCCCTGTACTCCAGGGTATGGAGAGCCAGTGATACGCCCTCCCCTCAACATCTGACCCAGATATGCGCAGACATCGTGTGAACCACAGAGTCCAATGCCAGGTTAAGGGACCAACAAGGTCTGGCCACAAAAACCTTTTTCCAGGTCATTCTGGACTAAAGATTTAGGAAGAATACATTCATAAAAGAAGCTTTTATATTCCACTTTTATATTTAACATTTACCCTTTTTAATCAAATTAACAGGTCTAATGCCATAAACAGAAGAGCTTGATCAGACATGTACTTTGATAATAAATTTACTTCAAACCTTTTTTTTAAACTTATTTCATCCTCCTCTAAACTCTCACCAGGCTTTGCAAGGAGCAGAACAATTGCATGCAAGGTTAGCTTGCTTGAGTAACAAGTCTATCACAGTGCACATTTGAAGATGAGCAAGTGGCAGAGATTGAAAAGTAGGAACCCCTTGCCAAATGGTTGCCAGCAGCAACCTATCCATTTTGGATATATAATGATAGTTATGTTGTAACTCAGCTGGGTAAGAAATAAGTATTTTCAATTCATCAATGTGATGCATGTGTGAAAAGCATAAAAGATGATAAAATCAGCTTATACCCTCCATCACAGGTAAAGAAAATGAGAATGCTGACGGATGGCACTGTCACTATGGTACAGGTTAATATGAGGTGGCCTTCTGACTGATGTCACAGTTGCTTCACAGAAAATACCTCTACGATGGTACTTGCAGAGTAATCCTTGGTTATTATCAGGCAGAAAAAGTCAGGCTTGAAGGTATCATTGGTCTCAATGATGGGCATGGCTCTGATTATCACAAATGGGCACAACATCCTTTTCAAACTTGAGCCACTTCAACCATAAAAAACAGTATGGTTTAAAACTATCATCATCATCTTTAGAGTGCCTTACTGACTTCAATATACACTCGTTAAAAGTTTGCTCATATACAGTTCCACTTTAAGCTCATGTTTACATCTCAATTTTTATTTTGCTTTCAGTAAAATTATAAAATAAGCACATTATGTGGTTTTGTATCTTTGAGATTTATTCAATGTGGCTGTTGCTCAACTAACTCCAGAATGAATTAACACCAAGAAAAAGAAAATCCACAGTACAGACATTAAGGACAGTACATGACTAGCTTCTATCTAGGTCAGCGCCAAGCTGACAGCAAAATCCAGGCCAAGAAATTCCATTCAACCAACCTGTATGGCACGATACTGTGGAAGAGCCCTTTCTATGTGGTCATTGCCTTCAACTTTCAACTGGATATGATATACACAGGTTGGCTATAAAGAAAGAACAGCAAAGTTAATTAACACTTTGTTACACACAATTTGAAACTGGTGTGCCAATAAAGAATTCCAATGAATATGTTTGCTGCCAACCAGCCAATGTGCATGTGAAAGTTACTAATGACAAAATGATAGTTGTATTTCAGCTCGAATGCACAATAGCTCAACCTCTTGCCCAAAATGCTCCATGTTTCTGAACTCGAGAATCTGCTGCACAGAAGCAATGAGCAGAAGATACACCCGTCCCCACAATGATAGAAACAAAATTAAAATCGCCTGATGGTATATTTGATGTGATCAGTGACTTTATTATGAAAAATAATGGTTTATTAGATGGTGATGAATTCTGGTACATACACCTGTAAATATTTTGATAATCTAATACTGTCTACAAAATATTTGGTAGGACTTGCCCGACCAGTTATGTCTGTATAAGACCTTCCACTCCACATTCATGGAAACTAGAATTTGCACAGAACTCAAGTAACTGGGAGCTGCAGCCTGGGGGTCACAATGAGCGTGGGCCATTACTAGTGTCACTGGATAGACTCCAACCCTTACAGTGGATTCCCTCATGCTGCATCAATATAAGTGATCACTGGGGGCATGTCAATGTTTTACACTGGACCCATCTGACTATGTCAACTCCAAAGGGGACATCTATAAAAAAACATTGGAAAACTATTTTATATCACTATATGTGAATTTTGACCACATTCTAATAAATGTTTTAATGCATCAAAATGATTAAAAGTGCCTAGAGCCCTGTTTAGGGCTACTCTGAAGAGTGATGATTCATTATAATGCACTTGGTTATATTGATATTCTAAGCTATATTGACTGTTATGTTGTATATCTTACTGTCCATATTATTTATTACAAATTACTATAATTTGCACATTGCATATTCAGACGGCGACATAACATAAAGATTTTTACTCCTTATGTATGTGAAGGATGTAAGAAATAAAAGTCAATTCAAATTTTTGGTCCTGGAGTCTGAATATACACAGGTTCAAATGCCCGTAAGGCCTGGTACCAAGTAGGCAAGAGTGGGCAGTGTAGTTGCTCAGCACTAAGACTGAGGCTCAGGGCTGCGTATATCAACATTGAGAATACAGGACATTGCTTGGGATAAGCAGTAACCTTTCCATGTGTGCCAGTGCACTTCTTACCAAAGTGAAATCTCTGGGCCAGGGAGAACAGAGCAGTCAAGGGGAAGGTAGCAACTTCCACCTCATTAAACAGGAGATGATGAGAGAAATAATAGGCTTTCTGGCAGTTCATGAGCAAGTGCTGGCAGACTCTAGCAATGGCCTACGCAAACTGTGCCAGCCACAATGAAACTTCAGCCTGCTCAACCTCAGCCCTTACTTACTAGGAGCTTTTGCACACTTAGTTACTTTGCTTCACAACACATCAGGAGCAGGGAGGCAAAGGTCTGCATCAATGCAGTTCAGTATATATGAAGCTATAATGCTAATTTTTAGCATTGATTTCACTAGTACTTATGTTCCTGGGAACAAACTCAGAACTAAAAGTACATGATTATACTCTCTTTAATGAATTCATAATTAAATCAATGACAATTAAATTGTTATCCATTACCAGTAGACCACGGAGGCGAAATTTTCCATCTTCATCTGTTACAGTATCCTCTCCATAAATACTGCAATCCTTTTGGCCAACAGCTTCCACCGCAACTCCTTGTTCTGGTTCCCCATTCAGTGAAGACACTGTTCCATAGCAGCTTTTGTTTGAAAACAAAGTATACAGCTTAGACTTGAGATAAAATTTTAGACCATTTAGAATACCTTCACAAAAAAATTATGCTTCCCATCTGAAGTCTTAATAATAAAAAAAATTGTTGAGGGTCAAGTCTTGTTAAGTTGATAAATTGTTATCTTTCAAGATTTACCATTGCTGCTTGAATTGGCAATATTTAATGAATGTAAGTTTTACCAGAGATTAGACATGCAAATGGCAGTTAACAGGACACTGAAATGCATCAACAGAACAAATATAAAAACAGATAGCAGGATATCTATTTATTTATCTCAGAGCTATCTTGGATTTAGCTTTATAAGAAAACCTAAACAAAATAAAAACTCGTATCTTTTTGTATTTACCATCATGGGTCCTTCTGAAGCTAACTGCTAAAAAGTTTGCAACAACAGCATAGCATGCTACTGCCTCTCATTCCCGTGGGGTAATATTTGACCGACAGTCAGTACCACAGAAAGCAGAGAATCCTGTATGGAGCAGCAGGCAGTGAACCCACTGGTTTCTGGTGGTTCACTGAGATATGCCACTGTTCCTTTTTAAATTGGACTGTTGAAATTGCAATGAAAATCTGAGCACTGGGGATTCATCCCATAATAATAAAAGAGAATGCACCTCACAGATAAGGACTTACACTCACTGAGTCTGAGTTTCACATTTAAAAACGTTCCACTTCAGTTCAACTATAGTAGAATGGATTTACAATCCATTTTTTGAAGCTTATTTTAGGTTTTAACACACACTAGAGATTACAGTCATTCAAACATGAAGCATTAAATGAATTCCCTATAATTACACTATTAGTTTATTGTCTGTAACTTATCACATTCACTATTCTGTCAATCAGCAAATTGAATTTGCTTTATTAGTGACTTTTTCCTCAAATTTTCATTCAGAGCATTTTAGAATTTTTTACATAACGTACGACAGCTCAACACAGAAACTTCAGGTCAGATGTAGATTTATCCAATAACAGCTGCTCCCAACCTACTCTCTCCAGCTCATGCCTAACAATTTAGCACCTTCCCCAGAAGTCCAGATCCAAACTTATCATTACCCATAACAACCTTAAAACTTAAGTTGTGATCACTGTTCTCAAAATATTCTCCCACTGAAACCCCAATTACCTGGCCAGACTTATTCCCATACAAGGTCTAATATAGTCCCTTCACTGGTTGAGCTATCTACATACCATTCCAAGAAACCCTCTTGCAGGTGCCCAACAAATTTTGGTCCATAGAGTCATAGAACAGTGCAGCAAGAAAAAATGGCCCAAATGGTCCATGCTGACCACACCATCCTCACTTCTAATCCCAGTTGCCCTCATTCAACCTATAGCTCTCTAAGCCCTTCCCCTCCACGTACCTATCCAAATGCCTCTTAAATATTGAAACTGAACCCGCCTCAAGCAATTCCTCTAGCAGCTCATTTCAGGTATTCACTACCCTCTGTGTAAAAAAAAAAGTTACCTCTCAGGTCTATTTACATTTCTTCCTTCTTGATCTGTACCCTCTTAGTTTTGGACTTCCAACTCCAGGGAAAAGACGACTGTCCACCTTATCCATGCCCCTCATGATTTTACAAACTTCTCTGAGTCAACCCTCATTCAACTGCAAGCTAGGAAATAAAGATCCAGTGTGGCCAAACTCTCCCTACAATTCAGCCCTTTAGTTCAGGTAGCATCCTCAAGTCTCTTCTGCACACTCTCCAGCTTGACAATGCCTTTTCTATAAAAAGGTGACTGAAACTGCAAGCAAGACTCCAAGTTCAGCCTCACCAACAACTTGTACAAATGGAACATTATGTCCCAACTCCTGACAAAGGTCAGCATGCTAAACACCTTCTTCATTATCCTGTCTATTTGCACAGCTGCTTTTAGCAAACTGTGAACTTCTGCTTCCAAGTCCCACTATTAGTACTGTTAAATAGTACTGATTCATCTATGCCTTTTGCACTAAGGAAGTCCCAGTCAATGTTGGGGAAAATTAAAGTTGCCTATTACAATAGCCCTGATCCACTGACATATTTCCATAATCTCTTACTACATCTATATCTCCCACTCCCATTGGCTACTAGGAGACCTATCATATAACCCCAGCAGAGTAACAGTTCTACCCATATTGACGCACTGGATACGCCTTTTCATATATCCTCTAAGTGCAGCTAAGATGCCTCACCTGCCCCCCACCAGATCAGAAATGCAACTCACTCAACTCTCTTGCATTCCTATCACATCTAAAACATCAAAACACAGAAGGCTAAGCTGCCAGCCCTGCCCATACCTCAAAGGGTCTGTAATGTTACTTTATTCTGCACAAAAACATTGAGATTGGCAATAATGAATGCAATGCCTTAATCAGTTTCACACAAGAACTATTCCCCTTGTTATTGTCTACTACTACGAAAATGACACATTTTCCAATCCAAAATTATATTTTGTGTGCATCGTGTAAATTAGTTCTACCAACACAAACCTGTAAGCAGTCCGATAGCCTGTAATTTTGATTCTAAGAGATTGTCCTTCTTGTACTTCAATCATTTGAGATGCAGGTTCAAATCGAAACTCCTTCATCATTGGTTTGAAATAATACTGACCAGGACTCTGCAATCCAATATAGATAATAAGTAACAGCATAAAATTATTCAGTGCTGATGAACAAAGATCTACCCAGGGTTGCAATTCAGAAGTCATACTCAGAGAGCCACAGACTACAGAGCATAAAAACCAGCTCTTTCACCCAACTTGTCCATGCCAAATTAGTTGCCTATCTGAAATAGTCCCATTTGCCTACTTCTAACCCATATGTTTTAAACCTTGCCTGTCCATGTATTTGCCCAAATGTGCTTTAAACATTATAATTGTACCTGCCTCTGTAGCTTCCACTGGTGTACCCACCACCCTTAATGGAAAAGGTAACTCCTTAGGACCCCATTAAAGCTTTCTCTACAGTACATCTCACCTTAATCTTTGCCTCATCTAAAGAAAAAGACTGATTTTTCAACTTTTCTGTTCCCCTCATGATTTTATAAACCATTAAGTCTCTTATAATGAAACCTCTCATAATTGGGAATAAAAAAAAACTCTGGTAACATCTGGGTCTATCATAATTCAACTACTACAGCCCAGGTAACATTCTCATGAAGCTTTTCTGCATGCTTCCAGCTTAATGACAACTTCCTATAGCTAGGTGACAAGAACTGCACACAAATTGCCAAATGTGGCCTTACCAACATCTTGTATAATTGAAACATGAGTTTTTTTGTATAGTCCCAACTCTTGCACTCAGTGCCCTTCCCAATGAAAGCAAGTGTATCAAATGCCTTCTTCACCACCTAGTCTACTTGTCTCACCACTTTCAGCAAACTGTGCATCTGTAGCCCTAGGTACCTATGGTCTACAACACTCTCAAGGGCCCAACAATTAACTGAGCATATCCTGCCCTGGTCTAACTTTTCAAAATGCACCACATAACACCTATCAGTTAAATTCCTTCCATCATTCTGGCCCACTTCCCCAGGTGTTCAAGATTCTGTGTAACACAAGCTTCTCTGTTCACCACACCATCATTTTTGATGTCATATGCTAAGTTAAAAATCATACTAACCAAATCATTGACAATAGATGACAAACAACACTAATCCTGTGGCACTTTGCTGGCACAAGCCCCCAATCTGAAAAAAAAACCCTCCATTACGACTTTCTGTCTCCTTCCACCAAGTCAAATTTGAATGCACCTGGCTCGCGCACCCTGGAGCCCATGTTATCTAACTATCCGGACCAGCCTACCACATGGGACTTTATCAAATGTTTACAACTAGGACTCTGGTCTTATCGATCCTCATGTCCAACACTTCAAAAACAAACTCAATCAAATTCATAAGACATGCTTTAAAGCCATGCCCACCATCTCTCATCAGTCTTTATATTTCCAAACGCTGATAGATTGCCTCTCAGAATCGAGTCCAGTTTCAACATTTTTTAACTATTTACAAATTTGTTTTTATGAGTACATTTAAAAATGACTCAGTCATAAACTTTTTAAAATTATCTGGATTACCAAATTAGTAAGAGAACAAAAAGTTAAGCTGAGCCACCTCAGTTTTTGAAACTGGAAAACTGAAGTATTTACACTTAGGGAATCAGACAGGGAACACAAGGTGGCAATAACATCACTCTAGTGTACTACCTTGTGTTCTTCGGGAATGGAGTAGGAACATTGTTAAGGCATCTTCACTATGAACCTAATATTCCTTTCAATGCACTGGAACCTCCTAATACCAATCCTGGCACCTACAGTAGTAAAACATTCTGAAGAATAAAGCTAACAGCAAACTACATTTAATATTTGTTTAAAGAATTCACAGTTGACGAATTAAACATTACCAGGTTTGCAAAAGTAAGCATGCCATTTTCTTGTGTGAGCAGATTAGAGCGGAACTGTCCTCCACTAAGAGACAAAAGGACTCCAGCAAGGGGGTGTTGGTCTTCAGTTTTTATCTATTTACAAATATAGCAATATTCACTTTTATGAAAGAATTAAAATTCATAATTTCACAATGAACATTATACACATCATAATGAAGTATCAATGTATTTTTTTATTCTGTTAACACCAACACAAGTCACATCTATTTTAAGGAATGGTATCGTCAGCAAGAACTAAGATTTTAAATAAAAACTCTTATAGATTGAAAATACAGCATCACAACAACTAATCTGAAGAATTTGTGGTATATCCCAAACTGATTCTAAAAGTTGAATTACTTGCAGATTTGTAGATATTTGTAAGCCTAACAGACATCATCAACTTGATTAAGCTAATGTCAGAACAGCCTAACACTTAAACAGCTTAAACATTAATCCACAACAAACTTGAGGAAGAATATATCTCAACATTTGGCAGCTTAGAATTTAACCACTAAAAAAACCTATGATAAGTCATTAAATTAGCCTTTTTAAATAAAATGAGAATGTTTTTAATTTAAAATTATGAAAATAGACAACATTTGGAAGAATTCTAGATTTTAAATAAATGATCTTGTAATTAACAACAAAAAATCAGTATTGTTAGCTAATATGATCATTTAAATGTAACTCCTAAAAATGTAAGATGACATGTGCCATACAACTATACTTATTATGGGTGGCAAAAGAAAGACATTGTTCAGCAACTTCCATAAAGCTAGTTAAAAACTTAGAAACACTCCATGGTCATTAGTTAATATGAATTACTCACTTAGCTTACCTCAAAAGTTATTCCTGCTAATGCAAAAGCTTTAAAATCACCAACTGTTCCTTCCATTGCGGTCAGAACAAAACCTTCCTTTTGAGCAGTTATGGAATATTCCTGGTCTCTATGTAATGGCCCAACCCTTGTTGGGAACAAAGAAATAATTATACCACTCCTGTCCTTTCAAATGCTTTAAAGCAAATGTAATACCCTTGCTTAAAGAAGGCAAACAGAAAACAGGACACTCAAGGTAAGCCAGCCTAACATCTAGTTTGGGGAAAGCTGGAATTTATTATTAATTGATATCAGGATGAATAAACTCTTCTCGGGCTTCAGCCAAGTACTGGGGTCGATTTTAACTGAAGTTTCAATGACAAAGGAAACTTTGTCAGGGATTCCTGACAAAGATGGCAGTTTGTCATTGAAACGTCAGTTAAATTCACCTGTACCCGGCTGGAAGCCCAAGACGAGTTTATTTGGCATATACACCAGGAAAGCACTAGATCCTTTTTTTTTTAAAGTATCAGGACATCTCAGATCGAGTTCTCAGTATTCTCAAGAGGGAGAGTGAGCAGCCGGACGTCATGGTCCATGTAGCTAATGGTCAATGACGTGGGTAGGAAGAGTGAGGAGGTCCTGAAAAGTGAGTTTAGGGAGCTAGGTGCCAAGTTAAAGGACAGGACCTCCAGGATAGCAATCTCAGGATTGCTCCCAGTGCCACGTGCAGGTGGGTTTAGAAATAGTAAGATAGTGCAGGTCAACACATGGCTGAAGACATGGTGCAGGAGGGAGGGCTTCAGATTTATAGATAATTGGGCAGTTTTCCAGGGAAGGTGGGACCTGTTCCGGCAGGACAGTTTACATCTGAACTGGAGGGGGACAAGTATTCTTGCAGGTAGGTTTGCTAGAGAGACTACAGTGGATATAGATATGAGGGGGGAGGGGAACCAGAGTGTAGGAACAGATGTATGGGAGAAAGAAGAAAAATAAGACAGTAAGGTTCTTTGTACTATTAGAGATAAACAGAGAGGAAGAGGTGGAGAATTTCTTAAATGCATTTATTTTAATGCTGGGTGCACTGTAAGAAAGGTGGATGAGCTTAATACTCGGAAATATGATGCTGTCGCTATTAGTGAAAAATGGTTGCAGGAGGGGTATGATTGGCAACTAAATATTCCTGGATTTCGTTGCTTCAGGTGTGATAGAATCGGAGGGACAAGAGGGGGAGGTGTTGCGTTGCTTGTCAGAGAAAATATTACAGCAGTGCTCTGGCAGGATAGATTAGAGGGCTTGTCTAGGGAGGCTATTTGAGTGGAACTGAGGACTGGGAAAGGTGTAGTAACACTTTAGGGGTGTATTACAAACCACCTAATGGGGAGCGAGAATTGGAAGAGCAAATTTGCAAGGAAATAACAGGTATTTGTAGTAAGCACAGGGTTGTGATCGTGGGAGATTTTAATTTTCCATAGACTGGGAAGCCCATACTGTAAAAGGGATGGATGGTTTGGAGTTTGTAAAATGTGTGCAGGGTAGTTTTTTTTTGCAGCAATACATAGAGGTACCAACTAGAGAAGGGGCAGTGTTGGATCTTCTGTTAGGGAATGAAATAGGTCAGGTGGCGGAGGTATGTGTTGGTTGAGCACTTCGAGTCCAGTGATCTCAATGCCATTAGTTTCAGCATAATTACGGAGAAAGATAGGACTGGACCCAGGGTTGAGATTTTTGATTGGAGAAAGGCTAACTTTGAGGAGATGCAAAAGGACTTAGAAGGAGTGGATTGGGACAATTTGTTTTATGGGAAGGATGTAATAAGAGAAATGGCGGTCATTTAAAGGTGAAATTTTGAAGGTACAGAATCTTTATGTTCCTGTTAGGTTCAAAGGAAAGCTTAAAAGTTTGAGAGAGCCATTGTTTTCAAGGGATATTGGAAACTTGGTTAGGAAAGAGAGATATCTACAATAAATATAGGCAGCATGGAGTAAGTAAGGTGCTCGAGGAATATAAAAAATGTAAGAAGAATCTTAAGAAAGAAATAAGAAAAGCTAAAAGATACAAGGTTGCTTTGGCAAGAAAGGTGAAAATAAATCCGAAGGGTTTCTACAGTTAGAAAATAGCAAAAGGATAGTGATGAATAAAATTGGTCTCTTACGAGAATCAGACTGGACAGCTGTGTGTGGAGCCGAAAGAGATCGGGGAGATTTTGAACAATTTCTTTTCTTCGGTATTCACTAAGGAGAAGGATATTGAATTGTGTAAGGTAAGGGAAACAAGTAGGGAAGTTATGCAAAGTATGACGATCAAAGAGGAGGAAGTACTGGCGCTTTTAAGGAATGTAAAAGTGGATAAATCTCCAGGTCCTGACAGGATATTCCCTAGGACCTTGAGGGAGGTTAGTGTAGAAATAGCAGGGCCTCTGACAGAAATATTTCAAATGTCATTAGAAACGGGGATGGTGTCGGAGGATTGGCATATTGCTCACGTGGTTCCGTTGTTTAAAAAGGGTTCTAACAGTAAACATAGCAATTATAGGCCTGTCAGTTTGACGTCAGTGGTGGGTAAATTAATGGAAAGTATTCTCAGAGATGGTATATATAATTATCTGGATAGACAGGGTCTGATTAGGAACAGTCAACATGGATTTGTGCATGGAAGGTCATGTTTGACAAATCTTGTTGAATTTTTTGAAGCAGTTACGAGGAAAGTTGACGATGGTAAAGCAGTGAATGTTGTCTATATGGACTTCAGTAAGGCCTTTGACAAGGTTCCGCATGGAAGGTTCAATCATTAGGTATTAATATTGAAGTAGTAAGATGGATTCAACAGTGGCTGGATGGGAGATGCCAGAGAGTAGTGGTGGATAACTGTTCATCAGGTTGGAGGGCGGTGACTAGTGGTGTGCCTCAGGGATCTGTATTGGGTCCAATGTTGTTTATCATATACATTAATGATCTGGATGATGGGGTGGTAAATTGGATTAGTAAGTATGCAAATGATACTAAGGTAGGGGGCGTTGTGGATAATGGAGTAGGTTTTCAAAGTTTGCAGAGAGATTTAGGCCAGTTAGAAGAGTGGGTTGAATGATGGCAGATGGAGTTTAATGCTGATAAGTGTGAGGTGCTACATTTTGGTAGGAATAATCCAAATAGGACATACATGGTAAATGGTACGGCATTGAGGAATGCAGTAGAACAGAGTGATCTAGGAATAATGGTGCATAGTTCCCTGAAGATGGAATCTCATGTGGATAGGGTGGTGAAGAAAGCTTTTGGTATGCTGCCCTTTATAAATCAGAGCATTGAGTATAGGAGTTGGGATGTAATGTTAAAATTGTACAAGGCATTGGTAAGGCCGAATTTGGAGTATTGTGTACAGTTCTGGTCACCGAATTATAGGAAAGATGTTAACAAAATAGAGAGAGTACAGAGAAGATTTACTAGAATGTTACCTGGGTTTCAGCACCTAAGTTACAGAGAAAGATTGAACAAGTTAGGTCTTTATTCTTTGGAGCGTAGAAGGTTGATGGGGGACTTGATAGAGGTATTTAAAATTATGTGGGGGATAGATAGAGTTGACGTGGATAGGCTTTTTCCATTGAGAGTAGGGGAGATTCAAACAAGAAGACATGATTTGAGAGTTAGGGGGCAAAAGTTTAAGGGTAACACAAGGGGGAATTTCAGTGGTAGCTGTGTGGTATGACCTTCCAGTAGAAGTGGTAGAGGCAGGTTCGGTATTGTCACTTAAAGTAAAATTGGATAAGTATATGGACAGGAAAGGAATGGAGGGTTATGGGCTGAGTGCAGGTCAGTGCGAGGTGAGAGTAAGCGTTCGGCATGGACTAGAAGGGCCAAGATAGCCTGTTTCCGTGCTGTAATTGTTATATTTGTTAAATGAAAATGAAATACAATAATCTAGAGTCAACATGCTTTTATGAAAGAGAAATCATGAGTTCCTTGAGAATGTAATAAGCCATGTGGACCAGACAGCACAGTATATTTGAAGTTACATAAGGAGTTACATTTAATAAGGAGCCACATAAGGATAATATTAGTGTGGATGGAAGACTGGCAGCTAACAGAAGACCAAGGCAAGATAGGTGGTTATTTTCAGTTTGAAAAGATGCACCTCATGAGGTATCATGAAGATCAGTGCTGGGACTGAACTACATACAATTTATATTATTGACTTCAATGAAGGTAAAGCAAAAACTATAATAGCTACAAGTCTGAAATAAAAGAAAAGCAGTGGAAAAGTCAGGCAGAGAGAAAGGGTTAATGCTTCACCATGTAGTTTAGCAAGTTCTGTTGATATTACAAAGACATGTAAAAAAACTAAGTGTGAGGACACAGAATCTGCAAGGAAGTATACAGAAGTTAAAAAAGGATAGGATGAGGGGGGCAACAATTGGCAGATTGGGCAAATGAGAATCCAAATATATTAATGCAAAGAATAGAATAGTAGAATACTGTTTCATTGGAGAAATACTGCAGAATTCTCCTGAAAAGTACAATCTGGATAGCCTAGTGGTACAGCAAGTGATTAAGGCAAATGAGATGTTGATTTTATTGAAAAGCCGATGGACAACAAAAGGAAATTCTTGCTGTAAATGTAGAGGGTACTGGTGAGACCATATTCGCAGCACTCTGTATAGTTTTTGGTCTCCTTATTTAATGAAGATATGCTTATATGGGAGGCAGTTTGCTAGGTTGTTTTCTGGGATAATATGTTATCTTACAAGGAAAGATTAAGCAGTTGAGGCCTGTATTAGTATGGTGAACCAAGAGGTGACATTGTTGAAACATGCAAGATTCTGAGTTATTTGCTGAGAGGAAATCCAGTTAAGTAGAGACGAGGCAGAATTTATTCCCTAAACAGGTTGTGATTCTTTGAAATTTTCTGCTTTGATGAGCTGTGGAAGCAGAATCACTGAAAATACTCAGAGCCTAGATTTTTGTTCTGCAGGGATTATGGGGAATAGGCAGGAACGTGGAGCTGGAGCCAAGATCAGGTCATCTATGATTCTATTAAAGTTCAAGGGTCTAAATGGCCTATATTGCTTTATTGGAGGAGATGGTAGAAGAAACATAATTATCCAGTCTAAACACAATGAAACATTTTGACATTCACAACTCCAAATTATTCTTATGAACAAGTGACTAATATTTCAACTCTATCAAGCAGTGCTTTTGTTTAAAGACTTGTGGAAATGCTTTACAACAACTAATCATGAATATGGCAGGGAGGAATAGAAATTGAGAAAACTTAAATTTTGTTCTCTATTTTAGTAACTAACTGGAACAGAAGAAATATGAGGAGATGACTAATAATGAATAAAACAATGTGAGGGAAAATGGATGATTCAAAAATACAACAATGTTAGGATTTCAGGAATCAAGGATCATTACTTTCTAAAATAACTTTGCAGCAAAATCTAAACTGATATAAAGAAACATAAATCCAAATAGAGAAGGCATATAGCACGCTTGCCTTTATTAGTCAAGCAAGTGTTCGTTCAAGTGTTTTATAAAAATTTTAGATGGTCTGCATCTGGCATATGGCCAACTCCAGGAAGGATGCTTTGGAGAAGGTGTAAAAGAGATTTGTTAGAATGTTGCCTGGATTAGAGGGTACATGTATAAGGAGACAGTGGACAAACTTAGGTCATTTACTCTGAAGCAATGGAGGCTGCAGGAAATCTGACAGAGGTTTTTCTTTTTCCACAGTGTTGAAATAACTAATACAAGAAGGTATGCATTTAAGGTGATAGGGGTTAAGTTCAAGGGAAATTTGTAGGGCAAGTCTTTTTATACAGTTAGAGGCAGGTACCTGGAATGTACTGCCAGAAGTGGTAGTGGAGGCAAATATGATAGAGGTGTTTAAGAGACTCTTAAATAGGCACACATATGTGCAAGAAATGAAAGGATATGGATATTGAGCTGTTGGGCCTGTTCCTGTGCTGTAATGTTCTATGTTATAAACAAGACTTGTAAAAATTCCAATAATGATAGAATAGGCCCTTTTGCAGTATAGTTTTATTCTTTCCCATGCTTATAATGGGAATACAATTTTAACTGAAAAGAATTTCAGCCCTGCTTTAGTCAAAGATCCACACTGCCCCCCTGTGGCTTCCTTAGTCTTCAGGAAAAACTGAGAAGTTGCAAAGGTGATCAAGTAACATCTCACTAGAATGATATCCCAAACTCAAATATTTAATCAATATCTTTTGATTATTTCACAATATTGAGTAAGATGTAAAGTATATGGGTCTGAGCATCTCTGGGTGGGAAATATGCAACCCAATTTATTTCTATCTTTTTTTTACAATGTAAACTACATGGCATGAACAGTAGCAATCCTAACCTTTGTACCATTTAGCTTTCTCTTTAGAGGGTTAAATGAAATGAAGGGAAACCTTCTACTCCACTGAAGCACTGCAACCTTAGTACATTTACTGCATTGAAAGACAAATGAGAATTTTTCAGGTTACCTGTATGACCCTTCTTCATTAGTAAACACTGTCATAAGTGGCACTGAGTTTTTCTCAGTGATGATTATCTCAACACCTTCCAATGCTGGGTGTACCAGTCCTTCCAGAAATAGACCAGCTTTTCCCTGAATCTCTATTAACCTCCCCGGGCATGTGTCTGCAACAAGATATTATTTATTTATTAACTGGCAGCACCAGACTGAAATTACTTAAACATCCTTCAGCTATTTACTATTAATATAACAACATATTTTTCTTCACTGATAGCTGGATTCAATCTGTATATTTTTAATTATGAAAACCAACAATTCATTCATTTTCCTCATCAAGATGATTATAAACCCTGTAGATTGAAAAGTTACAAGATATTACTAGATACACCTAGTCCATTCAGGTCAACCTGCCATTAGGACACTTCCATTAAGAATAAATCATGTCAGAGTCAAGCAGTACATACAGAGAGGAATTATGTAAATTATAAGGGTCAAAATAATTACACTAACAAGATGAACAATATATTTTGAATATATCAAATACCCTATGCTTCACCTTGAAACAATTCTATTTAATAATTCCACTATAAATGTAGAGTGCAACTTTTAATCCAACACAGGTTATTATAATTGTTACTATAAGTAGTGGTTCCTTTTGAGTAATGAAACTGAAAGGACAGAGAAATTTTTATTCATTTAATCTATGGCAAAAATATGCTGTCATGACAGCAAACTTGGGAGTGCAAATTGCCCAAACCATAGAAATAATTTTTGGACACACATCAGCAGTTGCAAACATGATCTATTTGATAAGCAAAACTAGTGCATTCAGAACTTTAACTGAAATTTTTAACTATTCTTAGAAGTCATTGATCCTGCCCTGCAGCACTCCAGAAAAGTTGAGTGACTAACTTTATTTGTAGTTCAATAAATTGATGTCAAAAGAGAAGGAATATTAGCAACTGGAACTTTCAGCTAAATACTAAACTTAATTAACAAACTTCCTTGAACTAAAAGTATTTCAGTAATGTTCATCATCATTACATACATCAGCATTTAAAATTTGATCCATTTTCCTTCTTAACTTGAGTATTAACAAAATGTCACTATTCAAAATATCAGTTTCCAAACAAAGTTAATTCTAGCATGTACATGCAACTACTTGAAACAAGTGTGCAGACAAATGAATGCTTGCCATTTCCAGCCCTTGAATCTCATTAAACCAATTCTCAAACCAGAGCATCTAAAGGACTTTAGGACTTTATTCCCTGGTGCATTGAATGAGGGGAGACTTAATAGAGGTATATAAAATTATGATGGGTATAGATAGAGTGAATGCAAGCAAGCATTTTCCACTGAGGCTAGGGAGAAAAAAACCAGAGGACATGGGTTAAGGGTGAAGGGGGAAAAGTTTAAAGGGAACATGGGGGGGGGCTTCTTCACACAGAGAGTGGTGGGAGTGTGGAATGAGCTGCTGGATGAAGTTGTAAGTGTGGGCTCACTTTTAACATTTAAGAAAACTTGGACAGGTGCATGGATGAGAGGTGTATGGAGGGAAATGGTCTAGGTGCAGGTCAGTGGGACTAGGTAGAAAAATGGCTCGGCACAGCCAAGGAGGGCCAAAAGGCCTGTTTCTGTGCTGTAATGTTCTACAGTTCTAAAATCCACCTGCATTTATGTTAATTATGCTGATGTATCGCATTTGAAATAACCAACTCTGGCCTTTTGAAAAACCTGATATTAGCATTTCTGGTCAAGTTCACCAGAGATGATAAATTATAACACCAATTAATCAGGAACAGCATCTTCCCATCTGCCATCCGATTTCTGAATGGACACTGAACCCATGAACACCATCTCAATACTGTTTTATTTCTGTTTTTGCACAACTTATTTAACTATTTCAGAGAGAGACAAACTTACTGTATTTCCTTTTTTATTAAGTATTTTATTGTGCTGCTGCCACAAAAGACAAATATCATAACATACAATATGCTGGTGATATTAAACCTGATTCTGATAACAGTAAAAATCTATATATTACTTATGCATAAATTACCAGTCATATTAATTTAAGTCCTATGTACATCTAAGCAGCCTATAAAGATCAGACAGCTAACAAGTATACATTACATTTCAGCTTGTGGCTCAGAGGTGCTATACTATATCCTAATTATAATTAATTCCAATTCATCTGTAAAATAACTAATGGCTTCCTTTAATAGGAAGATTAAACAATTAAACAGTTCAATATTTTTTTTAACTCTGGTTAATAAAATTTCAGATTACAGATTTCTGCAGTGTCTGCTTTATTGCCTTCCTCAATCAATCTAGGAGGACAAGCCATATTCAAACAATTATTCTTCTTCTACAACCTACCAAACCCACCCTTGCACATCTGTTGCGGCAGAACATTCCTGTGGAAACAGTTGATGACATTTACTTCCAAGTCATAAATCAGTGGTTTCAAGCCCACTGCAGAGATTTGATTACATAAATACAGATTGACCCAACAGGGCAGTACTGTAAGAAATTAGCTTTAGAGATCAGAGATTAATCCAAAGTATTGAAAAGATCCTAACTCAGTGCACATTTAACTTATGTGTTTTACCAAGTGGATGCAAACGACGGTAAGGATGGATATAATTATGTGCAAAATAAGAATTTTTTTTTCTAATTTTACTATTTAATATTTCAAGCTTATCAAAAAGGTTACCTCCAGTAATGACTGCCTCCACTGATGGAGGGTAGAAGAGAAGTTCCTTTGATGAGGGTGTGACTGTAATCTTTTCTCCAGCTCTACCAGAAAATCCAAACAATTGCAACATTAGAGTTAGAAGGATCTATACAACCAATATATATGGCTTAGATGGAGGAGACTTGTGATACATTAGACCATAAAACTTAAATGTCAAGCAGTAGAGAATCACAAAACTAATCTTTGCAGAAAAATAGAGAATGTACTTTATGCTTTGAACATATGAACAAACTTCCAGTTAAAGCCAACTCAAATCAAATTACTCAGGAGGTTTAAGACAAAGGAATAAGACCAGACCAATAATATAGAAATGACCATGAAACTAAAGGATTACCACACAATAAACTTATCTGGTTCAATTATGTCCTTCAGGGAAGGAAATCTGCCATCCATGCTGCATCTGATTAACAAGTATCACTAGACCCATAGTAATATGATCAATTGCCTCTTTGCTGCATTATGAATGGTTGAGCAAACTATTCAGTTGTATCATAACTGCTCAACGGTTGAACCAGATGGCTCAACACCTTCTCAAGGCCACTGAAGCCAACACCAAAATCCTCCACTATGATGGATTTTTATAAAAAATTAAAATGGCCTGAAGAAATGGAAATTCATTTGCACCTTCAATATTGGCACACTTAAGTTTACATCTTTTTATCCGTTTATATACATATACTGAAAATACACATTTCACAAGGTTTCCAAAATTCTCCGCACAAACTGCAAAGAACAAATGTGATGTTAAGAAAATCCCTCGTCAATTAGAAAAATATATGTCAAAATAGTTTAAAAGTAAAGCAGCGATTATTCAAAAATATGCTTTGCATATAAGGAGCTTAGGAGAATCAATGGCACCTAACAGGGAGTCCTTTGCTTGCATCTTCAAAAATAGCTCTGTTTCCATCTTTAATATCTCTATTTTTCCCTTTCAGGGTTCTTTTGAAGACCCTGACCTGGAGTTACATGCTGACTACAGTTTTTTGCGGGAATGGGACCCGCTATCAGGGTTTCAAGACTGACTGTTATTCGGCACACCAAGGCGTGGCCCAATAGCTTCGCTCGCCTTCGGAGGTCTGAGATTCTGTGACTCTGGAGACGGGATCAGAGGTCGGTGTCTGGGCAGGAGATCGGTGTGTCATGGGAGATGGAAGCTCTAAGGGTGTGTGCCCAGAGACCAGAGTTCTTTAGGCAGAGCTCGCAAAAAGTGACACAACGGACTTTTAACATCGTAATCCAGTGAGCTATTTGTTATGTCTCCCCTCTCGCTGTGAAGCGGAGACACTTCTTTCTTCCTTATTAGGGAGAGAGAGAGAGAGAGAGAGCCTGTGGTATGTCGAATGCCGGGTGAACAAGTAGTCTTCGGAGTACTCCAAGTCTGTGTCTTTGCTGTTGCTTTGCTCACGCTTGAGTGCTCAGTGTGGGTGCTGACGCTTTTTTTTACCGGTGAGATGAGTGGTGATCCTTGCTTGCTGCCGCTTACATTCGAGAGGGAGGGGAACTGGAGGGGTACTTTGGGGTTTTAATATTTAACTGTCACTCATCCTTTGGGGCACTCCTCTGTTTTTCATGGATGGTTGTGAAGAGAAAGCATTTCAGGATGTTTATTGTATACATTTCTCTGACATTAAATGTACCTTTGAAAGCAATCTACATGAAGAAGGAATTTTTCCATTTCTGGAATAAATCTGAAGCAGCAATTTATAGACAAGACCGTTCACACAGACTATTTATTAGAATCAAGTGCAATAAATGGAAGAAATTCAAAGAATCTGGCTAAAATCCGATAAGATGTTTAACTTAATAAATTGACAAAATTGTGCTCATAAATCATAGTTAAACATAAATCACCCTACCTCTAGTGAATAATGTTGCATTAATGCTTGCAATGCATACAGCGAACGAGATTCTTGTGTCATTTGTATTCATATTCTAAAATTGAAATCGCAGCCAGCTGATTTTCTTGCTCAATTTCACATTTTTAATGTAAAATAAAAATTGCAGTGCTTTTTTCTCTTTTCTTATGTTTTAAATTACTATATATAAGCAATAGGAAAACCCTCAACACGACTGTGGATTATTAATTACCATAAGACCCTACCTGGCCCAGTATGAAAATTCATAAACAAAAGGTCCTGCAAGCTCCTCCACAATTTCCTGGGCTGGAGGCTCTCTTTCCACATCCTTCTGACCCTTCCTTTCACGCTCAAGTTTACGGGCTTCTATTTCTGCTAGCTGCTGCTCTCGTCGTTGTTCCTGATGTGACTTCAAAGGTCCCAAGACCAAAGCAGGCTCACTATCGATTGATGATCTATGGAGGGGAGGAAGGATAAACAGTAATGAAGCAGATAGAATTTATGAGCGCTAGAATTATTTAAAGGAAGCTTTATATATAATGAATTTCAACAGGTTTACTGAAGATACTGTCACCAATAATTTTGAATTCAAAGCAGTCTCAATAAACCAAAAGACCCCCCCATCCCAACTCAACAACACTTAAGATGTTAAATAGTAATACCTGTGGCATTCTTCCAATCAAGAAAATTTCGCTCATGCTGTGCCTAATCAACTAATGGCTATAAACTGGTTCAGCAATACTTTTCTAATTATTTCTTGGTTATTAATTTGTTAAACATTACATTCCCAAAAATTCAGAACATGTCAATTTTTTGCTGACACTAATTAATCAGCTATGCATTGCTAGCATTTGTTGTGTTTTACTTCAAATCTGTCTATTTTTCAAAATCAGTGCACAAGGGTTAAGTTACTGGACTAACACAGGGTGGCTTAGTAGCATAGAGGTTAATGTAATTCTTTACAGCACCAACAACTTGGGTTCCCGTGACTGTACTGGGTTCCTCTAGGGGCTGCAGTTTCCTCTCACATTCCAAAGACATATAGATTAGTTGATTAATTCATCACATGGGTATAATTGGGCAGTGTGGGCTTGTGGGCCAAAAGGGCCTGTTACTGTGCTGTACCCCAAAATAAACAGTTGAGCATTAGAGGTTACTAATCTGAGGATTAGTAGACTAGTCTGAGGATAGACTACTCCTCTGTGGATACAACATCAACTCACACTAACTAACTGGAATAAGAAGCTACAGCCATTTGAAAGTACACTGCAGTTACAGTAAGTGCAATAAAACAGTACCTGCCTAGTCATCGACCTCTGCTACCAAGGACAAGAACATTAAGTCAATGGTAACACAACCTCCTATAGGTTTGCCTCCAGTTTGAACACTATCCTGATTTAGAAATATATTACCATTTCTTCATCATCACTGCCACAAAATGCTGGAACATTGCAGCCTATCTTCACTAGATCAACTGCAGTGATTCAAAACATGACTCAATTATAAATATTTTGCTCAAAATTTATGTATGGTTTAACTTGTTTCCGAAGATCTAAGATGTACACAAATTTGCTAGATATGAGAAAAATTTAATGGCAGACAGATCACTGAACTCTAAGCAATAATATGCCAAGAGTGGCTGCAATGCAATTACAAAGTCACATACGCTATAAAAGCAAAATCCAATTGTTATTTTTCACATTGAAAAATAATATAATTTCTAACACAGAGCTGGAACAGCAAAGAGTTTAATAAGATTTGACTTTGGCTGCTCTTACCTGATTGTAACAGTGACATCCGTTAATTTATCTGTCACGATAGCCCCAAGTGCATGATGTCGAGTCGCTGTTAAGGTTAATATGGTGGGTGCTGCTCTAATAAACAAACAGTCGAATAATAGCTTTGAGAATTAAAAATAAATATATTAAATATATTGGTGTTGCATTAGCAAAGAGGCTTCAATACTTACGTGTCATAGATGTAAAATTCTTGTTCAAATTGATGGCATGATCGAGGGGTTACCTTATAGACACCTGGCAACAGAATTTTATAGATAAAAGATCTCTCACTTTGCATTAGGTTACAGAACATATATTTATGCTAAAAGATGTCACTCTATTTGACACTCTATATATTACCAAGTTGATGATTATCATAGCAGAATCAGTACCAGACTAAATAGGAAAGGGGTAGAGTGCTGGCAGGGAAAGGTCTTGTGGAAAACTGGACTACAGTGGGGAGACCCTGAAGACCTATGATATTGTTGAGGGAACTACAGATTTCCTAGGATTTGTGAGTAATTAGAAACAAGAAAATTTTGTAAGTTATGAACTAATCGGCCTCAATGTCAGTAAGTTGTTTTTTTCTTTACCGGTTACTTTAATAACAAACATTAAATATGCAGTGTTTTTCCAACAAGTGCTACCTAAATCCATGTTTTATATGTTTCCATGTGTTAACGTGAGAAGAATTGCAGCACAAACGATGGCAATCTTAATTATTTCCTCCCTTGCATCCAGTGTGTTACTGCTGAGACTGTTGTTGTTTGTCATCTATATCAATGATCTGAATAATGTGTTAAACTGGATCAGCAACTTTGCGAATGACACCAAAACTGGGGGTGTAGTGAACAGTGAGGAAAACCATCAGGGCTTGCAGCGGGATCAGGACCAGCTATAACGGCAGATGGAATTTAAACAGAGACAAGTGTGAAGTGTTGCACTTTGGGAGAACAAACCAGGTTAGGACTTGCACAGTAAGAAGGAATATGGTAGAAGAGAAGGATCTGGGAATACAGATCCATAATTCCTTGAAAGTGGCATCTCGGGTAAACAGGATTGTAAAGAAAGTTTTTGGCACTTAGGCCTTCATAAATCACACTACTGAGTACAGCAGTTGAGGTGTTATGTTGAAGTTGCGTAAGATTGAAAGAGTGCAGAGAAAATTTACAAGGATATTGCCAGGAGCTTGAGACGGGGGTTGGGGGGGGGGGGCGGTCATATGGAGGGTTGTGGTCCAGATGCAGGTTGATGGGACTAGGCAGATTAGTAGTATGGCACAGGATTTCAAGACAGAATAGAGCCAAATACCTGAAGGGTGTCTGTAAGGTGAAAGAGAGGTGGGTGGGCATGGATAAACTAGCTACTGTAAGAAAGAAACACAAGACGACAGGGAAACTGGGTATGTCAGTTAAGATGAGAATGTTAAATTGGATACTTTTGGGAGCAAGAACTAATGTAGGTCAGAGAGTGTGTGCTCAATGAATTTGGAGCTCAGCATAGCTGATATGGTCATCAGAGTATTGTATGATTAGAACTTGATATAAATGATGGGAGGCTGCATGGATATGTTGAACAGAGTTGTTGATGGAAGTTGAAAGTAATGGCTTTGGTATTTTCTGAGTGTTCAGCTGAAAGAAATAAAACAAACAGGTACTTATCTCTGTCAGCCAAGAAATGGTTGAGGAAATTCTGAATAGTTTGCAGAACACAAAACATCCGGAAACTAGTGCATGTAGATTAATTTACTGAAGAGAAGCTATTTATTGATTTGATGAGCAGCACGGTAGTACAGCAGTTTGTGCAATGCTATGACAATACCAGCATCGGGGTATAATTCCCAATGATTATAAGGAGTTTATACATTCTCCCATGACCACATGGGTTTCCTCCAGGTGCCCTGGCTTCCTTCCCCATTCCAAAGATGTAGGGGTTAGGGTTAGTAAGTTGTGCATTTGTTATTTTGTTACCAGAAGTATGGCAACACTTGTGGGCTGCTCACAACATCTATTCAGACTATGTTGGTCATTGATGCAAATGATGCATTGCACTGTATGTTTCGATGGTTGCATATACATGTCACAAATAAAGCTAATCTTATCTCTTACCTTCTGCATAGTACTTTGGAACATATTCCTATATTAAGGTGTGATATAACCACCCATTGGTTTGTAATGGTTTCTGAGGAAATTCCATCAGAATGGAAAGTCAAAACGGATAAAGTTTTGTTAATATTTTCTGAGCCAGGGAGCAATAACAGAATCTTATACTTAATACAAAGATCTTATACCTGGTTTAGAGAGACAAAATCTGTTCACTCCTTTTGTGAGATTATATACACCGACATTTTCTGGACCACTTCCATCTTGGTAGAATTCCTAAAATGCAAACAATAGGAAGAACAATTTTAAGCATGAGTCAAATGTAAAATGTGATGTCTAGTAACAGTGCTAAAGCCTAGGGAAAATTATGCAATATAACCATTTGAAGTAACCATCTTATTTGCTTAATCACCTCTGAATAAGGTATATAGGAAATTGCTGCCATACTTGTTACTAACCCTAACCTTTATGTTTTTGGAAAGTGGGAGGAAACTGGAGCACCAAGCAGACACCCACATGGTCACAGGAGAACGTACAAATGACTTGGCGAAAATGGCAGGAATTAGTCCCCGATCTTCCAATGCTGGTACTATAAAGTGTTATGCTAACTGCTATGCTACTCTGCCTCCATGATCTTAAACCAGGCATAGACCATAGATTAGCAGTGAGAGATTTAAGAAGAACATCGATGTACTTTTCTCAATCGAAAACGATATTTGAAATGAGTGGAAATAGTGGTTGAAGTAGACATATTAGCAATATTTAAAAACCCTCTAGAAATTTAGAGAACTATGTGCCAAAAACAGGCTGATAGTACTAGCTTGCTGAGCAACACGGTCGACATGAAGAAGCAAAGCTGAAAGGCTTGTTTCCATGCTCTATGACAATGACTCCAAGTGTTAAAGATATGCAAGGAATTTATGAAAATATCTCTCGATGATCAACTACGATAGATCCAAGAATGTTCTTTCCCTTGGCTGAAGTGTCTACGACCAAGACTCACATAGAGTAAGGGGCTCCCATTCAGGATAGAAATTAAAAGTAATTCTTTTCCCCCAATCAGAGTGTACTAAACCTTTACCATCTCTACTTAAAAGGACTATCGCTGAATAGATTCATGAAAAGTGAGCTACAGATTTTTAGATGGTAAGAGAATCAAGGTTATTTGAGCTACTATAGGAAAGCAGAGCCAAGGTAATTTAAAAAAATGCCCCTTACCAATGTAATTGCATGTGAGAGTGTACATCGAAGCATGTAACCTGTCTGTTTGAACTCTATGCCGGACAAATCCCGATCCACAACCTCCAGCTCCAAAGAACGGTTTTTCCAACACCATTCGTCATGAACAATATTCACTGCAAGATAAAAGATACAACAAGGCAACAATATTAACTTGAATGAATTACTTGCCTACAAACACCCCTGAAGAAATTAGTGCAACCAGGCGTAAAATACTTACCTTTGTATTTCCCAGGTAAGATGTCATTAAAAGTGAATAGCACAGAGTCAGCACTTCCCAAGAGCTGCAAGCTTTGCTTCTCACCATGACGACTTAAAGGTTGAAGGGTCACAGTTAAATCACCACAGGAATCTTAATGAAAAGGGATCAACTCATTAAAATAAATTAAAACACTTAAAAAACTTGTTCATACTTAATGCTAATTACTGCAGTAATTTTATTATAGGAATGCACAGAACATTTTATGTTCCTCAAGAAACAGATGAAAAACAAAGACTAGAGCATAACTGAACTATTTTCTGACCTGAGTCTCAAAGACATTTAAAAAGATCATTGTTCACTATCCTGCATCATATAGTGAAGTACAAAATTCTGTTCACTATCCAACACTGTATAAATGTCTAACCATATTCTGTAACTAATAATTGCAATCTCCTTTAAAGTACAAAATCATAAATCATATTCTTGCAGAAATCCTTTCAAGGAATATTTGAAAAAATAACAGCATATAATTGGAGAAATACAGACATATTCAAAGTTTAAAGTAAGTTCATTATTAAAGTACATATATATCACCATATACAACCCTGAGATTCATATTCAACAAATCTATAGAATAATAACCATAACAGAATCACTTGGGCATTCAACCAGCGTGCAGATGACAACAACTGTAAATACAAAAAAAAAGAAATAATAAGAAATAAGCATTGAGCACATGGAGATGAAGAATCCTTGAAAGCAAGTCCACAGGTTATGGAAACATTTCAATGATAGGGCTCAGCCAGAATTTCAATCTCCCTCCTATGTGCTGATTCATGACCATTTTTGATTTGCCCATCAACTGTGGTGTCATCACAAACTTAAATAAGGCTTTGAAGCTGTACTCAACCTCAGTCATAAAGGTAAAGCAAGTAGAGCAAGGAGCTCAGCACATAGTCTTTGGTTCGCCTGTGGAGATGGAGATCGTGGAGGTAAACCGACTGGGGTCTGCAAGTAAGGATATCAGTGATCCAATAGAGTATTGAGGCCAAGGTCTTGGAGCTCACTGATTAGCTTTGAGGGGAAGATGATATTGAATGCTGAGCTGTAGTCGATAAAGAGCATCCGTATGTATGCACCTTTGTGGTCTAGATGTTCCAGGCTTAAGTGAAAAGCCACTGAAGTGGCATCTGCTGTGGACTTATTGTTCTGGTAGGCCAATTGGAGCAGATCTAAGTCGCTTCTCAGGCAGATGTTAATACGTTTCATCACCAGCCTATCAAACCACTTCATCACTGTGGATGTACGTGCTACTGGACGATAAGTCATTGAAGCCGGTTATCACATTCTGCTTGGGCGCTGGTATAATTGAAGCCTGCTTGAAGCAGGTGGGTACCTCAAACTGACAAAGCAAGAGGTTAAAGATCTCAGCAATCACTCCAGCAGATGATCAGTGCGGGTATTTAGTACTGGGCAGGCTCCCAATCTGGGCCAGATGCTTTTTGTGGGTTCACCCTCCTGAAGGCTGTGTGTATGTTGGCCCCAGAGACTGAAATCATAGGGTCTTCGGGGGCTATGAGAGTTTGTGTTGATTCCTCAATGTTCTGACAGTCAAAGTGAGCATAGAAGGTATTGAGCTCAGCTGAAAGCAAACCCCTGCTGTCACCTACGTTGCTTGATTTAACTTTGTAAGTGGTGATAGTATTCAAGTTCTGCCATAACTGTCGAGCAACCTTCTTTGATTTAAGTTTAGTTCGGAATTGCCAGTTCGCCTGTGAGATGGCATTCCGGAGATCATATCTGGACCTCTTGTAACTTTTTTGGTCACCAGACTTGAATGCCCCTGATCTGGCTCTTAGCAGATTGCAGTTCACTCAGGGCTTCTAACTGGGGAAGACTGAATGTTATTGCGAGGACACACCTGTCTAAAGCTGTTTTAATAATGTTAGCTACAATGGTGTATACATTCTGATCCACAGCCAAATCCTTGAACACAGCCCAGTCCACTAACTTGAAGCAATCCTGTAGCCACTACTCTGCCTCCCATGATCACCTCTTTGTTGCTCTAATCTCCAGAGCTTTGCTCTTTAACCTGTATGTAGGTAGGTAGAAGGACAGCCAAGTAACCCAATTTAAGAAAATGCAGTCTGGGCAAGGAATGGTAGGCGTTCCCTATCTTAGTTGAGCTAATGTTTACCTTACCCAATTGTCCCCGATTACAAAGTTATTGATATGTTGACAAAGTAATCAAAGAATTTGTAAACTCTTTCTTAGTTCTCAATGTTTTTTTGACATTAACTAATAAATAATGTACTCTCAAGTGGGGCCACAGATTCACAGAAAGTTTATAGCTTAGCAGGCTATTCTGTCATACTAAGCAATGAAGAGCAAACTATCTGAACCTCTCTGCAGTGTCTTACAAACTATGTTCCTTCAGCCTTCCTTTAGAACATTTAAACCTGCCTACACCACTACACCAAACCACTGCATTCCAGATCATAATCACTCGCTGTTCAATAATTTCCTCACGCTGCTTTTGGTTGTTTCGGCAGTTCTCACCAATCTACATTTCTTGATCTTTACACAACGGGAACAGTTCCTCTCTTTTCACTCTGTTTAAATGTTTTGTTTGGGTTTTAAGTACTTCTATCAGATCCCCTTGCATTCTCAGCAACAGATCCCAACAACAGTCTAATAGAAGCTTGGAAAAGGAGCATCTTATTACCTGATCCGACCTGTCTCAAAGAACTCAGCAAGATGACATGGTAGCTAAGCTGCATTAATGGGCAGGTAAGTGGGACTACATAACTAAAATAATGAGTAATGTGAGTTGTTCACCAATCCCTCAAGTAGGGCCTATAATAAGTAGAAAAGATCCAGACTGAGAGAAAAAAGAACAGTTGTCAATCAGACAAAAACCTATCAAAACAGACAGCCTGATCTCAGGCCAGTGGCTGTTTCATTTGTCATTAGTTTTATAATCTCCCTGATTACCACTTTTCAAAAGCCACTTATAATTCCTCAACTCCTTGAGCTATCTGCAATTCTTCAGAAAGAGCTTAAATCTTATAAACTTAGATTACGATTCATCAAATCATAAATAGAAGACAACATAACCAAATATCTTTAGCTAAGAATTCAGCCTTCTCTTCCAAATATTCAAAATACAGGAATATTTTCTATCTTTTTTTCAAATGAATGAACAAAAACAAAGCTATCAAATGTTGGTGACTTAATATATGGCAGGACTGTTTCACTAAATGTGGATAGAATTCTCTCTGTATTACTCATAGATTTTTAAAATTTTTACCAATTCTAGAGTATTTGATCACACACTGAATGTAAGGAAGAGATGGATGCAATTTTAGCAAAAATGCATTATGTTAACATGAAATACTTAAACTCTAAGTATTCACTTACCCAGACATAGCACTTTTCCAGAAATAGATGCCATAAATTGGATGAAGGAAAGGTCTAATATGGGTGCATTTGTTACTGTAACTATATGAAACTTTGGCTTCAATGCAAGTCCTGCCTTTGCTTCAGTTTCACTGATAATAACCTATTGGAATTCAAAATCAGTAACAACAAAGAAAATGTGTGTTAAATGTAGTTTTTCACTCATCAATATACTATATCAGTTTTTATTAAATTCTTCAGGTGTACACTACCTGCAGCATGCAGGAGGTTATTAGTTTTACTGATCAGCAAAAGGAGGTCAAAAATGTGTGTGAAATTTAAAAGCCTATTCATTCAATTAAATTAGCAATAACCTTTCTTTTCTGATGTGCAAAGACAAACCCCTTAATGGGAATCACAATTACAATTCACATGTGCTGAGTTAACTCATTGCTACCAGAGGTAGTCTGGTTGTTAATTAACCATTGTCCCTTAGCTACAAAATAAAAATCTGCATGAGTTCCAGTCTTACTTTTGAACCTAATCATGTCAACTGTTGATGGAGTAGCGGAGAGAGAAAGCTTAACTTCAACTGGCTTTAGCTGATGGAGTTAGCTGTCTATGCTGACTCATCATTATACTTGAAGTTCATTGCAAGCAAATTTTATAAATAGAAAACAAAGCAGTTTTTATGGGGTGACACAGCAGCACAGCAGTTAGTGTAACACTATCATAGCACCAGCAAACTAAGTTCAATTCCAACACTGTCTACAAAGAGTTTGTACATTCTCCCCATAGCTGTATGGGTTTCCTCCAGGCACTCCAGTTCCACCACAAAGATGCATGGATTAGTGGGTTAATTGAACCACACTGGTGTAATTGGCAATGCAGGTCATTAGGCTGCAAAGGGCTGTTACTGTGCTAGATCTCTAAATAAATAATTTTTTACATTATTACATTTACAAATTTGGTTAAAAACTTAAATTCAAATACAACTCAATTATTGCTTTTAACATTTATTGGTTTTCTTCATATTCACACCACTATCTTTGAATGTGCAAAACTCTTATTAGATGGAAATGGAAAGCTAAATATATGACAATAAATATGATTCCCAAGCTTAAAAAGTAACATGAAACACATAAATCTGGGCCAACATTGTACTCCCAGATAAACAAACAAGCAAGCTTCATAATTTCCAAGTTTCTTCACCTGAATGTTATAGGCTCCCGTTTTGGCCTGGAAACAGAATGATCCATGAGAATCTGAATCTGTTATAATTGAAGACTTCTCCTTATTTTGAGGAACCATTGCTAATTTATACTTGACTATCTGTTTTAATCCTTCAGGAAAATGTTTGATTGTCACTTGCCCACAGACACTAAAGCTATGAAGCATCAAAAGAAAAAAAAAAGAAAATTGTGTTAAAATGAGGTTTGAAAGATGTAGTTAACTGTACTAAATATTAATGTATATAATACTTATTTTCTGTATGCTGTAATTCTCCTACCTTGTGGCCAGGATATCAGCCAGTTGAGGTGTATTAGGGGCAATCTTCACAGTAACCGGTTCAAAGAAAATGTGCTCTTTCTGTGTGTTTATGGCATATGTACCTGCAGTCATGTTTTCAAGCCTGAATGAACCGTCAACCTTTGTAGTCACTGTTCAAAAATAAAAGATGAGTGAAAAAGCAAAATTTGTGAAAGAACATGAGAGCCATCCAGAGAGTCTAATAGGCAGAAACTCCTGAAAAATGCCTTTCTGACTTCCATTTATCACACTGTGGTACAAGTTGTTCTAATCTTACTAGTACAAGATACCTACTGTTAATGAACCATTCCCATTATTTTCCAAAAGCTCTGTACAGAAATGACTTGGGTAAAAAAAAAAGGGGTGTACTGGTAGATATGGTGATGGCTGCTTAACTACACGTATGAAAGAACTTATTTCTGTGGCACTCAAATCTAAGTCTTATAAACCGTACTAGTAACATCTGAAAACTGGTTACAAAAAAAAATTGCACAAATAAGTTTCCAATAACAAATTCTGACATTGCAGATATAGCTGGCAAAAGCTATTATTTTTCCCACTAACATAGGTTACTTGTTTGATCTTACTCTTTTTGCAGAATGCTCATCTCTGCACAAATTTAAATGAAGAAGGATATCTCTAGCAGATATAATTAACAGTGAAAAGAAATACTGCACTGTAATCTCAAGCTTGTATCCAGGGAGTAACACAAGTAAATGCATCAGAGTCAAAACAAAGTAAAAGCATGTCATTTAATTCATTACTATTTAACTAAGCTTTGACTGTTACATGTGTCAGCAGACAGAGGATGACAGGAAGTCATTAGTGCTCATCAATAACTACTAAATGCAGTCTGATGAAGTGGGGAAATACATATTTTTTGATATTTTGCAATTTGCTCAAATAGAAGCAGATTGTTCTTGAAAGGACCAATTCTACAGTTACACTGGACCAATTACTGCTGACTGTACTTTAACACCAACAGAAACTGTGTTGTCTATCTGGAATCGTGCAGAGGTGATCTCAGATATGCAGTGGCCTGCCTTCTCTATAAGTTTCTACTGTCTTTCTAACATTTGTGCATCAGAAATAAATAGCACCAATCCTAACTACATATAGAAATCCTGGCTGTATTTGAAGTTAATAAGGATTGAAATTAATTAGTTGAAAAGATGTAATCACAGAGAGCTTCCATAATGCATTTTCTGCTCTAGCATTTGTTCCCTCCCACACCCACCATCAGGAAGTCTTCCAATGATTAACAAGACAAGAATTAAGAATTTCAGAGGCATAGGAGAAATATCCTTCTCTAATTAATATAATTCTTCGAATAACAGTTGAATATTATGTGTCCTCATAATAAATACAATGCTTCAATTTTCAAATACCTTTGATTTGATTATTTAGGGTAACAGTAGCACGATGAATCCCTTGTCCATTCGGCCCATTCAAAACACGGCCAGTGACAGAGAATCCCATCACCCGAAACACCGGCTGCAACAAACAAGAAACATAAGTAGAACGAGCCCATTCAACTCACTGCTTCAGCATTCGACAAGATCATGCCTCAACAGTACGTTAGTGTTCAATTTTACAACCTTTGATTCCCTGGATATCCAATAATCTGTTCATAATTCCCTTTAATACTCTCACAGTAATAGAGTCTCCAAGATCTCCTGAGTGAGGACATTTTTTTTTCAATCTTGAATGGTCAACCCCAGTTAGTATAATTTTCACTAAGGACTGAGGGCAGGCAATGCAGCTAAAGGACTCGGTATATTGTATACCAAAGGATTAGTGGTCTTTAACTCCTTCCATAAATTTGAATTGTCATTACATATTGACACTGCAGATAGTTTCTCTTGGAAACGCTGCTGAATATCATGAGTCAATGTGTCCTAGAGATTCAATATTGCTTTTCTTTTAACAGTGATTTAATCTGTTAATGATGGCTTAAAGTGATCCAGTTATTCATACCGTATCTAATAAGGCGATGGTCCATTACACACACGGTTTTGTCAATATGTATACATTTTTCCTATCTCAAGCTCCCAAAACAAATCAAGATGTAGTGCAAAAGAGTCTCCAAGTAACCTTACACTGCAATTCTGTTTACATGATTCTATGCACTTGTTCATAAACAAAAGTTGTCCTTCCTTACTCATTTCCCATTTGTGCCATTCCAGAGAACTGATTTGTGTTCAGCTCTGGCTTTGAAATCTGAAAAATGATCTTGTCCTCTTGGGGAATGCTGCTCGCGATGAGAGAGGAACTACTCCTCAACTTCTTTGTCAGTATCAACGGTTTGGAGTACATGTGCTGACAGGCAGCAGAAGGCCAGCTGTGACATAGGCAAAATGACTCCGAGCAAATGAACATGAAAAAAGCATCTGATACAGAATGGCTGGAATATGCTCCTTTATTTCTGCATAAAGATTGGAATCCCCAAGGGACCTACAACTAATCTTCAGTGCAGCCTCATGCAAACGCAGTTCAATCCTTCGCACAATGTAGAATCCTATAATTCTCATTAAACATTAGGGTGCTCCATCAGCCTACCTCAGGCCTTGGACATGACCCATCATAAATCACTAATGAGGGACACACTTTGGAGAGAGTTCTGCTTCCTTTAGCAAACTAATTCCATGCACTTTTATTGCTCCTGATCTTTGGAAAGTCAGTAAGATCCAAACCCATAATGCAGATTTCATCACTATCCTACTCCAAGGATGTAAAACCTGCCAAACTATTGGGAGCACCTCAAAAGACTAGACAGATAACATAAGAACAGAAGGAAATAGAAGTAGTTGGCCCCTCAGACTTGCCCTGCTATTCAACGTGATGTTGACTGATCTGCCCCAAGCCTTGGCACCTGTTCTGTGCCAGTTCACTATAGATCTCAATTCTGATTTTTCAAACATTTGTCTAATTCTTCTTTAAACACCTTCAGTGATCTAGCCTCCAGAAGATGCTTTTCATCAAGAAGATCAATTTTTAAAATTCCATGATTTGACATCAGGGCACATCTCAACATTTACCCAATATTACAGAAAAATAAGTATTCCATTAAGAGCACTGGTTTCCAGTTAACTACTCTTTGCAATTGAACATCACACAAACAATAAGCTGCTTAGCTGCACTATTTATGCAGACAGGTGGCAAACTGGAATTACAGACTAATGAATTCAGACAACTTATCAATAATTAAGCGTACAAAAACAGCTTCATTAATTGTGAAGAGGTTAAGGCACATAATATTATTCTCCTGTAGAAACTAACTGTTTCCCCTTGTATTAAAATTGACATGATGTACACCTGTAGTGACAACATAAAATATTAATTACTGTTTACATAGCAATAAAAAAGTGACAACATATACCAAGGTATGCCTCAGGTTTTCAAACACATTTTACACAAGACATTTTTCAATATCGTACCTCAATCCTCAAACTATCATGTCCCACAGAAAAGTCGAGCCTTGATGGAGCAACATCAAACGTGATTCTTTCTCCTCTGTAAAATGGTATCTAGAGTTTAAACAGTACATTAAATACACAGACTTACAAATATAGTAAATAAATATCTGAATGCATATCCAAACAAATATTAGCAAAAAAAATTGAAATATATTTGCAAATAATTTACAATCTAACCCTAAATTTTGGATAAGGCTTAATAAGTAAATATGGATTAATTGCATAATTTAGAATGACTTAGATCATAGTTGATTACACAACAGAGAGAATTTCACTCTCACCCTCATGTATGTATGCTAAATGCACAACATGGTAATGATTAGCAGTCATATACAATTTTCGAGATTCGGTTCTACTGACATCTACTAATTTGGATATGAGCTCTTAGCTTACAGGCCCTTCCATCTCTAGAAATAGCTTTCTTACCCCCTAATCACAATCATTCAAAACATGTATAATATGACCTTGTTCAGGATCTGAGACCACAGAGTTCATTGAGAGCTGCATGGCATAGGCAAAGTTTGAGATTTTAATTAACTTTAGTTTCCTTTTTTATTTTACTAAGTTAGATTTTCAGTATCTTTGTTACTGCTGTACATCTAAAATGAAAATTATTAAATGGTACATTCCAAGAAAAATACTGTCAACTTACGGTTTCCCTTTGGAATTTACCATGACATCTCTCCCAAGTATATTTCAAATTCATTTACAGCTCCTGTATATATTTTCAGTAATTTTTAATTGTAAATTCAAGTCTGTTATTGTCGCCCGCAAATTCAAGTTCTCTAAGTAAAATGCCTATCAAATATATCCTTGCACCCTTTGTCACCTTCTCCCCAACCTCATAAAAAAACATGTTTGTTAGTTGTCTAGAACAAGCCATCTTTTTAGTTTGCTTTCTTTCATGCATAATGGCAACAAGATCCGTGTCAAGGACCATTAAATATATTTCTAGTCCTTGATGGCAATGATTTTCAAATGATTTACCTGTTTGAAAGCCATCACCAGATCCAAATCATATTTCAAAATGCTTTTGAGGTGCGAATTGCAGTATTAAACAGAGTGCATCAAAAAGGGGAAAAGTTACTGAAAATAAATGTATTCCAATTTTCAAAGTTTGTGTTAAATTATGTTAAATGAAAATTCCAATTGCAATAGAAAACCAAACAGTCCCCTGTAAAAAAGTTCCAAAAGGAATACACAGTAAATGTAAATAGTGAGTCTTGATAAGTGCTATAGGACAGAGAACCCGAGGGATACAAATAGTATCCCTGAAAGTAGTGACACATGTAGATGAGGGTGGTGAAGGTGAAGCTGACAGGTTTGCCTTCATCTTTCATAATATTGAGTATAGGAAGTGGGTTGACATTTGGAAACAGTACAGACCACTAGTGAGACTACACTTAAAGTACTGCACGTAGTTCTGTTTGCCCAGCTATAGGAGAGTTGTCAATATGCTGGAAAAATGCAATAAAGATTCACTAGGTTGTAACTGGGACTGAAGGGCTTGTGTTATAAGGAGAGGCCAGCTAAGTTGGGATTTTTTTTTCTGTTGCATTACAGACTGAGTGACTGTTTAGACATGTATAATATCATGAGGGTCTTAATTAAGATAGACAGTCAATGTCTTTTGCCCCAAGGTGGGGGGGGGGGGGGGGTGAGGTGGACTAAATGACATAAGATATAAGGTGAGAGGTGAAACATTTTCATAAAGGGGGTGGTGGATGGATGGAATTAGCTATCAGAGAAAGCTGTAGAGACAAATACAATTAAAACATTTAAAAGATATTTAGACAGGTACATGGATTTAGATTTAGAGAGGTTTTCCCAACCATTTTTATGCCATGGACCAAGGGGTCTGTGAACCCCAGGTTCGGAACCCCTAGTTGAAAGGATTATGGACCAAACACAGGCAAACACGACTGGCTTGGATAGACACTTTGGTTAAAATAAACAAGCTGGGCTGATTAAATGACCGGTTTCTGTACAATATAATTACAACTCCCTGATAGATCACTTGAGACATCTGGTGGCCAAAGCTAGTGATAGCAGACAGTCTAAAGAAATGTTTGTATGGAAAGAGCATATGATGATATATGCTCTTATATGATATATTATAAGTTATATTAACTTATGATACAGGAAGTAAGTTAACCTTTCAAATCCATACCTCTCTCAAAAATGGAATCCCATCAGACCCATCCTCACATATTTCCCTACAGCCCTGCAGCCTATTTTATCTCAGGCCTTTCAATTCCCCTTTAATTCTAAAGGTAGTTTACAGTAGCAAATTAAAGTATCAGCTTGCCTTTGGGTTGAGGCAGAAAACTAGCACCCTGTGACTACCTTTTAAACTCACCACAATCCTCTGCTTCCCGTGATTCTAAAAGGCAGCAGCAAAAGGTGGGAACCTGGAGGGAGTAGGGGACAAAAGCGTCCCAGAAAGGCAGAGGATTGTCAGATACTGGAATCAGATACATGCTCTTGGAAGTGAGAAAACTATGTACAGAAAAACTCCAACATCCAGCACTCTCAGAACTTTAATGGCACCAGACTGGCAGATTTTCCAGAACAATTGGAGTTATTTCCATTAATAATCCAAAACACTTCTCATTCACCTTTTTTTGCTAAGCTGTTACACAGCAATTAATTTTCCCAGAGATCCAAGTGAGCTTAAAGTGATCACAGTAAGCTGGGTCTGGTGAGTTTAAAAATAAATGTGGAAATGCAGCCGCAGTGAGTTAAAAAAAAAGCCTGGTGAATGGGACCTCAGAGAGTTTAAGAAGGAACATGCAAATCAAGAGTGTAGGTCACAGGGACAGATGAGCCAGATGGCAAACCAGCAGGATTTCTAATTGTCCAATAGCAGCTTTTCACAGTTTTACTGTAATTCAAAATTAGATGGAAATCAATAAATGAAGATGCTGGAGATCTGAAATAAAAAAGCAAAACGTTTCCCTTTCCTAGATTACACACAGATAACAGAATAGTCTATTGCTTCCATAATATCCAAAACCAGTTTATTACATGTGCCTTTGTAATGTGATCTTATGAAGAGCTTCAAAACCAAAGAATAGCAATACTGCTAAAGAATTATTCATCGTGTACTTGCCACTGTATATTCTCCACTGGGAAGGGATGAAAAAATAAATGATCCATCTTCTCCTGACACAACGCTGCACAGGAAAGATGATGCTTCGTCTGGTGCTTGAAATCCTTCAACTGGAGACAAATTGCATCCAGCAACATCCTACCAACAAGGAAGGAATGATAATTGCCAAAAACAATCATTGCACAAGATAAAAAACAACGGCAACTGAAATGCTTTCAACGAGATCAAGCGTAGGTTCAATCTTCTGAGGATTACTCCTTCCCATTTAGACTCACAAGGCTTTAGAAGAAAATGAAATGCATATATTTCTAAAAAGCTAATTATCAGATTTTATGAATGCAGATACAAACTGTAAATAACTCATGAACTTAACCTGTTATAAAATATAACTGACAGCTTCTTACATTAAAGTCACATTATTCTCTCTCACCTCTTTAGAGACCAATGAGGAGAAGAGTAGAAACACTACGCCCTTCATTGGCTCACCATCACTTCGCACAGAGCCCAAAACGTCATATCCAGCAACTACCAAAGAATCAACTGTGTTTGCATTAGAATTCATCACCTGCACCGAAGTAGATGCCTGAACAACAAAAACAAATTAAATCAGTTAAAATTCAAAATATCTAAATGCAGTGAAATAACTTCAGTTTTAAACTAAAAATTCCAAATATGGGTAAGTTAATACTGCAAGCATGGTCTGAAAACTTATTTATGACATATACATGGTATAGTTTAGAGAATGACAAATATAAAGTAATTTATATGGCCAAAATCTAATTCAGGGGTTCAGGCAAAGACAAAGAAAATGTGTACAACTTGAGCACTTTATAACCATTATTTCAGCTACAAGGTTAAGCTGTGGTCTAATTATGTTTTGATATCCATTCTTCTGCAAATATACATTATGAACTCTACCACTTGATGTAGTGTTTACTCGCACTGTGTATGCATGCCCTGAACTAATATATGAAGGCATTTGTTAATAAATGATCATGGGATGGTTACATTTCAGAGAGGTAATTGCCTCACATTGTGAAATTCTACAGCCATCATACGTAATAATAACTGAACGATTTCTGCACGGACAATCACATAAAAATGAATCACTTTCAGAACTTCCCACATGACCTACTACAAGGTATTAACCAAAACAATTAGAGCTAAACCTACTTTTTGAAGAGTCCAGGTAGGGTGAGAAGCAAATATTTCATAGTCACCAGGCAACACTCTTGTAAATGCATATCTACAAAGAGAGAGAAAATACTAATTCCTTTTGGAATGAATTTATAATGTTTTTACCATCCTGTTAAAACCACTATTAAACATATACATACTTTCCTCCGATTTGAGTCAATGAAGTCTGATCCCTAACTGTTCCAGCCTTTCTTAATGTAACATGAACACCAGCAGGTCCTAAACTTTGACCTTTGCTTAACACCTGAGAAAACAGGACATTACAAATATTTACAAAATTTACTTTATTCATTGGTAGTGTGTTAATAGGAATTCATGAATAAATACTTATTTTCATCTGCAAGTTAATACCCAAGATACCAGCAATGAAGACGAAATTACAATTGTGGATATTCAAAATAATTAAAAGGTCTGAAGTATCAGAGGCCTCCTTTACTAAATACAGTAGCCATATCAAGTGCCATTTTATTCTACAATGTTCCACACCGTCTCCAAAAAACCTTTCTCCCAATTTACTGATGAACAAAAATACAAAATAAAAACACTTCTTACCTTTCCAGAAACAGAAAATCCAGTAAACATAAAATTTATGTCCTCGCCTTTGGTGCAAATATCATTAACGCCATCTATATGAAGATCCACATTTGTAGGCTCTGGTTACATAGGAAGAGAGAAAAATAGAGTTCTTTTAAAGCTGACAAATACTTCTACAATACCAGCAAACTCCTTGTGGCATCATTCAAAGCCAAAGAAATACAGTTTCATATGAAATATTTGCCTCCTTTTGTCATGAAGTCTAATTATTAAAGTAAACAGTACCAGAGTTTTAATCAGTAAGATAACTGATTTGAATATATAAAATACAAGAACGTTCAAAATGTAAGAATGAATGAAACATGTGCAGAAAAAGGTCAGTCAGCTTGCAAACTTGTATTGCTATTAATTGAGATCACAGCTGATCCAACACCAGCTAACACCACTTTCTCATTTTCTCTCCCCATCTCATTGAGTCCCTTATGGTTCAAATGTCTCTGCCTCATATGTTCAATAACTCCACTTTCACAGCTTACCAAGGTGGAGAACTCCAAAGAGCCACAAACCTTCGAGAAAAGAAAGTTTTCATCTGCATCTGAAATGTGTGACTTTTTATTGTGCAATGCTACTTAATTCTAGACACTCCACCATGGGCAGTATTCTCAGTATTTACCCACCAATCCCCATCAAAGCTCTTGTGCTTCTATAACAACACTTCTCATTTTTCTGTACTTCAGTGAACATTAATCTTTCTTGAAATGTTAACCCCCTAATCTCAGAAATTAATCTATAGAAAACCTTTGGTACACTAGCTCCAATAGAAGCATATTCTTCATAAAATATCAAGATCAAGACTATACGCAGGTCTCTAGGTACAGTGTCAGAAGTATCCTGTAAAATTGCAGACTGCTGGTTAGCTCCACCTAGTGGTTAATAACTGCTCTTCAAAAAAAATTTTCTGAACAACACTAAGTTTAATATAATTGGAATAAATTGCCATTAATATCACTTGAGGGCTTTTTGAAAAATATGTTGAAGAATTTTAAGGAATCAGTTGAACATGTAACATACAAAGTAATATATTCAGATTTATTTCAATTACTTGCCTTCCAAAAATAGAACTATTATTTTTAATAATTCCAAAGTGCTTTAACATCGTTTAAAAAAATCTTGTTTCCAGATACAAAATATCAAATGGATCTTGGGGGATGTAACAGACACACCAGTGAGAAATTACCCTACTTCAGGAAACTTTAAGGCAATAATCAAATATCCCAAGAGCAGCTGAAAGCTGCCACTAAATCACACCATGACAGTCTCAACAAAATTAAATCAAATATTTTTATTGTTTTGATGACTGGAAATTTACTCAGTCTAGCATGCAAAGTCTAGACCCATCAATGTGACTGATTATTATAACCACTTCTTTAATTCAGATGCAAATAGAAATGGATAATTAATGTCAGCGTTGAGTAAGTAGGGATGCAGTTATCAGCTGATGTGTCGCAGCTACATAAAATGGGTGCTGGTGGAGCCCATTGTGGTTCCTGGTCACTACATCTTCAGCAAGAGTTGCTGCTCAATGAACTGAGGCTCAAAGTTGATAACCAGAAATATGAGCTTCAAACACTGCAAAACATCAGGGAGGGGAAGAGTTACATGGACATTGTTTCACTATCACAACTATTAGATCAACTGCTTCAGTCTGCAGTCAGAGACAAGGGGGTATGACTATGGATGTGGTAAGATGTTACATCCAAGCAGCAGGGTTCAGCCTCTGAGATGGAGCTTCTGCCCTTGTCCAACAGGTCTGAGATTCTTGCTCCTCGTGAGGGTGAGTGGGAGCTGTGTGAAGGATGAGTAACTTAACCATGCCACAATGCTTTAAGGAACCATTTGGCAGTGGTGCACAGGAAGAGTAAAGAAATGCAGTTGTAAATGGAGGTAATACATTCAGAGGAATAGTCACAATAGCCACGGATCAAGAGTCCCAAAGACTGTCTTCAGGACATCTCATCTGACCTGCAGAGGATCCTGAAGAGGGAGGACAAAGATCCATTTGTCATGGTCCACGTAGGTAGAATAAGAGGTTCTACTAAAGGATCATGTGCAGCCAGGGACTAAATTAAAAATTACTGGACTGTTACCTGAGCCAAGCGCATATTGGCACACAGTCAATAAGATAAGAGTTAAATATGTGGCTCAAAGACCGGTGCGGAAGAAGTGAGTGTAAGTTCATTGGATATTCACATCGGTAATGGGTAAGGTGGGAGCCGCTCCGATAGGACAAGCTCAACTTGAACCAGGCTGGATTCCCATTCATGGCAAATTATATAACTAGGGCAGCGGATAGGGCTTTAAACTGAATAGCATGGGTTGTGTATAAAGGAAAGAGAGCATGAAAGAGGTTAATAAAGTCTTCAGATTAAAAAAAAAGACAGTAAGTTTAGAAAGAAATAAGAATTCAACTTCAGGCAACATTAAGAAAATTTTGAGAAAACGGGTTGTGAATACAGAATTGAAGGTGTTCTATATGAATGCACACAGCATACAAAACAAGGTAGATAAGCTTATACTACAGTTAGAAATTAGCAGGTACAGCTAATATATGATAGTGAGCAACATGGAGTCATGGCTGAATAAAGGTCACAGCTGGGACCTAAACATACAAGGATACACATCCTACAGAAAAGACAGGCAGGTGAGCAGAGTTAGTGGGGTGTTCTAGTGTTGCAGTTAACATAATGCTATTACAGCTCAGGGCATTCCAGAATTCAATTCTGGCACCGATTGTAGGAGTTTGTATGTTCTCTCTGTGAACCACATGGGTGTCCCAAAGTACTCCAGCTTCCTCCCACAGACCAAAGACATACCAGCTAGTAGGTTAAATGGTCATTGCAAATTGTCCTGTGATTAGGCTAGTGTTAAATAGGTGTGTTGCTAGGCAGTGCTGCTTAGAAAAATTCTGATGAATACAGTTAAGAAACTACAAGAGTAAGAAGACTCCAATGCGAGATATATACAGACCTTTGTATAGTAGCCAGGATATGGGGTAGAAATTAAAAGAGGAGATAGGAAAGGCATGCGAGAAATGGAATGTTACAGCAGTCATATGGACTTCAATATGCAGATACACTGCAGAAATCAGATTGGCACTGGATCCCAAGAGAATGAATTTGTAGACTGCCTTTAAGATAGCTTTTTAGAGCAATTTGTGATCAAGTCCACTAGGGAAAACACAATTTTGGATTTGGTGTTGTGCAGTGAATAAGATTTGCTTAGGGAGCTTATGGTAAAAGAGCCCTTAGGAGGGAGTGATCATAATATGATAGAATTCACTCTGCAGTTGAGAGGGAGAAACTATTAGATGTATCATTATTACAGATGAGTAAATGTAACTACAAAAGCATGGACTGGCTAAAGCTGATTGGAAGGGGATCCTAGGGAATAGTAGCAGGAGTTTCTGGAAGTAATTCAGAAGATTTAGGATAATTTCATCTCAAAAAGTAGTAGTGTTTTAGAGAGAGAATAAGCAACCATGGCTGACAACAGAAAATGAGGACAATATAAAAGCAAAAGAGAGGACATACAATAGTGCAAAAATTAGCAGGACTCTAAAGGATTAAGCAAATTTCGGAAACCAAAAGAAGACAAATAAAAAAAAAACAGTAAGGGGAGAAAAGATGAACAGAACAGTACAGCACAGTATAGACCCTTTAGCCTATGATGTTGTGCCAACTTATTAACCTATTCCAAGATCAATCTAATTCTTCCCTTCCACTGCTTTTATCCATTTGACTATTTAAGTCTGTTAAATGTCTCTAATCTATCTGTCTCTACCACCACCACTGGCAATGCATTCCATGCCACCTCATGCCATTCCTTGTTGGCAGCTCAGGACTAGTGGTGTTCTGCAAGGATTGGTGTTGGGTCTGCTACTTCTCACTTTGTACAAGAATGATCAAGATGATAGAATCAATGGTTTTTGTGACCATGTCTGCAGATGATGAAAAGATAGGTGGAAGGTCAGGTAGTGCTAAGAAAGCAGGGAGTCTACATAAGAACTTGGGCAAGGTGGGAGAATGGTCAAAGACGTGGCAGATGAAATACAGCACAGTATATAGTCACACACTTTGGGAGAAGGAATAAAGGTACGGACTATTTTGTAAATGGGGTTGCAAAGGGACTTTGGAGTCCTAGTGCAGGATTCCTCAAAGATTGAGTCAGTATTAAGGGAGGCAAATGCAATGTTAGCATTCACTTTGGGAGGACTAGAAAATAAATGTAAGGATGTAAAGCTGAGGTTTTATAAGGCATTGGTCTGACCACAGTTGGAATATTGTGAGCAGTTTTGAACCCCATATCCAAGGAAGAATGTGTTAGCAATGTAGAAAGCCCAGAGGAGGTTTACAAGAATTATACTGGGGATGAAAGGGTTAACATCTGAGGACTTTTTTTAAATGGCTCTAGGACAGTACTCACTACAGTTTAGAAGAATGACTGGGGGAGGGGGGGGGGAATCTCATGGAAATCTACCTAATACTGAAAGCCTAGATGGAGTTAACATGGAGAGGATTCTTCCAGTAATGGTAGAGTTTAGGACCAAAGGGCAAGTCTCATAATAAAAGTATGTTCCTTTAGAACAGAGATGTGGTGGAATTTCTTTAGTCAGTTGGTGGTGATTCTGTGGAATTCATTGCCATGGTCAGCTGTGAAGGCCAAATCATTAAGTATATTTAAAGCAAAAAATTCTCATTCAATAAGGGTGTTGAAGATTTCCAGTTGGAAGACAGGCAAATAGGGTTCAAAGGGAATAATAAATCAGCCATGATCAAAAGCATACTTGATGCACCAAATAAGCTAATTCCACTCAATGTCTTGAAGTAACATCCATATTCCACTCCAATGTCTTAAAGTAACATCCATATGATATCAACATAAAAGATATATTCTGCAGCTAGGCAAATACAGTAATTAAAAAAGATCCAGATACTGGTTTGGCATTCATACCTGATCACGATTCATTATAAATAACACTGGCTATAGAACAACATTCACAAACAAAACTGTGCTCTGAAAAAATGTTATTCTCTAATGGTTATTAGCTTAAACTATAATATCATTCAGGATCATTTCATGCAAAGAAGCAAAATTAGTTAAAGAATGATGCAGGAATATCACAAAGATGACAGCTGATTTTTGTCATGCACATTTGAAGAGCACTCACCAAAACTCCACCCTAGGGGAGGCTCAATCTTTAAAATGAAATCCCCCTAGAGAGGAAAGAAACACATCATATAATTTTGAGCAACCAGAATGTATGTATTTATTTAGATGCAGTACAGAATCAGCCCTTCCGCCCCTTTGAGCCACACCACCAGCAACCCCCGATTTAATCCTAGCCTAATCAATTGACAATTTACAATGACCAATTAACCAACTAAATGGTATGTTGTTGGATTGTGGGAGGAAACCACAGCACCCGGTGGAAACACACACGTTCCACAGATGGCATACAAACTCCTTAGAGAAAAATCCAGGAATGAACTCTGAATTTCGACACACCAAGCCATAATAGTGTTGAGCTAAATGTTACACTACGAGGGCATATTTGTGATAGATGTCATAGAACAAAGCATAGTTACACTGAAAGAAAGTGGGCAATGCAAATAACTAATCTACAGTTGGCTTCATCAATGTCAGCACAATGCTTGACACGAGAATATTTTATGAAATTTAGAGCATCTATTCTGCAGAGATTGCATACATTTGTAAGGTATATAACCTTATTTCTTCATTAAGACCACACACAGTTGCACAAACTGATATTACCATTGTTCAAATAACTAGTCAGTACATCTCTGAAAAATGAAATATTCACCAAGGAAGTGTGAGACATTATATCAATAAATTGAAACCTGGAGTCGGAATCTGTCGCAAGCAAACAGATAAGAACAAACTGATTCTTACAGCCATAAAGTCAATGTCAATTGCTTTTAATATTTGCTACCTTATCATACAGAGGAATCATGAAGTAACCATTGTTGGGAGCGCAATCCGTCTGGTATTTCAGCGTTCCCTGCTTTGTGTATAGTTTAATCTGTAATGTAATCACAATCCATTAATGCAGAGAAAAAAATTCTGAAATGTCAATTCAAAGGGTATTTGCTCATGAATTCCTTTACACTTGTTAAACATAATTCAAACATCCCCAATGAAATTTATTCTCCAGTTTTACCCCAATTACAGACCAACATCAATGCAGAGAGAGGTAGAAGAGTCCAAAAGCAGTATCCCAGAAAAATTCCATTTTAGATCAGCCATAATATGAATGAATGACAGGACAAGCTCAAGGAGTTGAATAATCAACCCTTCCAGTGCTTCCTTCATTTTTGCAGTAAATATCAAGGGCCAACATCTCATCTTCTCACAGTTCCCTTTTAGAGTCACATATGCATCCCCACAGGAATTGTCAATGTGGTGAAACAATTTATAGTTGACAGGTATGGCTCAATGCTAGTGCTGTCAAATTGTGGGATCGTGTCTCTTACGATTGTGGGTTATAACCATAGAACAAAATGGCTGGAGTCGCTTAGCACTTTTGTGCAAGGTTGTTTATTTAGAACATCAAAAATTAAACTTACAAAAATAGTGAAAAGAAAACTGCCAATATTTATAAAAAGATATCTGCCACAAAAAACAATTATGTCCAGACATGTCCACTCTACATACTATGTCCAGAGTGAACTCCTGGCAACTCGATCTCACTCTCCCTACCAAAAGCAATCAGCCCAGTTTTTAGGCACCAAGACATACCGTCTTTCCAAAACCCAGCTCCCTCTTATTCCTTCTCTTTTCCAAAGAATAAGACTGCATTGACAAAGCAGGTAACCCAGTTTGCCCATCTTCATCACATTACAGCCAGACAATTGGTTGTTATGTCCAATTTCCACTTAAAGAATGTGGAACATCGTAGTTACTAATAGTGGAATTATTAGTCTTGGCAGCTAACACAAAGATCTTATTCCCATGCACAGCATATTATATTTTGATGTCTTAACTGAGACCTGTTGTTTGTTATTAACACAGTAACAGCTGCTATCTTGCCTGCCATCGAGGCCTCAGAAATTGGTGGGCCACTGAGACCTTAGACCTCTTTTATGCAACTTCTCAGTTAGTCACTGCAGCTTTAAGAATGTAACTTTGCAACTTTGCCCCTTCTCTCATGACTGTTTTATTTTAAAAGAGATGTAGCACGGTAGCAGGTCCTTCCAACCCAACCGGTCCATGCCACCCAATTGCACCCATATGACCAATCACTCCCATACTGGCTACTCTGCATTGGCTTCCTGTGTCTTTTAGAACTGATTTTAAAGTTCTCTTGTTTTTAAACTCTTAATGCTCTGGGGCCAGAGCACATCACAGAATCACATTTGTTTTATAATCCTGCTTGAGCTCAGGTCTTCTTCCGCCAGTCTTTAAAATTAAACAATCTCCCTCAAAAGATAATTGGCAGGTCAGCTTTTTAAAGAACTAGGTGCGTAAACTGTGGAATTCAATACCTAAAGCCATAAGAGATGCAAACCCAGTTGGCACTTTTAAACACCAGCTCAAAACCTATTTAATTAACTTTGCTTTTAACTAATATCTGTCTTTTTTTCATGTTTGCACTTTTATTCCATAGTAAAGCACTTTGAACTGCATCACCTGTATGAAAAGTGCTCTTTAAAGTTATTATTAATCAGTCTACTAAGCCATCCATACCTCTGGAAAGTGGGAGGAAACCCACATGGTCACTAATGTTGAAGAAGTGTTACGCTAACTACTACACTACAATATTTTCCACTTCCTTTGATCCAGAAGTTTATCCTTGGATCAATCCTATATTTGCAGCTATATAAGACCCTGGTCAGACCCCACTTGGAGTACTGTGCTCAGTTCGGGTCACCTCACTACAGGAAGGACGTGGAAGCCATAGAAAGGGTGCAGAGGAGATTTACAAGGATATTGCCTGGATTGGAGAGCATGCCGTATGAGAATAGGTTGAGTGAACTTGGCCTTTTCTCTTTGGAATGACAGAGGATGAGAGGTGACCTGATAGAGGTGTACATGATGATGAGAGACATTGATCATGTGGATAGTCAGAGATTTTTTCCCATGGCTAAAATGATTGCCACAAGAGGACACAAGTTTTAAGGTGCTGGGGAGTAGGTAGAGGAGATGTCAGGGTTAAGTTTTTTACTTAGAGAATGGAGTGTGTGTGGAATGGGCTGCTGGCAAAGGTGGTGGAGGCGGATATGATAGGGTCTTTTAAGAGAATTTTGGATAGGTACATGGAGCTCAGAAAAATAGAGGGCTATAGGTAAGCCTAGTAGTTTCTAAGGTAGGGAAATGTTCAGCACAGCTTTGTGGGCCGAAGGATCTGTATTGTGCTGTAGGTTTTCTATGTTTCTGTTTCTTCAGTTGACTCATTTTCAATCTCATTTCCTAAAGTTTCTTAATTCTCAGAGAGCTTCACAGACCAGAACCATAATGCATATGGCAGCATCCAAATAACAGCACTGTGCGTTCTTCTGCTCTTTTCTGTACTAGGATTGCTGCTTGACTATCTGATTAGCACAAGACTAAACCTGAGAGAGAGAAAGAGCACGAAGAAACAGGAACGGGAGGCGCAGCACGGGGTGAAGAGGCAGGCTGGCCGGGTAGGTAGAGGCGAGAGGGAGGCATCGGCCGGGCTGGGGGGAGTATGGCCGGAAGACAACTGCCGCCTAAGCGGTAGGCGTGTTTGGGAGGTAACTACCGGCCAGATGGGGGAAGACACCTGTCAGGTGAATGCAGGTGAATATCCGGGTAAAGGAATGCGTCTCTGACAGAGCAGTACTCCCGCCGTGAGTTCAGAAAGACCACAACGTGACGAAGGCAGCTCATTTTGCCCCTGATATGAATTACTGGGTGAGCCAGACTCTCCCTGATCCCAGCTGCCCCGCTCGGGGCTTTACAGCCAACAGCAACCCGGGCCTGCACTCACCTCAATTAACGAGTAGTTAATCTCCACGTCGGATTTCACGAATCCCCCGCACCCCACCACGATATCCTCGGCCTGAGCCAGACGGCAGCTGAGCGCTGTCAACAACAGCAGAACTGCCGCCAACCCCAGTAACCCCCTCGCCATACCACCGGTCCCACTCCCAGACCGCCGGTCTCCGCTGCTGTCCGCGCGCATGCGCCGCCAACAGACCGGGGAGCTCCAGTGACATCGCCACCCAGCGGCACCAGAGCCTCCTGCAACCGGTGACTCCCAAACAGCCCGGCGAGAAAGCAAACCAGATCAGATTTATTATCACTGGCATGTGATGTAAAATTTGTTAACTTAGCAGCAGCAGTTCAATGCAATACATAATCTAGCAGAGAAAGAAAAAATAGTAAGTAAAATAAGATATATCATAATAACAAATAAATCGATTACAGTATTAATTAATTAATTACAGTATAAAGGCCATTCGGCTCTACAATTCAACCACCAGGGGCAAGACATGTTAAAGTGCCGGGGTTAGGACTGAGCTTAAGTTACCACTCAATGCTCTTTAGTAAACTATTTAAGAACTTTTTAAAAGCTATTTATTAATGCTTTTTGGGAGGGTGATTTTAGATGCATATCATATTTATACTGAGTTAAATACTGTATATAATTAGTTTTGCTACAATAAGTGTATTGGACACTGGAAAAATGTTGAATTTCCCCTTGGGGATGAATAAAGTATCTATCTATCTATCTAATAGATTTTAAAAACGTGCAAAAACAGAAATACTGTATATTAAAAAGGTGAGGTAGTGTCCAAGGGTTCAATGTCCATTTAGGAATCGGATGGCAGAGGGGAAGAAGCTGGTCCTGAATCGCTGAGTTCAGGTACCTCCTACTGGTCATGCCCTGGGTGCTGGAGGCCCTTAATAATGGATGCTGCCTTTCTGAGACACCGCTCCCTAAAGATAAGGGTATCAAAAATAAACACATAAGAGAATAAGCTATTCAGCCCACAATGTCGTGCCAATCGTAAGACCCATTTATACTAAATGCCCTCTTTTGTATTATCCATCTCCATTCATATTAATATGTATATCTAAAAGCCTCTAAAACTCCACCAAACTGCCAGCTTCCACTCCTATCCCTGGTAATCCTCCTATCACCCCCTGCTTAAAAATCTTGCCCCTGCCTGCTGCAGTAAAATTACCCACTTGGTTAGGTTCAGGAACAACTATCAGGCTCTTGAACCAGCAGAGATATCTCCACTCAACTTCTCAGCCTCTGACTGAACTATCCCTGCACCCTATGGGTTAACTTTCAAGAACGCTTCATCTCATGTTCTTGATATCTATTTATTTATTTATTTATTTATTTATTACCTTTTTTTTTCTTATTATTATATTTTTTTCTTTTAAATTGCAGTCCACTGTCTTTTATACATTGTCTGTTTCACCGTCCAGCAGGGCATGGTCTTTCAGTGATTATATTCTTTCTTCGATTTTCAGTGTATGCCCACACAAAAATGAATTTCAGGTCTGTATATGGTGACATATGTACTTTGATAATAAACTTACTTTGAAGATATTGAGCATGACACAAAATGGAAACGAGATGCTGAAATACGAAGCAACAGGCAAACACGGGCAGGCTCAGGGCTACTGAGATCTCACAGCACCTATGTAGTGAGCATTACCCAAAATGCTCCATTACCAGTTTGAAAAATCAAAAAGAGTATTAGACTGTGAGGAAGAAATTTGTAGAATTCAAGCGGGATTCAGTCTGGAGAAAGTTCTTTTGGGAGTTAGGAAAATCAAACAAGGCAAGGGAATACACTTTTGGCATATCTGCACCAACCAAAGAGTGCTATCCTGTCTAAACCTACTTTCCAGCATTAGGCCCAAGTGGCATTGGTATTGTTTTATTATCACTTGTACCTATGAATGGTTTACTGTATATAATTTATTTTGAATAAAGTATATTTTGTTTAATAAAAAACAAAAAAATACTGTTAAAATCTGTTTTGTATGTGTCCACACAGATAAATTATACTGAGGTAGTGAAAGGCAAACATTGAAAAATATTGTAATACAATTAGAGAAAAGTGCAGTGTAGGGAGACAAATAAATTACAAGGACCATGACAAGGCTGATTAGGAGAGAGTTCAAGAGTTCATCTTTATTGTATAATAGGTCCATTCAAAAATTTTATAGTAGTGTGATAGAAGCTGTCTTTGTCTGGTAGTTCATGCTCTCAGGCTTTTTAATCATTTGCCTGATGGGAGAGAGAGAGAATGACTGGTGAGAGTCCAGGATTACATTAGCTACTTTTCCCAGGCAGCAGGAAGTGCAGACTGATTCATGGGAGAGGAGTTGGTTTCTGTGATGGACTGGGCTGCATTCACAATTCTAGTCTCAGGCAGAGAAGTTGCCATAATCGAGCTGTGGTGCAGCCAGAGCGGATGCCGTCTATGGTGCATCTACAGAATAAAAATTGGTAAGGTTCATTGGTCATAGTATCCATGTGTCTGAACCAGCACAAATCATTGGTGATATTTGTGGTGAACTATGTGCCTGTCGGGACATGCCCCTGCTGACTGCTCCTGTGGCTCCTCCCACAGGCCCCTGTATAAAGGAGATCTGCGGCCTGACGCTCGGCCTCAGTCTCCAAGACATTGTATGATAGACACTCACTCCTGGTTCCTTCTTCCAGTCAATAAAAGCCGATATCTCGCCTTACGTCTCAGTGTGAGTTATTGATGGTGCATCAATATTGACACCTAATAATTTGAAGTTCAGAATCATTCACACCTCAGCACCATTGATACCGACAGGGAAACGTGCTCCATTTCCCTTCCAGGTGTGAATGACTAGCTCTTTCATTTTACTGACCTTGTGGAAAAGGTTATAGCCATGCAGGTCACAATTCTACAACTCTTCAAGTACCATCTAAGGTTCCTACCCACTACCACACTTTTGACAGAGTTCCAGGCCTCTACCACCTACCTTGATGGAAAAAATTATTTAAATTATCATCTCCCCTCAAATCCTTACAATTACCTTAAATCTATTGCCCCCATTTTTGAAACCTCTCCTAAGGAAAACAGATCCTTCCTTTTACTCAAGGTAGTCCCCCCAACAACAGGGCAGCACAGTAGTGTAGTGGTTAGTACAATGCTTTACAGTACCAGCAACCCAGGTTCAATTCCTGCCGCTGTCCTGAAAGGAGTTTGCACATTCTCCCCTTGACCGCACAGGTTTCCTCCAGATGACCTGATTTCCTCCCGCAGTCCAAAGGTTAATTGGTCATTACAACCAATGATTAGGCTAGAATTAAATTGGGGATTTGCTGGGCAGCGCAGCTTGAAGGGCCGGAAAGGCCTATTCCACACTGTATCTCAATAAATAAAGTACCAGAACAGTGATCAAGCAATGGTCAAATTAATACTAAGCATGATCTTTTGTTTAATTAAGCTTACCCAAATGAATTACATCACATTTTACTGGTGAAATATTATCTGGCAATTTTTTGCAAGAGTGACCTTAGAGGTTTAGAAAATTATGAGAAGCATAGATAGGATACACAGAATCTTAACCTCAGGGAACAGGTTTAAGATGACGGGAGAAGAGCTGAGGGGCAAATTTTTCCCCACAGAAGGTGGTAAATGAGCTTTCAGAGGAAGTGACAGAAATAGGTACTATTAAATGTACCAGTACCCAATAGTAAGGGGGCAAAGGAATAAGGGCCCAAAGTGGGCAAAGTAACAAGGTTGGAATCAGACGAGCATTAATGAAGTGGGCCACAAGGTTCTCCCTTTGTGCTGCATTCCATGATTCGCTGATCCATGTGACAGATGTACTTTGCAAGTGAATTTGCACAAAACATACAGTCTCTTACTGCCACAGATAAGTTGCTAAAAGATTTTGGTAGGTAACCTCCGCCTTAGGTCCAGTTGACCTACTTGCAAATATATAAAGAAAGCAGATTCAAAGCCAGCTACTACAAACTTTATTATTTGTTCATCCATCATGATTTATAACATTGTACACCGTTGTCAAAAATAAATGTAGTACCATAATGCACCATCTGTTTTGATGCCTTGAAACCATTATTCAGGTTCTCATTTATAGGTACTACATATAAATATTTAAATAAAGCAACAATTTATCTTAAACAAAATTTTCAAATCTACAAAGTATATGAAAATACTCATTTTATACAAATTTTTTATAAACATATACCAGGTGCCAACTTAAAGGTTTTATATTTAAGTTTAACATTTTGTGTACCATATCCAATTTGGATGAAAACAAAAAGAACAATGATGCTACAAAAGACCAGAGTCCATTGCCATTTTGTAGAAGATTCCTTTTTTGTGTACGAGATTAGGTATGGTATCAAACTCTACCATCTGACCCTTGTCCAGAACCAGAACCCTGCAAAAATAAAATATCATGTTAGAAACCTCAAGAAAACATCTGTGACCTTGGGACTATCAGCTATTTTCCAATTTACAGTTAGCTATTATGAACAATTGCTTACTTACATATTGAACCTTAGAGAATGTGCATCCATACTCATGATACTGTCACAAGGAAAATGAAACAAAAGTGTTTCTATTATTAATATTGCTGAACAAATCACATGGGCCTGAAATTTTGTGGGAAATATTCATAACTTGTGCAACTTTGGGACTGCTAACCATTCCAGTGCAGAAATCTCTAAAGTCAGGGATTCACCACTGAACTGAATTGTGCTCAAAAGGTGCAATTAGTCCAGTGATGGGGAGGACAGGAGATGTGGGCTGTGTTAAGCATAATTCAGCCCAAAATGTTCAAGAACGTGTTTAATTGTCTGAAAGCACTTTTAACATTTTTAAGCAACACACACAAAATGCTGGAGGAACTCAGCAGGTCAGGCAGCATCTATGGAAAACAGTCGACATTTCAGGCTGAGAGCCTTCATCAGGACTCCTTCAACATTGTTAAAGTTTTTTCTCTTAAAATTCAGCACTGTGCAACAATCAGGCACATATATGTAGTGAGGGTGCCCAAGACTTTTGCACAGTACTGTATTTGTCAATGTGGAGCAGAGATGTGGCAGAGGAGTGCTGGAGGAGAGATGGCACGGGTGTAGATACACCCAGGCCCAAGTCACCAGACAAGGTCATTTGATGCTTAACAATTGGCTTATTGATCATTACAGAATCTCTCTCTGGTACCTGCCACTTCCTCCCCTCTCCCTTTCCCTAACCATGATACCCCTCTCCTTGCCACCTTCCTATTCTCAGTCCACAGTAGAGACCCATATCAGAATCAGGTTTATCACTTACCAATGTCATGAAGTTTTTTTTTTGTGTGGCAGCAGTACAGTGCAATACATAAAATTATTACATATAAAAAAAGACAGTACTGTATTGTCAGACATTCCGAACCATCGATTGTTGTAATACTTTGACAAGTGTGGCCAAGTAGGGGGTGTTGCATAGCCAGCTGTGGAAGCTTTCCCCATCCTTCTGTTAATGAATGGTCCAAATTTATTTGGCATCACTGTCCAGAAGATCCTTACCACCATATTCTATCCAATGGATTTTCAGAAGTTTTGGATGCTCAGCAGTGAGCATTACTACTGATTTTGAAATATTAACCACAACACAAAGTATAGATTTTATTAACTTTCTTTTGGTGTAGACAATTGCTCCTAGCTTGCAACACTCAATGGCATCATTGTAGTTTGCTTCAGCGGATTCACTTTGGTCTTCCGTCTCAGCTCATACATAGTGGAATTGGCAAAGCACTAATTCTTCAAATTTATTGCAGTGGCTCTACCAGAAGTTGGCATTGCCGGTAATTTTATCTCTCATTGGCAAAATTAAAACAAAGTGTTATCTGCTGAACCAATTGACATCCATCTGGTCTGGTCTTGACCTAACTACAATGATAGAGGTCAGGATAACAACCTTGCTGCATTATTTATACTAATTATCATTACTTTAACTATTTGGTTTACAATAAAAAAGCTACATAAATCAGTTGCGGATTCTGACTTTCAAGTAATTTAAGTAATATGCCTGCACGTCGCAAAAATACTCAAATTCTAACAGTGAAATAAAACATAGGAATTATATATCTTGTTAAAAACAAAATAAACTAATTTTAAACTAGGACTTGCTTCTCTATTCCTTGTTACTGTAAAGAGTTAACATATAGTTTAATTATTCATACTTGGTGGCATTTTAGATAATCACTGGACTATTGTCAGAATCAGATTTATCATCACTGGCATGTGACGTGAAATTTGTTAACTTAGCAGCAGCAGTTCAATGTAATACATAATCTAGCAAAGAGAGAAAAAATAATAATATAAAACATAAGTAAATTATGTATATTGAATAATTTTTTTTAATGTGCAAAAACAGAAATACTGTATAGACAATCCCTGGGTTATGAAAAAGTTCCATTCCTGAGTCCGTCTTTAAGTCATATTTGTACATAAGTCAGAACAAGTACATCTGATATTATTTAGCGTCAGTTAGTCCAACGTTTGTCTTAGTATATAGTATACATTTTACCTTTATATGCATATAAAACACTTCAGAAACATATGTATTCCAATAATTAAACCGCTGCATTCTTGGTAATAATCGTAGCTTTCATCGGGGCAGGGCCTTTCACATGCTCTATTATTCTCACTTTATTCTTTAAAATTGTTCCGATCGTTGACCAACTGTAGCCTAACGTTTTTCCAATGGCTGATGATGTTTCACCTCTTTCCAAATGCTTTATTATTTCCACTTTATTTTCAATTGTGATCATCTCCCGTCAACGGAACAGAAACACTACGGGTGGCGGGTCTTGAGCTCCACCGGGTCCTAAGGAAACCCACACTGAATTCCCCGGGTCCTAAAGTCTACCGCACCTGCACTGAGATTAAATGGGACAAGTGGAGGCTGTCCTGGGTTTGGGTATTCCTCAATATTCAGTGTGGGAATTTAAACTGGAGGTGGCGGTGCTTTGTTTTTTTTACGAGGTTCAGTTGCGAGCTCGACATTAACCCGGTGCACTCGGGAGTGGTCTGTCACTGGATTGAACTCGGGAACCTCTGTTCTCGAGCCCGGCGCTGATCTCACTGTGCCACCAGCCGACCAGAAAAGGCTGGGGGGGGGGGGGGGGGTCAGGGTGAAACTTGCTAAGAAAAATTTAAGCCAAATACAAAGTTACACACTCAACACAGTGTCAACGGCAATGAGTTAAAATGGCGGAAGGCATCGCAATCCGACTTAAAATGGCAGACAGCGTTCTCCTTCCTCGGTTCGTTAAGTATGAGTTGTTTGTAAGTCAGATGGTCGAAACTCGGGAACTACCTGTATATTAAAAAAGTGAGGTCGTATCCAAAGCTTCAAAGTCCATTCAGGAATCAGATGGCAGAGGGGAAGAAGCTGTTCCTGAATCGCTGAGTGTGTGTCTTCAGGCTTCTGCATCTCCTACCTGATGGTAACAGTGAGAAAAGGGCATGTCCAGGGTGCTGGAGGTCCTTAATAATGTACGCTGACATTCTGAGTCACCACTCCTTGAAGATGTCCTGGTTACTTTGTGGGCTAGTACCCAAGATGGAGCTGACTAGATTTACAACCTTCTGCAGCTTCTTTTAGTCCTGTGCAGTAGCCCCTCCACACCAGACAGTGATGCAGCCTGTCAGAATGCTCTCCACAGCACAAGTATAGAAGTTTTTGAGTGTATTTGTTGACATGCCAAATCACTTCTGATAAAAGTATAGCCACTGTCTTGCCTTCTTTATGACTACATCAATGTGTTAGGACCAGGTTAGATCCTCAGAGATCTTGACACCCAGGAACTTGAAGCTGCTCACTCTCTCCACTTCTGATCCCTCTATGAGGATTGGTATGTGTTCCTTGTCTTACCCTTCCTGGTCCACAATCAGCTCTTTTGTCTTACTGACATTGAGTGCCAGGTTGTTGCTGCAGTATCACTCCACTAGTTGGCATATCTCACTCCTGTACACCCTCTCATCACCACCTGAGATTCTACCAACAATGATTGTTTCATTAGCAAATTTGTAGATGGTATTTGAGCTACGCCTAGCCACACAGTCACGTTTATACAGAGTAGATCAGTGGGCTAAGCACACACCCCCGAGGTGCATCAGTGTTGACTTTTAAATTTTCCATATTCTAACCAGAGGAAGCACAAACCAGTTTTCATACAGACTAGGTTCTGCACTCTTCTCAGCAGAAATTGGAAGTACTTAGTGGGGAAAACGATGGCTTGAATAAACATATTTCCAAATTTTAAGTTACTCAATTCCAAAATTAGCCCATCAGTTTATTTTTACAACAGCTCAGGTTTCTATTATTGCCACTATTTAATAACTTGAAATCTTTATCTCTGAAGTTTTTTTTAAAAAAAGCAACTGGTATGATTTACGTTGATTAACTTAAAAGTGAAACCTAATGACTGGAATTGTCCGTTTGGAACCCACTATTTGCCTAGAGATTTCAACTGTAATATTCTTTTCAGCTTTCATGATGCCAATAGAAAGCAGCACCTTTGTTCAAATATGCAGCTAAATGCAGGTGATGAGTTGCTTCAGAAAACATGGCTGTTCATCATACAGACAAAATGACTTCACTTGTGCCATAAAATAAGACAAATTGGAGAACATGGATATGTTCCACTACCATGTGCAATTACCCAACACAAAAATTGCTTGCTGCAGGATTGATGCTCAATTACCGTGTATAATCCATAATGGTGTTGAGACGATGTGCTATGGTGAGTACAGTGCATTCATCAAACTGGTTTCTTATCGTTGACTGGATGAGTTTGTCTGTTTCTAGATCTACAGCAGCTGTGGCTTCATCAAGAACTAATACTTTGGATTTCCGAAGAAGTGCTCGTGCTAAACAAATCAGTTGTCGCTGTCCAACACTGAAATCACAAAAAAAATGTAGATTTTTTTTAATTCAGTTTTTCTTCTTTGGAATTCCTCAAAAATAAATAGTCATAGAATGTGTAACACACACAAAATACTGGAGGAACTCAGCAGGTCAGGCAGCATCTATGGAAATTTATAACAGTCAATGTTTCGGGCCATAAACATTCATCCTCCTGATCTGCTAAGTTCTTTCAACATTTTGTGTGTGTTGCTCTGGATTTCCAGCATCTGCACTGAATCTCTTGTGTTTAGAACTCATTTAAATTAAGTGAGTTTTGTCTGCTTACAGTGTTAAGGGCACAATCACTCAAAGGTAAATTTCCTCTGCTTAACCCACCTCCATCATAAAATATCAGGACAACAGCTCCAGTACAAAGTTAGAACCAATCAGTTTCAGAATTAAATATGTTTGATCGAATCCTTTTGTGGTTGTCCAATACAATAAACTAAATGCCATTAGCAAACAATCTGTCCTATGATCTTCTGACCAATCATTCTGTCAAACCACCTCACCACATCCAGTTATTTCTGATGAACAGAAATCCTTGGACACGGTTTAAAAATATTTAAAAAAAAATAAACTGCTAAATTCAACTTAAGTGAAATTATAATGAGATAATATATAGATAGTCTTATTGAATATGAGGCAGCAATTATCATCGGAGTAACTGAAACTGGGCACGTGATGGAAGACTTGGGGGAAACAATGACCACAATTCTGTAAGTTTTAAGATAATTATGGGGAAGGGGGTTGAGGGTGGTTGTGGAGGGAGGCCGATTTTAAAAGAGAGTGCCTGGGAAAAATAAATTGCTTGCAGATGTTTGTGAGTAAAATGATCTCTTTTAAAAGATTCCCATTTGTAGGACAAGTTCCATGTTCTAGCAAGAGTGAAAGGCAAAAATATCAAGATTAAGTCAATCTTAAAAGAAAAAGGATATTGAAAGGGGAAAAACACAAGTATATGACATATATGTAGACCTTCAACTCAGCACATCTTTTGAGGAATATAGCAATGAACAGAGTGCATGGGAGAGAACTTAAAGAAATTAGGATAGATGGGACCATGAAATACCCTTGGCAAACTAAGGCATTCTATGAGTATATCAGGAGCAAGCGGGGTATCCAGGGAAACAGTGTAGTAACCTATATGTGGAACAGAGTGTATTTTAAAATTTTAAATGAGCATCTCTCATCTGTAATCATCAAGATAGTAGTTCAGGGAGTACATTGATGGTCTGCATAATGTCAATAGTAAGAAAGTGGAGGCATTAGACATCATTAAACACACTAGGGTTGATATATCCCTTGGTTCAGAAGGAATCTTTCCCAGGTTGCTATAGGAAGCAAGAAAAGGGATAACAAAGACTCTGACAGAGGTATCTGCATCTTCATTAGCCACTAGTGAGATATTAGAAGACTGGGGACAACTGAGGTAGTCCCTTTATTTAAAGAAAGGCAGCTGGGTTAAGTCTGTTAAGTACAGGCTATTCAGCCATATTCAGTTGATAGGGAAAATATTCAAGAAAAATTTAACTGTTATTTATGTGGGCCCAAAGCTACAGTTAAGTTCAGATGTGGTTGTGCTAGGTCTCGCACACATCTCGTAGATCCTTGCTGCAATGCACAAGTGTGGTAAACCATCACATCCCAATATATGCATTGCAGCCAGTGGTAGTTCTCCAAGGAACTGGTGGTGAAGATTCAGTACATTCCAATAAAGAAAAATTAGAAATAGCTGGAGTAGAATATGGCGGTACAATTTGTGTTGAATAAATTCACAAACTGAATGGCCACAACCCTCTTGGTTAGCTATTTCCTCTGGTTAAAGGAATTTCCCATCTCTCTTGAATCACCAACACCTATTTTGAGACTGTGACCTTTGTTCTAGGCAACCAGCCAGGGGAAACATTATCACTCTATTTACCGGTCATGCCCAGAAGATTTCTATACATTTCAATGTGATCCCTTATCTTTAAAAAAAATCAAAAATGCACCCAATAGGCTATCACTTTCTTTTGACACAATGATATGAATTTGTCCAGTTTTCTTTGCTTCTTAAATCGAGGCAATAATGGAACAAAAGATCCTTGTATACATTGAAACACAAGAAACAAAGCTGCTTTAATCTCAACATTCTCCCTCAGGTGGGTGTCATAGAAATCAGCTTAGCCTAGCACGGGGGTCGGCAACCCGCGGCTCCGGAGCCACATGCGGCTCTTTTACGTCTGTGCTGCGGCTCCCTGTTGCTTTGGGAAATAATTGGTCAGTATTTAATTAAAATGTATTTTATGTTAGTTTGTTAGTTTTTGAAATGTAATTCTAAATTTGAAGATTATGGTGATCTTGTACAATCTAAATAAGACGTTGTGGCGACATTGGAACTGGCTCACAATTAGCCAGCGTTCAGGCTAAGGGAGATAGCCTACGGAGGTTTGTGAGTACATGTCTTTTGCAGCTTCCGCGCCCATGGGGGGGCAGGTTGAGGGAGGCTTAAAAGCAAGGCTGTTTAGTTCGAATAAAGCTATCTTTGATTGCAGTTTATTGACTGCGTGTAGCACACCGCTACAACGTGTTTTTATCGCTGGCTGTCCAGAGGGGAGGTGCTGAAACGCTTTGTCGCGTGTCTGGAAGAAGTGAAAACTTTCCTGGGCAGCAAAGGGCTCACCTTTCCTGAGCTGGAACAGCCAGAGTGCCTGTAAAAGCTACACTTCATGGTAGACATGACAGCGCACCTGAACACGCTGAACACAGCTCTTTAGGGGAAAGGACGTACAGCCCTACACATGTCGGAGGATGTTTTGGCATTTGAGCGCAAGTTGACAGTGCTTGCCAGAGATTTACAGAAAGGCACATTGTCTCACTTCCACAATTTGAGAGAGTTCAAACAAGGTCACGACATGATAAATTCGGAGTATTTACATTCTGCAATCATCGCAATGCAAACATCATTTGGGAAACGCTTCTGTGAGTTCAGAGAGGAAAAAAAACACATTATCCTTCCCGGTCACTCCCCTAAGCATCGATCCATCCCTACTGAATACGACTGCATTGTCAGGTGTGAGTCAACCTGACCAAGTATGATAAATATTTTAATTGCCTATTATTTTACGTATATTCATATGTTTTCATTGTTCAGTGAAATAGTTCTTTTATTTTTCAGGTTGACAGCTGGCTGACATTATTTTTGGTTTGCTGCTGGCGGCAAATTTAAGTTTGGCGTTTTTCATAAATACAAGAAGGACTCAAATAGACATTGAGTATTTTACTTAAAAGTAACCTTCAACCCAACGTCTTTTTTTCGGAGTTCAAAATGTTTTTGTTGCATGCAGAAATGTAATTTCATTTTCTCTGCAGGAGTTCATCAATTTCATAAATGCAACACATTATAGTTTGTTTATACATAGCATAAAGGCAAAAAAAACGTTGTTTGCAGTGTTATTTCATTTTAAATGTCAAACGGGTTTTGCGGCTCCCAGTGTTTTCTTTTCTGTGGGAAATGGGTCCAAGTGGCTCTTTCAGTGGTAAAGGTTGCTGACCCTTGTCCTAGCATAAAAACATTGTTCGAAACCAAATGATTAATAATCAACATTCCTGTGTTTCTTTTACCATTAAGATCAATTTTAGTAGCCTTTCCCTCAAACTTCCTGCTACTTGCTCTTTAAGGATCATGGCAAAGCAAACTGAGAGTTTCAAACTTACCCTACATTTGCCCAAGAAAGTAATCAGACAGCTAGCTAATCTCACTTTGCTGTTTCATAAACTTATGTACAACTTGCAGTAAGTTTAATAAAACCTGAAATCCAGAAGGACCACTTAAGGACGCCATCATGGATGATGAGAAACAAAATGCAATACTAATAGTACATTATGAGACTTGCTGTCTGCTAATTGGCAATTACTGAAATTGCAAGTCATAACTAGAAATAACTTCATAATATATATCACTCTTTTACAACCAAATTCTGAGCAGGGCATATGAAATTTTAAAAAAATAAACAAAATTTAGGAAGCTTCGGGATTTCGGAAGGCTCGAATTGTGCAGGTCTCCTAGAATGTGCCAGTATTAGTCTACCTGACTGGATGAAAGTACACGACTCCCTATGGAGGTTGGAATCAAGCCCACTCCATTAAATTTTGCTCACAGGAAATCTGTGCTGCATCACTGCACTTCTATCGGAACATCTGACATGGATGTGTAGACTTAATCAGATTTCCCAGCATTCAGACAGAGAAGTCTGCCCTCTGAGGCTACACCAGTTAATTAAACTCCAGCAGATCCTTTGATGCAAATTGAAAGAAACTGCCAAGAAAAACAAAATACAATTTCCTTTCTTACAATTTCAATTGATTTAAAGCTATGCAATTATCTTTAGTTTTATTAAATTATTTCAAACAAATCAATTATTTTTATATAAATTGTGTCCAAGTATTCCTCAAGGTTGGGACATTTACATAGATTTGATTTAATTGAGAGCTGTTATGCCTAGGGATGGGTCACAGTCATCCAGGGAATGGAGTACAGTACTTTTGTTACATTTTGGCAGATCCTGCCGTTCTGACCAGCTGTAAGTCAAGTTCTCAGCAGAAGTCTGCACAAGTGCCTCCTGCCACTGTCACCCATACTTTGGTTGTTTGTTGCTGTAAAAATAAACTGCAAAAGCTAAATTAGCAAAACAATTTATTCCCTGATTATTAATTTTGATTTGAGCACGTTTTTATACTTTATCACCACCGCAGACATCTGTATTTACCTCAGATTCTCCCCTCCTTCGGAGCATTCATGATTCAATTTGTTTGAAAGACCAGACACGAATGCATTCAGGTGAGCCAGTTCCAGAGCACTCCATATTTCTGCATCAGAGTACTTATCAAAGGGATCCAAATTCATTCGAAGTGAACCCGAAAACAATATTGGGTCCTATCAATGAATTACATATAACACTTGATTATTATGAGATTTATAGATTAACATTATCAATATCAGGCTTAAAACATTAATTCCAAAGTGTTCAATTGCTTACCTGAGGTATTATTGTAATCTGAAGCCTGAGATCATGTAGGCCTATTTTTGTAATGTCAATTCCATCGATGTATATTTGTCCTTGAGCCGGTTCAATTATTCGAAATAGGCCAAGTGCAAAAGATGATTTCCCAGCTCCTGTTCTTCCTACTATACCAATCTATGAGAAAAAGTAACAGCATAGTCAGTGAGAACAATAGCTCATCTGGTTGTGAAGATAACAAAAGAAAAACAAATAAGATTTAGATGTCTGGAGGAACATACCAAAACTGTAAAACCGTTCCTTTAATTTAGGTGGTAGACTCATAAATCAAACAAACTAGCAGTTCAAAAAGAGGAGAATAGTCTTAAGTTAAATGTTAAGCCTTTTGTAACAAAAATGAATACTTTTTAAGATTTTCATAGAATTACTTCACCAATATTCAGATAGCTTTAAATTTACAAGAGTCAGCAAAAGGGTTGCTTGGGGAAAAGAAAAAACTGGCCAGTCTTCAGCTTCTTTTAGTGCAAATGTGTGAACCAAGCTGTCATACAATCTGTCATATTCCATACTATGACTCAGCAGATTCTCAAGCATCAAACCACGACACAGTTGTGGTCCATTTGGAGAGGTGGTACTGGTGTGGATGCTACGTATATCCAAAAATATAAGGGAGTCTTGTCCCAAACAAAGAGTAGCAGAGACAATTCGGTCACACACTTTGGTAGAAGAATTGAAGGGGCTGATTATTTCCTAAGTGGAGAGCAAGTACAAAAATCTGAAGTGCAAAGGGACCTGGGTGTCCTTGTGCAGGGTTCCCTGAAGGTTAGTTTGCAGATTTAATCTGTGGTGGTGAAGGCAACTGAGACGTTAGCATTCACTTCAAGAGGACTAGAACATAGAAGTAAAGATGTAATGTTGAGACTTTATAAAGCACAGTGAGGCCTCACTTGGGAGTATTGTGAGCAGTTTTGGGCCCCTCATTTTAGAAAGAATGTGCTGAAACTAGAGAGGGTTCAAAGGAGGTTCTCAAAATGATTCCAGGATTGAACAGTTTGATGGCTCTGGGCCTGTATTCACTGGAATTCAGAAGAATAAGGGGTGACCTGATTGAAACTTATTGAAAGGTGAAAGGTCTTGATAAGACTGGATGCAGAGAGGATGCTTTCTATGGTGGGAGAGTCTAAGACCAGACAGCAGCCTCAGAATAGAGGGGCATCCTTTGAGAAGAGAGATGAGGAGGAATTTCTTTAGCCAGTGAGTGGTGAATCTGTGGAATTCTTTGCTACAGGCAGCTGTGGAGGCCAAATTTTATGCATATTTAAGGCAAAGGTTGATAGATTCTTGATTGGTCAGGGCATGAAGAGAATGGGGGGGGAGCAAGAGATTGGGGCGGAGAGGAAAACTAGATCAGCCATGATAAAATAGTGGAGCAGGCTCCATGGGCCAAATGACCTAATTCTACTCCTATATCTTACAACTAAATTCCCCAAAAAGTTCAACTGGAACAGCAAAATTCCCATCAATTTATTTGATAGCATTAAGTGTGTAATTGTGAAGTCAACATGCACATTAAAGTATCATTGAATATAATATACAAACATCACTAATGTGCATTCAGTACTCATCACCATGCCAAGAGAAGACTTATCAAACTTAAATCAGTGAAACCCAAAATCAGATCAATCCTCAAATTTAGGAGAAAAACAGCATTTGACAAAAATATAATTTTAAATGGTCTTACAAGTATTCGCATAACAAATAAAAACTCAGCTGCAGGTTATAGTCAATAAAGAGTTCAGCTAAAAAAGAATAACATTTACAATCAATAGCAAGTTTAGAACAAGCACCAACTCAGTTAAATATTACCATTACTCAGTTCTACTGGTCATCAGATCATTTTTCCCACTAACCTTTTCACCTCCATTTATAGAGAGTGTAATATCCTTCAAAGCCAAGTCCAGATCTGTCCTATACCGTAATGCATAATTTATAAATTCTATCTTTCCTTCCCAAGGCCATGTTTGAGGTGGTTGACTCTCTTTTATAACCCAACGTGCCTAAGTAGAAGAAAAAAAATCTGTAATATTTATCTTAATAGATGCTGCCAGATATTCATAAGACATCATATTTGAAGAATCTCCCTTTGTGGGATAAAAGAGAATAAACTAGGAACGACTGTGAACGGAAAGAAAAAGTCAACCTTTTACATCTTGAACACTTCATTAGAACTGGAAAATAAAGAAAACATTAAATTTCAGTAGTACGCAAGATGGGAGAATGCTGTAGATGGTCCATTTTTCAGAGGCATATAGGAGGGCAGTGCCATGTACTAATTCTGAGATCTTGATTTTGAATCTACTCTTCAATTGACTACACTGACAAAGAAGGCAGCGGTTGAAATCATTATTGATATCTACTTTCACCAGGAGATGGCTCCCAAGATATGGGAAGTGGTCAATATTCATGACTTATTTATTATTCCCCTCAATCCCATTCTCCTGCCTTCTTCCCTTAACCTCTGATGCCTTAATAATCAAGAAACTATCAATTCTGCTTTAAATTGATCCATGACTTGGTCTCTACAGTCATCTGTGGGAACAAATTCCACAGATTCACCACTCTCTGGCTAAAGAAATTCATCATCATTTCTGTTCTAAAAAGACATCTTTCTATTCTGAGGCTATGTCATCTGGTCCTAGACTCCCCCACTGTAGGGAGATTCCTCTCCACATCCATTCTATCTTGACCTATCAATATTTGATAGATTTCAATGAGATTTTTCCACTCCCCCCTCCATTCTTTTAAACTCCAGCAATTGGAGGCCCAGAAGCATCCTCATACATTAACCTTTTTTCTAGAGTTGTGGATCAATGGATACATTAGACTCTTTTTTTTCCAAAGCTTACAAACCTATATTTTGTAAATGGACATAAGATTGAACTCAGATGTGCTATACTCCCCCTTGATTCAGTGAGAACACACCTTTATTTCTTTTCTTTCAAATTTAGTCTTACCTCTTTTGGAGTATCAAAATACTGCTGCACTCTTTCCACTGCAACAATATTAGTTTCTACTTCTGAAGACATGCGTACCAGCCAGTTTAATGTTGCTGTTATCTAAATGATAATAAAACCAATTTACAAATAAAATCAATTAGTTAATACAATTAACATTATTAAATATATGCATTATAGACTGGATAGGACTCTTTACTTTAAACCTGTGCTTAAATCAAACAGAATAGAAATCCCAAAAAGTGCCAATATTAAACAATTACAAGAATTTCCAAATACCTGGCCCTCAATAAAACTAAATTACTGACAAAAATATTGCAGATTGCAGTAAAGCAACAAAAATAAAAACAAATTTTGTGGAGTCTATTTTTTTATTTTCCTGTTTGCTTAAGTATAAGAAATAATTATTTTATATTTTCATATTAGAAACTCCAGATCCTTTAGAAAATATACCAAGCCATGCTTAATATTACATGATTTTGCAATTGGTATCACATCTATTGACCATCAGCTTTTGCATTCTTTAAAAGGTTCAAATCAAAAGTCTAATGAAATAGTCCTTCATTCATTTTAAGAGACCTAAAGCAGCAATCAAAAAGCTCAACGCCATTCAAAGAAAGGCAGGGTAATCAAGGACATACTATTACTTACACAAGAAACAAAAAGCAAGAGTATGGCATGTGCCCCTTGAGCCTGCTCCACTATTCAATGAGATCATGACTGGTTTCTGCCTCAATAAAATTCTCTTGCTCATTGATCATATTCTTCATTTTCTTTAAAATCCTGGTCTATCAATTTCTATTTCAAAAACAACCTTGACAAAGCCCCCACAGCTCTCTCAGAGGGAAATGTGAAGACACTCTTAGTCTGAATGAATAAATTTCATCTCATTTTAGTCCTTAATGTCCCAACCCCTTTCTTCAACTGCCTTGATGTGAATGTACCAAAGCATGGTTAATAAGTTTGCAGATGATACTAAAATAGGTAGTGTTTGTTGTGGATAGCATAGAAGGTAATGAAAATTACACAAAGAGGTATATGGGTTGAGGACTTGCAAATGGCTTTCAATCCAAGTAAATGTTGGCTAATGCATTTTAGGAGATCAAACCAGGATAGGACTTGTACAGTGAATTGTAGGGCCCTGGTGAGTGTTATGGAACAGAGGGAGCCAAGGGAAAAGGAAAAAAATTCTTACATATTGTACCCGTCAGTGTTATCTTATTGCATGTGCTCTGTAATGATACAACACAGAAATAAGTCTTGCATTATTACAGCACATACCAGTGATTTTTGATATCTTCTTCATCATCTATGATTTTATTTACACACAAGTTGCAAAATATCAGGAATACCAACATCACTTTATATCAATGTTTAATTAAAAGAGCAAAGTTATTTGGTACTTAATCAATACTCCCATCAGTTTTTGGTGGATACAGAAAGATTTACAAATACCTTTAATGTAATTGATTGAGTTAGTTGGTGTTGGGTGACATGACTTTCCTATGCTATGTTTCATTTATTAGACTGTTTCTGATTTATTGTTACGCTGTACACAAAAGTTCTGGAAGCTCAGATGCATCACATGTCACAGTTAGTACTACAGTAACATTTATCCCTGAGTCAGAAGATCTCCATTGCAGCAATCAGGCAATGGGCATTGGGGACTGGGTTCCTAAGTTCAAGTGGGGATGATTTGGAGGCATTGGAATTGTTGAAAGATCTGTGGTAACTTCAGAGCAATGAGATGGTTGGTGCTGTATGAATAAAAGGCAAGATATTGGTTTCAGATGGGGCTAGTGAAGCACAGCAATGACTTGCTGCTAGCAAACAAAACTAATAAATACTTTATTAATCACACTTTCTCCTCAGAAACTATCACTGCAATCAATAGCCTGTAACTTTCCTTTCGGAGTTGAGCTTTGAAACAACCTGTACGACCTGACATTTTTAAGTAAGTAGTTCTTATTGTAATTTGTAGTTTTTATTATGTACTGCAATGTACTGCTGCTGCGAAACAACAAATTTCAGTGTCAGTGACATTAAACCTGATTGTGATTCTGAGGTACCTGGGAGTGCAAGTGTGTAGAGCACTGACAGCAGCAACGAAGGTAGGCAGAGTGGTAAAGGAAGTGTTTGATACACAGACTTTCAGGAAAAGGCAATCAGCATACGCATTGGGAATTTACTATGCAGTTAATAAAACATCTCTCAGGCCAAAACTTGGAGTATTGTGTACAGTTTTGGTCAATCTATGAGAGGAAATTTGTTATTAAACTATAAAGAATGTAGCAAAGATTTACCCAGGGTGTTGCCTGGACCTGGGGGCTTTTATAACAAGAAGTTGCAGAGACCAGGACTTCATTCCCTGGAACGAAGAAGACTGAAGGGTGACCTGATAGAGGTATATTAAGACCATGAGCAGCACAGGCAGGGTGAAAAGTACAGTTTCCTCCCCCACGGAGGGGTGTGCTAAAATCAAGAGGGCAAAGGCAAGAGATTTAAAGAATATCAGGGGCAGTTTCTTCACACAGAAGGTGGTGTGTATTTGGAATGAACTGTTAGAAACAGTAGTTAAGTAGTATTAATTGAACAACAGCAATTCAAAATTCATCATACAGTCATCCCTCGGTATCCACGGGGGATTGGTTCCAGGACCCCCTGCAGATATCAGAAGTATAAAATGGCGTAGGATTTGCATATAACCTATGCACATCCTCCCGTATACTTTAAATCATCTCCAGATTACTTATAATACCCAATACAATGTAAATGCTATGTAAACAGTTGTTATGTTATACTGTATTGTTTAGGGAATAATGACATGAAAAAAGAAGTCTGTACATGTTCAGTACAGACGCAACCATCGTAGGTTTTCTGGAACACTGATGCTGCCTCTGCAACAACCCATGCTGATTCTCCTGTGATTTTTAAGTTCTTGAGGCTCTAGCACTTTACATAGTTAGCCAGCCATCCCTTACTAGCATGAAACTCCTTCCTCTTGCTCTCAACACAAGTAGCGAATGAACAATATGCGAGGTGAACAATGCTCAAACGATGAGCGCTGGAGAGAGACTGAGGATCTGTGAAATGGTGGGAGGCTACAGCAGGGTATACTTACATATCACTTAATTTACGTGGATTCAGCGTAGTGCTCGGCACACAGCAAATTCAAGTTCTGCTTTTTGGAACTTCCTGGAATTTTTTTTCCCGGAATATTTTCGATTCGCGGATACGGAGGGTTGACTGTACAAGAAATTCCACATTGACATTCAAGAGCCATCTAGTCAAGTACACGGGAAGGAGAATTTTAGAAGGTTATTGGCCAAATGTGAGTAAATGGGACTAGTCTGGTGGGCAACATAGTCAGCATGGAAGAGATGGGCCAAAGGGCCTGTTTCTATGCCCTATAACAATACAATCAGGGAAACAACCAAGCCACGTCAATTTAATTCATCAACTTTTTGTTTCATAGCAATATATTTTATTTTTAGTACAGGAAACCAAATTTGTACACAATACTCCTGGGAGATATTTTGGCAGTTTTGTACTCAAATGCTCTTATCATGAGCCAACATGCTTTTTCATCTATTGGCCAAACCTGCATACCAGCTATCAGTAACTTGAATAGGCACTCCCTACCAAAATGGATAACCTTGTACTTTTTCTACATAATACTCAGTATGTCACATTGCTACCTAGCTTGTCTTATCGAAGCCCCTTTCCAATATCATCAAATTCCTGCTTATTTCTGTCACCAACAAATATGGAAATATGATATTTAGTCCTCAGCCAAATCACTAATATAGACTATGTATAAGTTGCATTGCACTGCATGAACCTGCCAAGGTTACATTCTATCAACAACCTCTCCTCCAAATTAAAAAGGCACTTGCCAATGTCAATTATAAATGGATAATGAATGTGGAATCATGACAGTGCCCAGAACTGATGAAAAGTATAAATATACTATAATGACTATGAAGAATATGCTACATTTAACGTAGCTGAAATACAGAGTTTCATAACATGTTATGGCATAACTTAAAGAAAATCTACTTCTCCAAACCTGTAAAGCATATGAAATGGATAGACCAACTAGGCCTGGACTGACTGTAGTTCTGTAAGCCACAACAAAGAGGGCGGAAAAAAATACAATGCAATTGCCAACAAATTCCAGTCTCACAGCCAACCACCTAGTGAGATAACAAGACAAGAATAGTTAATTTAATTATTTGCGGAATCAATCATAACAGCTTTGGTGTCCCATCCCCAAAGACCTAGAGCCATGGGAAGTCAGAGCAATTGACATAACAAGACACTAACCTTCATAATTTGGTTTGACAATCAAGACTAATTGAATTGAAACCTGTATGGGGGTCTCTTTTAATGATCCAAGTACTGAATTTCCAATAAAAATGCATGGTTGCCAATAAAGCAAATGGTGAAGTTATACTGTTAGACTACCTGTTAGCAACAATACTAGGGTAATATGCTTTCTGGTTTTCATCTACCCTGGAGTCATTACGGCGTATAAAACGATCTTCTTCTCCAAAAGCACGGATGACACTGACACCAAGCAAAGTTTCACTGAAGTTTGTAAAAACGGGTGATCGGCTAGCTGATTCCAACCTCTTCAGCTGACGGGAGGTAGCAACATAGTATCTCTGGGGGAAAAAAAGGAATGTTACTGATTTGGAATCATCCAGTTTTTCCTTCAATGCAACAGTTGCTATTTCAACAAGGCACTGCAAAGGTCATTATACCAGAAAGCCCACATTCTACTGTAACATGTAATCTTGAATCACTTCCCCTCTCATATTTATTTAGTACTGAGCTATATGCACAACTCTTAGAGTTGCAAGACCTTTAGATTGCAATGGCCCAGATTTTGATAATGTTTGCCCTAAACCAATAATCCTACAAACACATTCCATAAAGGAGTCCTGTGAAGGAAAACAGAAAATCATTCAGGTCCTTGGCCTTGCCTCAAATTTCAACAGGGTCATAATGAATCTATCAGAATTCAGTTCTGTTAGGAAATACAAGCTGATCCTTCCTAACTATTGTGAAATTCAATAAACTTTCCTAATGGTAGCGTAGCGGTTAGCATAACGCTTTACAGTACAGGCAACCTGGGTTCAGTCCCCACCACTGCCTGCAAGGAGTTAGTATGTTCTCTCCATGACCATGTAGGCTTCCTCTGGGTGCTCCAGCTTCCTCCCACACTCTAAAGACATACCAGTTAGTAGACTAATTGGTCATTTAAATTGTCCCGTGATTAGGCCAGAATAAAGTCAGTTGATTATTGGGCAGCACAGCTCAGAAGGCCAGAAGTCCCTATATTACACTGTATCTCAATAAAAATATATATATTTTTTTAATTCCATTATAATCAGCATTTTAATTAAAAAGCTGGGGAGCATCATCTGAATGATGGTCTGATCCTACCAGTCTGCAATATGGTCACCAAATCCAGAGGGCAAAATTTTTTAAACAGAGGTACCAAGCCTCGACTTAATACCTTCACGCTCCTCGTGTATTTCCACATGCAGAATTAAGAATAAGGAAGTACATAATTTAAGAATTAGGAAGCTTGGCATTTCCATAAAAGTGCACTTGAATGCTGAATCCAAAACTTCCCGAGGAGCAAACCAGCAATTTCCCACCCGCACTGTGAAGAAATCCTAATCAAGTCTGATAGATGAGCAATAACTTTTAGCAATCCTTCAGCAGTTGCTGCATGCAGCTGCATACCCAAAAAGTGAGGAATCATATGTATCAAGTTAATTGATGTGTATCAATTGTTTAATTATTTAAACATATAAAACAAAAGAAAATCTGTAAGGTATACTTAATATTTACAATTGTGTGATTTATTCAGCAATCAAACAAATTACCCAACAATGTGAATCACAATTGTGGTAGTAGCCGTGATTATTTTAATCGGACTTTGCACTGAAACTACAGGCGGAAAATGGACCTTCACTCTGTCTGTCGCAGCAGGATCCCCCCGTGGCTACCCATTTCAATTCAACCTCCCATTGCCTTTCTGAAATGTCTACCCATGGCCTCCAATACTGCCATGATGAGTGCAAACTCAGGCTAGAAAAGCAACAGCTTATATACCATCTGGGTAGCATCTAACCTGATGATATGAACATCGATTCCTCTAACTTACGGTAATTTGCCATCCAGCTCTCTTTTCCCAGTCGCAAATGCGGTCAACTTCTCATCCTTAATCATCTCCTCTTCTACTCATCACCTCCCCTTGGTTCCCCTCGCTTATTTCTTCCAAAGTCTTCTGACCTCACCTATTAGATACCACCCTTTATTACTTTTACCTGTCCACTCCCACTTCATAGCACCCCCCCCACCATCACTGGTCTCAAATATCACCTGCCAGCTTGTACTCCTTCCTCTTCCCCCACCACCTTATTCTGACTTCTGCCTCCTTCCTTTCCAGTGCTGACAAATGGCCTCAGTCGGCTGTTTATTGCCCTCCATAGATGCTGCCTGACTTGCTGAGTTTATTTTATTCTTTTTAGAGATACATCACGACAACAGGCCCTTCTGGCCCAGTACGCCTGCACCACCCAATTACACCCATGTGACCAATTAACCTACTAATCCCTATGAGAGAGGAAACTGGACCACCCAGAGGAAGCCCATCTGGTCACAGGGAGAATATCCTTACAGACAACGGCGGAATTAAGCCCAAGTCATTGAGCCCAAGGGATAGAGAGGGGAAAAAAGGGGAGGAGAAGTGGCATTACTGGTCAGGATACTATTACAGCTACAGAAAGGGTGGATTATGTAGCAGGATCCTCTTTTCAGTCAGTATGGGTAGGTCAAGAACAGGAAGGAAGCAGTTACTCTATTGGGAGTATTCTATAGGCCCCCTGGTAGCAGCAAAGCAGATTGGAAGGCAGATTTTGGAAAGGTGCAAATACAACAGGGTTGTTATCATGGGTGACTTTAACTTCCCCAATATTGATTGGCACCTAATTAGTTCCAATGGTTTAGACGAAACAGAGTTTGTCAAGTGTATCCAGGTTGGATTCCTGTCACAGTATGTTGACAGGCTGACTAGGGGGAATGCCATACTAGATCTAATATTAGGTAATGAACCGGGTCAGGTCACAGATCTCTCAGTGGGTGAGCATCTGAGGGACAGTGACCACCGCTCCCTGGCCTTTAACATTATCATGAAAAAGAATTAGATAAGACAGGAAAATTTTTAATTGGGAAGGGCAAATTATGAGGCTATAAGGCTAGAACTTGTGGGTGTGAACTGGGATGATGCTTTTGCAGGGAAATGTACCATGGACATGTGGTCGATGTTTAGGGATCTCTTGCAGGATGTTAGGGATAAATTTGTCCTGGTGAGGAAGATAAAGAAAAACCCCAAGGAATTCTTCAATTATGTGAAGAACAAAAGGTTGACAGGAGTGAAGATAGGATGAATTAGAGATAAAGGTGGGAAGATGTGCCTGGAGGCTGTGGAAGTGAGCGAGGTCCTCAATGAATACTTCTCTTCGGTATTCACCAATGAGAGGGAACTTGATGACGGTGAGGACAATATGAGTGAGGTTGGTGTCCTGGAGCATGGTGATATTAAGGGAGGAGAGGTGTTGGAGTTGTTAAAATACATTAGGACAGATAAGTCCCCGGGGCCTACCGGAATATTCCCCAGGCTGCTCCACGAGGCGAGGGAAGAGATTGCTGAGCCTCTGGCTAGGATCTTTTTGTCCTTGTTGTCCACGGAAATGGTACCAGAGGATTGGAGGGAGGCGACTGTTGTCCCCTTGTTCAAAAAAGGTAGTAGGGATAGTCCAGGTAATTATAGACCAGTGATCCTTACGTCTGTGGTGGGAAAGCTGTTGGAAAAGATTCTTAGAGATAGGATCTATGGGCATTTAGAGAATTATGGTCTGATAAGGGACAGTCAGCATAGCTTTGTAAAGGACAGGTCGAGTCTAACAAGCCTGGTAGAGTTCTTTGAGGAGGTAACCAGCCATATAGATGAGGGTAGTGCAGTAGATGTGATCTACATGGATTTTAGTAAGGCATCTGACAAGGTACCACACGGTAGGCTTATTTGAAAAGTCAGAAGGCATGGAATCCAGGGAAGTTTAGCCAGGTGGATTCAGAATTGGCGTGCCTGCAGAAAGCATAGGGTCGTGGTGGAGGGAGTACATTCGAATTGGAGGGTTGTGACTAGTGGTGTCCCACAAGGATCAGTTCTGGGACCTCTACTTTAAATGATTTTTATCAACAACCTGGATGTGGGGGTGGAAGGGTGGGTTAGCAAATTTGTTGGTGGTGTTGTAGATAGTGTAGAAGATTGTCTAAGATTGCAGTGAGACATTGATAGGATGCAGAAGTGGGCTGAGAAGTGGCAGATGGAGTTCAACCCAGAGAAATGGGAAGTGGTACACTTTGGAAGGACAAACTCCAAGACAGAGTACAAAGTAAATGGCAAGATACTTGGAAGTGTGGAAAAGCAGAGGGATCTGGGGGTACATGTCCACAGATCCCTGAAAGTTGCCTCACAGGTAGATAGGGTACTTAAGAAAGCTTATGGAGTATTAGCTTTCATAAGTCGTGGGATAGAGTTTAAGAGTTGCGGGGTAATGATGCAGCTCTATAAAACTCTGGGTAGGCCACACTTGAAGTACTGTGTCCAGTACTGGTTACCTCACTATAGGACTGATGTGGAAGCATTGGAAAGGGTACAGAGGAGATTTACCAGGATGCTGCCTGGTTTAGAGAGTATGCATTATAATCAGAGATTAAAGGAGCTAGGGCTTTACTCTCTGGAAAGAAGGAGGATGAGAGGAGACATGACAGAGGTATACAAGATATTAAGAGGAATAGATAGGATGGATAGCCAGCACCTCTTCCCCAGGGCACCACTGCTCAATACAAGAGGACATGGCTTTAAGGTAAGAGGAGGAAAGTTCAAGGGAGATGTTAGAGGAAGGTTTTTTTTTACTCAGAGAGTGGTTGGTGCGTGGAATGCACTGCCTGAGTCAGTGGTGCAGGCAGATACACTAGTGAAATTTAAGAGACTACTAGACAGGTATATGGAGGAATTTAAGGTGGAGGGTTATATGGGAGGCAGGGTTTAAGGGTCAGCACAACATTGTGGGCCGAATGGCTTGTACAGTGCTGTATTGTTCTTTGTTCATTGGTACTGTAATAGCCTTAATGTTTCCATGCCACCCTCTAGCACTTTGTGTGGGTTGCTCAGTTCCTCCAGCAGCTTCTATGGGTTTCTCAAGAATTCCAGCATCTGCAGAATCTTGTTTTGGAGATAATGAGATTAATAAATTAGGGAACACAATTTGGAGCTACAGAGCCATTTAAGGGGTGTTTTGGAAACTGATAAACCAAAACACTGTCCTTGAGAGAAAACTGTTTACACATAAACTCCAATTATTAATCAAATATCATTGATTAAAAACCCAGGCTGCTGGGTTCAGCATGGGAGATCACTGGGAATTGACAAGCAATCACTTCTACTGATAATAGTGCAACCATAATCTATTAACAAAGATTATTTATTAACAAAATAAACTTACAGCTGTTATAAGCTCATTTTTTTTGAAAACCCTACAGAAAAATTAACTTTGTTGTTGTTAGCCTGAAACTCCAGCTCTTGACACACATTATTTTTACAAGTCAACCTTCTATAATGCAAGGTTTCTTAGGAATGCAACAATCACGTTACAGCACAACTCCATGTACCATTTAAAGATGGAAAACACTGAACAATGAGTTGCAAAGATCAACACTGTAATAAACCATTGATACAGACCTGCACAAAAAAGTAGAGAAGTCCCAGGGGAGGGATAATCACTGCAGCTAATGGTGTGGCTACCAAAATCACCACACAAGAAGTGAGAACATTGAAGAGCGATCCCAAGAACATTTTAATCACCATTGGAAGCACTGTGTCTATTGTATCAACATCTTTGGAGAAGCGGTTTACCAAGTTACCACTTGGAGTCTGTTCAAAAAAGCTCATTGGTGACTTCAGCACATCATACAACACGTTAACATGGAGACGACGGGAAGCCGATATTCCTCCAACACTCATCATCAATGAGGAAAAGAGCACAAAAACACCTGCAAAAGTACGAAAGTTAATTTACGGCAGAACCAGGAAAGAAGCCAGTCCAACATCTTAAAACTCAGACTACTTGCCAAGGCCTTTCAGAGGTACAAGGAAGCAAGTGGATCCAACCAAAAGAAACACAAGGAACAATCGCTCAATTTTACGACAACAGGGAGATGAAAAAGTGGCAAAACATTCAAGCACAAGGTCTAAGCAGTTGAAAAGTGAGCCATGCAGAACTCAGTACTGAATGTAAAAAGCTGTAAGATATACAACTCAGTGGCTACTTTATTAGGTACACCTGTTCACTTATGCAAATATCTAATTACCCAATCATGAGGCAGCAACACAATGCATAAAAGCATTCAGATATGGTCAAGAGATTCAGTTGTTATTCAGACCCAACATTAGAATGGGGAAGAAATGCAACCTCAGTGACATTCACAGTGGAATAATTGTTTGTGTCAAGACAGAGAGGTTTGAGTATCTCAGAAACTGCTGGACTCCTGGGATTTTCATACACAACAATAATAGATAGGGTCTGATTAGGAGTAGTCTGCATGGATTTGTGCGTGGAAGGTCATGTTTGACAAATCTTATTGAATTTTTTGAAGTGGTTACGAGGAAAGTTGACAAGGGTAAAGCAGTGGATGTTGTCTATATGGACTTCAGTAAGGCCTTTGACAAGGTTCCACATGGAAGTTTAGTCAGGAAGGTTCAATTGTTAGGTATTAATATTGAGGTAGTAAAATGGATTCAACAGTGGCTAGAAGGGAGATGCCAGAGAGTAGTGGTGGATAACAGCTTGTCAGGTTGGAGGCCGGTGACCAGTGGTGTGCCTCAGAGATCTATATTGGGTTCAATGTTGTTTGTCATATACAGTAATGATCTGGATGATGGGGTGGTAAATTGGATTAGTAAGTATGCAGATGATACTAAGGTAGGAGGTGTTGTGGATAATGAAGTAGGTTTTCAAAGATTGCAGAGAGCTTTAGGCCAGTTAGAAGAATGGGCTGAACGATGGCAGATGGAGCTTCATTGCTGATAAGTGTGAGGTACTACATTTTGGTAGGAATAATCCAAATAGGACATACATGGTAAATGGTAGGGCATTGAAGAATGCAGTAGAACAAAGTGATCTAGGAATAATGGTGCATAGTTCCCTGAAGGTGGAATCTCGTGGATAGGGTGGTAAAGAAAGCTTTTGGTACGCTGGCCTTTATAAATCGGAGCATTGAGTATAGGAGTGGGGATGTAATGTTAAAATTGTACAAGGCATTGGTAAGGCCAAATATGGAGTATTGTGTACAGTTCTGGTCACCGAATTATAGGAAAGATGTCAACAAAATAGAGAGAGTACAGAGAAGATGTACTAGAATGTCACCTGGGTTTCAGCACCTAAGTTACAGGGAAAGGTTGAACAAGTTAGGTCTTTATTCTTTGGAGCGTAGAAGGTTGAAGGGGGACTTGATAGAGGTATTTAAGATTATGAGGGGGATAAATAGAGTTGACGTGGATAGGCTTTTTCGATTGAGAGTAGGGGAGATTCAAACAAGAGGATATAGTTTGAGAGTTAGGGGCAAAAGTTTAAGGGTAACACGAGGGGGAATTTCTTTACTCAGAGAGTAGTAGCTGTGTGGAATGAGCTTCCAGTAGAAGTGGTAGAGGCAGATTCGGTATTGTCATTTAAAGTAAAATTGGATAGGTATATGGATAGGAAAGGAATGGAGGGTTACGGGCTGAGTGCGGGCTAGTGGGACTAGGCGAGTGTAAGCGTCGGCAAGGACTAGAAGGGCAGAGATGGCCTGTTTCTGTGCTGTAATTGTTATATGGTTATATAACAGTCTCTAGAATTAACAGAGAATGGTGTAAAAAAAACATAAAAGATCCAGTGAACAGCAGTTTATAGGCCAAAAATGCCTTGTTAATGAGAGAGGCCAGATTGGTTCAAGCTGACAGGATGGCACAGTAACTCAAATATCCATGTGTTGCAACAGTGGTGTGCAGAAGAGCATCTCTGACCACACAACATGTAAAACGTTGAAGTGGATAGCAGCAAAAGACCATGAACATACATACACTCACTGGCCACTTTATTAGGTACAAGAGGTTCCTAATAAGGTGGCCACTGAGTGGAAACCTATTGTAGACTAAAACAATGGAGAATTGTGAATCCAAAGCATTGAGGCGAAGAAGGTCATAGCCAAAAGCAAGGAGAAAGATGAAAAGAACTTAGTGCTGAATAGGATATCAGAGATCTCGGGCTAGCTTAAGTTTCTCAAGGATGATTTCAAAAGAGGCCATCGGGCAGAAAAGTGGAAGAGATAAAGATAAAGATGATAAAGACATGAACAATTTTAAATGGAAAAGATGGAGAGAAATAAGCTTATTTGGGTGGTCTGACAAATAATAATGTTAAGGAAATGAAAGCAGCTGGTAATGAATGACAAGGGCAAAAAGATCAAATGTAGCATTGCATTTGGTAAAAGCTTTGACACTTCGGAAATAATGGTACAAAGTAACCTGGGCCAAAGTGTAGTCAGTCTAAATAAGGGATGTAACAAAGGCAACAGAACTCACTGGGTGACAAAGAAATCCAGAAAATACTCATTAGTATTCAGACAATGAAGTGAGTCGAGACAAGAGCTTTAAGAGTCTATAGTAAAGTTGTCTTGACAAAACAAAGTGGTCACCTTTATCCCTCAAAATGATTATAGGCATTTTTGTTAGAGTTGGGATGGCCTACCCAAATTTGCTGATGTTTCCTACTCAAAGCATGGCTAAGCCATCTCTTTACAAATAAGTTCACTCCCCTTGAACTTAGGGCATAAACACTGGACTAATAGTGAAAAGAAAACTGATTGCAAGTTGGAGGTTTTTCTATCAAAAAGAACATCGAGAAACTGATATTGACAATTTCAATGAGCAAACGAAAGGTCGAGTAGTTGGCAACTTGAAAGAGTTGCAGTGACTAGCCAGAATAGATTAAAAGTTAAAATATATGTTTTTAAATAGCATACATTCTACAATGTAATACAATTTTGCATGATACATTTAGAACAAACACTATTAAAATGTTCGCAACAAGATAAAAAAATCTATTCATTATCATTTCTGTACTAGTGAGGTACTTAGAGTTTAACTGTAAACTAAACCTGACCACTTTGTTACAAAATAAATTCCCTTAAAGGGGCATTTATAAATAAAATCCATACCTTAGAAGTAACAATTTATCAAATATCTATTTACAAAGGTTGCAATAATGCCCTTTACTTACAATGGATAATAAATATCAAAACTTTCAGAACTAATGACTTTTCTCAGCTGCCTTCATATCATCACAATTCAAAGATACATTACAAACCTTGAGCTGTTCCAAGTGCACCATATACTCCCAATCTGAGTGTGGTATGCAGTTGTGTCCCATTAACAACTGGATCATCTGTCCATAAGCTCAACCAGTAGTTAGACAATAAGGATGCTACATGTTGGCAGATGTAGAATAATACAATCCAGAAAGAGGCGCAGACTCCAATTGCTTTTAAATAGGTCCAGAAAACGCTGAATTTGACCTGAGTTTTAAATAAGCATAATCAACACATAGTACAAAATAAGAGACAGCCATTATTTCCAATCTAACTTCTATTAGCAAAGTTCACATACCCATGAGTTGCTCTTTTGTTGCTGTCACTACTGCTAATTTAAATGATCGTGGCCCAGCACAGAGTCCAAGGCATCCTTCTTATTATAGCTTGCCAGCCTGACAAAAGATCCATTTAGCCCTACCCCCACCACATTACCCAGCATCTCTGGTAATATGCTATTCTCAAACCCATGAGGTATCGTACATGGCTACCTCTGTAGCACCTTACTGAAGGTCTTCTGAAACAAATAACTTATCCATAGGTTCCCCTTTTCCCTACCCTAGTTACATTTCCAAAAAGAATAATTTCCCTTTTGTAAAATCATGGTGTCTCTGTCAAACCATAGTAATCGATTTTATTTTATTGTCATTTCTTTAGTTATGGATTCAATTTGGAGTCAACACTATTCCAAGAGACTAAATGTTTCCTTTCAGTGTATGATAGTGGCTAGAAAATTGAGACTCCATGTTTCATATAATCATTAGGTTTAAAAAAGCTGTCTAAAAACCAAGCCTTAATGCCTTATTAAAACTCCAAGGGGTAAGAATGTGTTCATGGTCATATACAGTAAACCCACATGTATTAGTTCATAGACACCACAGTCATCCCTTGAAATTCATTGTCCTTTAAAGACAATGAAACAAACAACTTGCCCATGATTTGAATGAGGCATTATCATCATCCAACTTTTAAAGTTGTCACACCCCTTATCATTGATTATTATTTCCAATACATCACATTTTCTTCCTTAATACCAACATTCAGTAAGAACATGTTGCATTTGAGAAAGCCGGGCGGGGGGGGGGGGGGGGGGGGGGGGGGCGATAAAAGCATTCCAAGTGCTCATTATCATTTCTGCTTAATTTCCCCTCCGCATCTTCTTCGGGTTCAAGATGTTGATTCCTCAACATCTATGAGTCTACAATTTCCTTGTTCTGAACCCTCACCATATCTACCTTGTTTCACAGGGACCTGATGCTGATTTACTATTTAAATGTCCATTTGCATCTCGGTCTAGCAAGCTTGGCCCTGCCCAATTTAGAACTGATCTTCATCCTTTTATATAACGATGTAAACCCAAGAGAATTTTAATTGCTGATCCCCAACTTCAACGTTTTCCACTTGCCCAGATATCTGCCCCAAAAATCAAGCCTAGTGGACCATGATGCACCCACAAACATATATTACACACAGCACAAAAAACAAAAACAAACCACAAATAAGTTAATAAAATATAATTCAAAGTGGATTTAGCACAGGTGAACAGTAAGCAACTCGCTGTCCTAGTGACGACACCTTGGTGGCAGCAAGGTCTCTCAGCCTGGAGAAAGATGCCATTAATGTAAATTTGTACGTTCAGAGAAAATAATAAAAACTTGCAAAAAAACCAATAATCAGAACAAAATATGCAGGACAAAAAAATTATAGCCTACATGCTAATACTTGCCAAGATTGTATGCAAGCAACAATAGACCGGGTATTTATACCATAATGCGCACAGATTTATGCTATGTCCACATATTGTTCACAAATCCTATTTGTGAGCACCAACTTGCCACTTCACATTATTTAAGTTAGGTGGTCACCAGATTCATCATTAATTATTTTGTAACAAATTGGTAGAGTAAGAAAGAAAAGGTACATAGTACAAGTATGACAGGATTGGGATAAGTACATCTTTGGAAGATACAAGGACAATCAAAGCAAACAAAAACATCAACTTGAGTATAAAAGCCGCAAGATTTATTAGCCCCAAATGTCCGTCTAAATGTGACTCTATTCCAGTATTCACCTATTTAATTAAAGCTGAGGTCCCAAATTTCAAATGAATACCACATGCAGGATATCTGAGCTATACTGATGGATTCCTCATGAGAGTCTAACAGAAAAGAGTAAACTTCCTTAGATTCCTGGACTTAGGCTAGACAATGTGTGTCTGTCAGATTAATCAAGTGGAAGCCCATAAGGGCAACTGAGTTAAAGTTGGAAGTTGTGGCCGAGAGAGTAGCAGCAAGTCCTATATATGTTAATTCCCTTTTCAGCTGATGTTTTTTTTTTGTTTTTACATGTGCAACTCTGTGTTTTTTTAAAATAAATAATGATCATGATTTTGAGCATTACATCTGGTGAAGACATTTACAAGTATTCAATTTAAACAATACTTTTGACAGCCAGCAAATGTGGAAGACCAACTTTACTAGCCCACAAGAAAGAAATTCTACAGAGGTTGTATTGAGAGCATCCTGAGCAGCTGCATCACTGCCTGGTATGGAAATTGCATCATCTCGGATCGCAAGACCCTGCAGCAGATAGTGAAGTCAGCTGAGAAGACGATCAGGGTCTCTCTTCCTGCCATTACAGACATTTACATTAATACTACACGCTGCACCCGCAAGGCAAACAGCATTATGAAGGACCCCACGCACCCCTCATACAAACTTTTCTCCCTCCTGCCATCTGGGAAAAGGCACCAGAGCATTCGGCCTCTCACAACCAGACTATGTAACAGTTTCTTTCTCCAAGCCATCAGACTCCACAATACCTAGAGCCTGGACTGACACCAACTTACTGCCCTCTACTGTGCCTACTGTCTTGTTTATTATTTATTGTAATGCCTGCATTGTTTTGTGCACTTTATGCAGTCCTGGGTAGGTCTGTAGTCTAGTGTAGTTTTTTTCCTGTGTTGTTTTCACGTAGTTCAGTGTAATTTTTGTACTGTTTCATGTAGTACCATGGTCCTGAAAAATGTCTCGTTTTTACTGTGTACTGTACCAGCAGTTATGGTCGAAATGACAATAAAAAGTGACTCGACTTAAAAGAGGAGTTAGACATCCTTTTATGCCATGAGATGCTTTGCCTTGCCTGAGGTTCCTCTTACAAGTTCAGAACCAGTTTCACAGCAGGCGTCTGCAGGGAAGATGGGTGCCACTTCAGGACAAGCAAATGGTGAGCTTTATCAGTGGAATATTTACCACAACTGATTATGTGAAGGTGTGCTAAAGTAGAAGGCTAAAACAGGTTGATTCACCAAACAGGACAGAGCTAGTGAAGGACAGATGAATGAGTGACTAAAGAGCTGGCGGAGGATGAAGAACTTAGATCATCAGAATCACTTCTGGGGCAGGTGAAGTTTGCACAAGGAGAATATGTTGCACATTAACTGGAAGTGAACAAATATTGTTGCAAGGACGTTTGCTTGAGCTGCTTAAGAGGATTTAAACTAATTTGGCCAAGGAAAAGGAAGCACAGTTGCAGTGCAACAGATGGGGAGACCAACTCAAATGTAGAGGATAAACCATGCACGTTCAGTGAGCAGAGGAAACAAAGGTGGGCTAGGGAGCATGAAGAGGATAGCAGGCTCAACTACGTGTATTTTAATACAAAGAGCCTCCCAGGGAAGTCCATCAAGCTTAGAGCATGGATTAGCACTTATAATTATGACACTAGAGCAATCACTGATGTGGTTGAGGGAAGGGCAGATTTACAGTGTCTTCGTACTCATGCTTGATTGGAGTAATCCACTCCCTGCATGCAGCTACTCCAGCTATAAGATAGAAACATTTCCTTACCCTACCAGTCAGAGCTTTATCAGCTTCTGCTAGTTTCACAACAGCTTTTTTTCTTTCTTCTTTTCCAGAGTTGTCCATTTTTGGTGAATTTTGCTGCTCAGAATGTGTTGCTATCTGATCATTAGACCCAGAGGCGGACTTGTTCTTGCCAAGAGCACTGGAAGAGAAAGAAACAATTCTACAATTAAACACTCGTGGTCATATCTCATAGAACAAATAATAAAGGATTTTATTGCATTTATGGAATACAATGCCAATTAATCTGTGATTATGAGTCAACATGTTACATTGCTGAACAGAATTGCAACATCACATGCAAAGTTTTGCATACCATAGTTGGTTAAAATTTATTGAAAACTCATTGAACGGTTTTTTCCCCTCAACTCTCTACTAATCCTTCTACCAACTCACTTAAGTCATTGTGTTTTGACTATTTTCCTCTACTAGAAGGAACATGTGCATTTCCTTCTTAACTTCTCGAACATTAGACGCACACAAACACACAAAACTCTGGTCAGGCAGCATCCGTGGAAATGAATAGTTGATGTTTCAGGACAAGACTTTGGGACTTGAAAGAAAGGAGGAAAATGCCAGAATAAAAAGATGGGGGAGGGCAAGGAGGATAGCTAACATGATAGATTAAGCCATATGGGTGGGAAAAATAAAGGGCTAGAGAGAAAGAAACCTAACAGGAGAGGAGAGTGGATGACAGGAGAAAGGGAAAGAGGAAGGGCACCAGGGGAGGTGATAGGTAGGCAAAAAGAGGTAAGAGGCCAGTGTGGAGGAAAAGAAGAAGATGGAGGACAAAAGGATTTTTTTTTTTAACCAGGAAGAGAAATCAATGTTCATGCCACAAGGTTGGTGTCTACCCAGAAATGTCATTAAGATGTTACTCTTCTACCTGGAGGATGTGGCACAAGAGGCAGCCATGGACCAACATGTAAGAACAGGAGTGGGATTCAGAATTAAAATGATTAATCACCGGAAAGTTCCACTTTTGGCTGATGGAGCAGATGGAGCGTAGCTGCTTGATAAAGTGGTCCCCCAATTTATGACAGGTCTTACCAATGTAGAGGAGGCTACACCAGGAGCGCCAGATACAATCTGCCCCTGCAGATTTGCAAATTAAGTGTTGCCTCACCTGGAAGGACTGTTTAGGGCCCTGAATGGAGATGAGGGAGGAGGTGAATGGACAGGTGTAGCTATTTGGCCACTTGCAGTGATAACCTATCCAAACTTCGCTTAAAAGTTGACATCGAGCCTACAGCACTTGTGCTGACAGCTTGGTATATCTGATAATAACTAACCAATGGTGAAGGACCATCAATGTGTGCTTTCTGCATGCAGAAAATAGATACCCCGACTATATCTGATCATTTGAGCAAGTGACTATGTTCATGGCTGCTCTTGACAATAATGGGTGGCACAGATGCCTCATGGTCAGGACAACGCTTTACAGTACCAGCAACGTATGTTCAATTCCCTTCGCTGCCTGTAAGTTATCTATACATTCTCCCTGTGACCATGTTGGTTTTCTCTGGGTGCTCTGGTTTCCTCCCACAGTCCAGCTGTTAGGTTAATTGGTCTTTGTAAATTGTCCCATCATTAGGCTAGGATTAAATCAGGATTAGCTGGGCAGCACGGCTTGAAGGACCAGAAATGCTTATTCCTTGCTGCATCTCAATAAATAAATGTGCTGGGATGGAGATTAGTGATGAGGGACAAATCGACAAGGAAATCATGGAGGGAGTGCTCCCTGCAGAAAATGGAGAATGAGGGGAGGGGGGAGAGAAGTAAAGATGTGTTTGCTGACAGGATCCATTTAGAGATAGTGGAAGTTGTGGAGAATGATGTGTTGGATACAAAAGATAAGGACAAGAGGAAATCTATCACTGTTAAGGCATTGGGAAGATAGGGTGAGCATGCAAGTCCAGAATCAATAGTGGAGGAAGGGAAATCCCGTTCTATGAAGGACAAGGACATCACTGAAAAGGGAATAGCAAATCCACGGGAGACAGGGTGGGAAGAGATACAGTATAGTTAAGATGGCCTTGAGAATCAGTAGGTTTACAAACAGTTTTGTCTCCAGAGATTGAGGCAGAGAGATCGAGAATGGGCAGTGGGGTGTCAGAAATGGACTGAGTAAATTTAAGGGCAGGATGGAAGTTCTCAAACATTATACATGTTAATTAAACCATCCACCAATTTAATTTGTTTAAAAAGAAGCATCCCAAACTAACCAGTCTCTTCATGATATTACCCTTACAGCTCTGCCAAATTTTACTCTGCACTCTCTAGTATTAACACAACCTTTCTGCTGTGTATTACCGGAGCTATACATAGGACTCTAACTATATGCCAGGGAATCAATGCCAAGAATGATTTTCAAATCTTCAGACAAAATAATAATTGAAAAAACCTAGAAATCGATTTCAAAAAGGCAAGATAACATCTGACCAAGATTTTAAAAGTAGCGTGAATGAAAAAAGGTGAACAACAGCAATAGAGTATATGGCTTCAAAATAGATTAGTGTATGAGCTGGCAAACAAGGGTCATGCAGCAAAATGGATGACAAACAGGCTTCAAAATAGAAACTGGAAAATGGGACAAATAAGATTGCAGAATGCATACCATTAAATTTCATTACAAAGGACAATACAATCTGCTGGAAGAACTCAGTGGGTTGAACAGCCTCTATTTGACTGGGGTGAGTGAAGGAAAAGGAAATCATCAATTCTTCAGGTCGAAATCCTTTATCAAGACCCGATGTCATTCTTGGCAATGATTTTTAAACTCATCTCTGGTTCCCTGGCATAATAGCTGTAGTATTATATACATTTCTGGTAGCACACCAGAGGAAGCTTGTGTTAGTACTTGAGAATGTATTGAAGATGTTGGCAGGATTGGAGAAGTATAATTAAGAAAGACCATGATCAGCTAAGTTCCTCCTGCAAGTTGATGCTCCAAATTCCAGCATCTGCATCTTGAGTCTTAATATAAAAGGTGAAATATCTTGCTAGAGGAATAAAAAAAATATTCCTTAGAAACTTAAGGCGAAACAGTTATTTTTTTTAAATCTCTAAAGGATCTATTAGTCCACAAGAAAAGAATAAAGTAACAAGTCAAAAAAAGCTGTAAAACTTATTTCTGGAAGAATTACCGTAGATTCCGGACTACAGAGCGCACCTGATTAAAAGCCGCACGCTCTAATTTTAGAAAGAAAATCAATTTTGTACTTGCACAGGCCACACCGGATTTTAAGCCGCAGGTGTCCCACATTGTAATATGAGATATTTACACAGAAAGATATTACACGTGAGGATTTTTTAAACTTTTAATTAAATCTGTATGGTAACATAAACAAATATATATTGCAAATGCTTTTTTTCAAACAGTGCCAGTAACACAGCTACTTTTAAATATACATACGTATTGGTAACACACAAATTACGTTGCTTATACTTTTTTACTGAACAGTGCACAAACAACATTCCAATATCTCCTAACGACTGGTAAAAAAATATATATATACTGCAGCCTACCAGGAAAAGTTATTGATCGCCTTCTTCATCTTCCTCCTGCGCACTAAAACCATCAAAGTCCTCTTCTTCAGTGTCCGAATTGAACAACCTCAGGATCTCGTCACTCACTTCAGTCTCTTCGTTGTCGCTCTCACTTGAGCGCACGCGGTCCTCTTCATCACGCAGTCCAGCCTTTCGAAACCCGTTGGTGATGGTGGATGTTGTGACACGGCTCCACGCATTTAGGATCCACTGGCAGACTTGAGTTAAAGATGCTCTTCGCATGCGTCCTGTTTTGGTAAAGGATTTCTTGCCGCTCGTCATCCAAGCCTCCCACTCAACGCGCAGCGCCACTTTAAATGCCCGGTTTACGCTGATGTCCAGTGGCTGCAAATACTTCGTGGTGCCCCCAAGAATCACAGCTGGAATTGAGTTTGTACTCTTGATGGCAGCTTTCACTGAATCTGTTATATGGGCCCTCATGCTGTCCATAATGAGCAATGCTTTTTTTCTGTGAAAAAATCCCCCTGGTTGTTTGGCGTAGCAATCTCTCAGCCAATCCTTCATTAGACTCTCCGTCATCCAACCTTTCTTATTGACTTTCACCATGATTTCTTTTGGGAATTTTTCCTTTGGCATCGTCAGCCGCTTAAAAATCACCATCGGTGGAAGCTTTAGTCCGGATGCTGTGCAGCTCAGAACACAAGTAAAATGCATTCTCTCATGGCCACTTGTTTTCAGTGTGATGGACGAGTCACCTTTTTTATTAACAGTCCGAGTGAGAGGCAGGTCAAACGTCAAAGGTACTTCATCCATATTTATATCATCTGGCCCAATGGAATTCTCTGCTATCTTTGTTTGAGTGAATGTGCAGAAGTTAGCAAGTTTTTCCTCGTGGTCGGGAGGGAGCTGCTGACACAGAGTCGTGCATACCCTGACAGACAGGCCTTTTCCTCTCATAAATCTAAAACACCACGATGACCCACCTCTAAAATCTTCGATTTTCACTTTGGTGGCGATTGCTTTAGCCTTCAGTCTGATCTGCACGATGGAAACACCGCGGCCGCCTGCTCTCTGTGTGTTAACACAGTCTTCAAGAAAGTTTTCAGGTTCGGGCCATCTGCTATGATTACCTCTGAAAGCTTTTGTCGTCTTTTTGCATTGACTCAGTTCTTCACGCTGGCGTTTCCACCGTCTCACCATCGATTCATTTATGCCAAGATTATGTGCAGCAGCTCGATCTCCTTCTTCAACCTCCAGATTGATCGCCTTTAACTTAAAAGCTGCATCATATGCTTTTCTTCGAGTGTTTTCCATGTTGATGAGGGTGAGTACAAATGACTGATTTACAATAATTTAATTGTGAAAGTGCGCTTGATTTATCGTACAATTTCAATTTCATTGGACCTCTGTGAACTACTCATCAATTTTATTGGTCTACTGTTACGAGGCAAAATGTTTTAGGCGGCATGAAAAAAAAACATGCATTAGCCGCACCGTAGTATAGGCCGCAGTGTTGCCGCAGTGTTCAAAGCGTGGGAAAAAAGTCGCGGCTTATAGTCCGGAATTTACGGTATACACAAAGGCAAATTAACAAAAACGAGAGAAAATATTCAAGAGTGGGAATAAGATGCAACTTCCTCACAGCACAAAACAACACCTTCAAGTGCAAGTTAATGAGATACACAAGGACAAAAAAGAATAGGCAGGTGCAATGAGATGCTAGTAGAAGTTTGTGTGGCGCATGTCCAACAGTGCAAGTTTGATGAGTCCAATAGCACAATGAAATCCTGTAAATTCTAATCAGATGCCCCGTTTACACTTCTTCACCATGCATGCTCCATTAGTGTTACATCTTCTGAAACTCTGATTTTATATGCATTTAAAAGAAAACATTCAATGTGCATTGTTTTCCAAGTTTCTGTGGAACTTGGAAAACAATGCACATTGAATGTTTTCTTTTAAATGCATATAAAATGCATAAAATTTCATACAATTAACATTTCATAACACTTCAATACATTTGAAATTAAGTTTGTGCTCAGTATTCATTGACAACTCAAAACTACAAAACATACCCTTGGAGGAAATTGTACCATGTCTTTTGCGGACCTTTGGTATTTTCATTCTGTTCCTTTCCTGCTGAGTCATCTAAGCAAGCAGTATGAAAATTAAATATTTAGTATAGCATCCTACTGTAAACAATGGTAAAGAGCATCAAAATTGTCTGCAATTCATCAAAGATGTTGGCTTGACATTGAATTAAAGTCCCTATCAATGAACCATAGATGCTGCCTGACCTGCTGAGTTCCTTTTACATTTTGTGTGTGTTACCATCTTACCAATACTAGACTACTTGACAGTAGTGTAATCTTCAGATACAGTGAATATGAAATACCATCTTAGTGCTTCAAATTAGCTTCCAAATAGGTTGGTTTTCTAACCTCTTTACGCATCAGAAGAATTAAGCACATTAGAAGGACAGAGGGATAAAGCGTATGTTAAGCTAAGCAGGTTCACGAATGGAGCATCTGCAGTTATCGGAAGCATTATACTAGACAGGAATATACACAGATTGTCAATGAGCTACACTGTTTGTGTTTTTAAAATTAGAAATATTTCCCGGGGGGCGTCACGTGATGACGTAGGATCGAGACGTTGGGAATCCAGCTCCCTCATAAAAAGTAATGAAATAGGGTTTAAATGAAGAAGAGTTAACAAATATCTACTAGAAACTATTTACAAGTAACTCAGGATTATCTTTTGATATGGCTCCTAAACCGAAACAGAAGAAAGCTACTACTTCCAAGACTGCGCAAATCGGCGGGGAAAAAGGCCTAACCGTCTCGGCAAAGCCTCGGACTCAAGTTGGATCTCCTCCCAGTGAAGTGCATGGCACTTCTGATGATGTGGGACAGGAAGTTGCAGCAATGTCGGCGGTCTCCAAGAAGAAACAGCAAGAACAACGCATGCGCGAAGAAACAAGTATGCATGAACAGATATTAACAAAACTATAAATCCCAACTATGGTTGGAAGTGAAATTGGAAGTGAATCGGAAGTGGAATCAGACTCTTTGGGAAATTCAGAGGAAGAAGAAGAGGAAAAGAAGGAAGAGATTAAAGGAGACATAAAAGATATCCTGATATATATTATGAATGAATTAAAAGCTATAAGAAGGATGCAGAATACACTCGATAATGTGGTGGAAAAACAAAAGATGGATAATAAAGTTAAAGAGATGGAAGTAAAAGTGGAAGAAAACACTGAAAGAATAGATAAGATAGAAGACAATAATCTTGCCTGGACAATAGAAAGAAAACGGATGTTGGAAAAAATAGATGCGCTTGAAAACTCTAGCAGATGAAATAATATCAAAATTGTTGGTCTTATGGAAGGTACAGAGGGAGAAAATCCAATGAAATTCTTTCAAGAATGGATTCTGAAAATATTAGAAATGAAAGAAGCCAAGTAATTGAAATTGAAAGAGCACACAGAGCATTAAGACCAAGACCTCAACAAGATCAAAATCCAAGATCAATTTTGATAAAATGCTTAAGGTACCAAGATAAAGAAATGATCTTGAAGGCAGCTACTCAAGGTGCTGAAAAGAGAAATGGGTCATTGATAATAGAAGGGAAAAGAGTTTTTTTTTACCCAGACATAAGTTACGATCTTCTGAAGAGGCGGAAGGAATTTAATCTAGTGAAAAAATCTTTATGGGAAAAGGGCTATAAATTTTTATTGAGTTACCCAGCAAAATTGATAATTTTCCTGGATAACGAAGAAAGAAGATTTTTCGTTGACTACCGGAAAGTGGAGAAATTTGTACAAGAATTACCTGATGCCCACGAAGAGGAGTAAAGAATTATAGAAATGAAATGGACTAATGATGACGACTGAAACAAGGTTGGACTTGATGGACATTTATATAAAAAAAAATGGTTGAGGAGTATTAATTGGGAGTAGAGACATTAATTATTTTCTTTTCTTTCCTTCACTAATAGATTTTCTCTTTTTTTGCGGGGGAGCTGGAGGAGCTCCTGAACGATGGCTGCGAGTTTCACGTGTACAATCTTGGCAATTGTCATGACCAGTAAAATGGGAGGGGGGGGAATGTTGTGTTCTTTTTATTCGCAACATTAGTGGGGGGGGGTACTTTCTTTCCTTATATATTAGTTATCTTTCTTCTATTTTGCTTCTTTTTTGCCTGGATGGTTGGGGAGAAACTCATAGCAACATGGAGAATTTTACAGAGTTCCCAAGGTATTACGAATGATTAATTTACTTAATTTTTTAAGTTTTAATGTTAATGGAATTAATGGATCTGTGAAAAGAAAAAGAGTTTTAACATATATTAAGAAAATGAAAGGAGATCTAGCTTTTTTACAAGAAACACATTTAACAGAAACAGAACATAAGAAATTAAAGAGGGATTGGGTTGGAAATGTCATTGCAGCTTCATTTAATTCAAAATCGAGAGGAGTTGCAATTTTGGTTAATAAATCTTTACCAATTAAAATACAAAATGTAATCATTGATTCTGTGGAGAGATATGTGATTATATATTGTCAATTTTTTTCAGAATTATGGACTTTTATGAGCATTTATGCACCAAATGAAAATGATGTAAAATTCATACAAGAAGTTTTTTTGAACTTGGCTGATGCACATGATAAAACATTAATAGGTGGAGATTTTAATTTTTGTTTAGATCCAGTTTTGGATAGGTCAACTAAAGTTGCTACAAAATCAAAAGTAATAAAAACTTTATCATTAATGAAAGATTTAAACTTGATTGATATATGGAGAAAAATTAATCCAAGAGAAAGAGATTATTCATTTTATTCAAATAGACATAAAACTTACTCAAGGATTGGTTTTTTTATTCTGAAAAAATATTCAAGATAGAGTGAAAAGTGTGGAATATAAAGCAAGAATACTGTCAGACCATTCCCCCTTGATAATGACAATGATAATGATGGATAAGGAGGAATTGATTCTTAGATGGAGATTTAATTCAATTTTATTAAAACGCCAAGATTTTTGTGATTTTATGAAAAAACAGATTCAATTTTTTTGGATACAAATTTACATTCAGTTGAGGATAAAATTGTATTATGGGAAGCGATTAAAGGGGTCAGATTATAAGTTATACATCTAAAATTAAGAAGGAATACATGGCAGAAATAGATCAATTGGAAAAAGATATCATAAAGTTAGAAAATCTCAAAGATAGATAACAGAAGAAAAACGAAGACAATTTGTTAATAAAAAAACTACAATATAATACACTCCAGACATATCGTACAGAAAAAGTAATTATGAGAACTAAACAGAAATATTACGAATTAGGTGAAAGATCACATAAAATTCTTGCTTGGCAGTTGAAAACAGAACAGGCTTCTAAAACAATAAATGCAATTAGAACAACTGTAAATAAGGTTACATAAATCTTTAGAAATTAATGAAACTTTAAAAAAAATTTATACTGAACTATATCAATCAGAATCACAAAATAAGATTGCTGAGATAGATAAATTTTTAATCACAAATAACCCTTCCAAAATTAAATTTGGAAGAACAGAAAGGATTAGATATGCCTTTTACATTAAAAGAGGTTGAAGAAGCTTTAGGATCACTTCAAAGTAATAAATCCCCAGGAGAAGATGGTTTTCCTCCTGAATTTTATAAAAAAATTTAAAGATTTATTAATTCCTCCTTTTCTGGAATTAATACACCAAGTGGAAAAAATGCATAAACTCCCACAATCTTTTTTAACAGCGATCATAACTGTATTGCCAAAAAAAGATAGAGATCCTTTAAAACCAACATCATATAGGCCTATTTCTTTGTTGAATACAGATTATAAAATAATAGCAAAAATTTTATCTAATAGATATCTAAATTTTATCTAATAGATATCTAAATATTTACCAAAATTAATACATATGGATCAAACAGGTTTTATTAAAAACAGACAATCAATGGATAATATAACCCGGTTACTTAGTGTAATTCATTTGGCACAAAAAAGAGGAAATGAGTGTGGCAGTTACTTTGGATGCAGAAAAAGCATTTGATAGATTGGAATGGGATTTTTAATTTAAGGTATTGGAACAGTTAGGAAAATCTTTTATACAATGGATTAAAACCTTAAATACTAATCCTCAAGCTAAAGTAGTTACAAATGGTCAGATTTCAACACCATTTTGCTTAACGAGGTCAACTAGACAAGGCTGCCCATTATCACCTGCTTTATTTGTATTGGCAATAGAACCATTAGCTGAATTAATTAGAACAGATTCAGACATTGGGGGCTTTAGAGTTAATCAAGAAGAATATAAGATTAATTTATTTGCTGATGATGTTTTGATTTATTTAAAAAACCCATTGCAATCTTTGCAAAGATCATCTTTTAGATTGGAAGAATATGGGGAAGTATCAGGGTATAAAGTAAATTGGGATAAAGGTGAAATTTTACCCCTTACCAAAGGAAACTATAATCAATGTCGATTAGTAACTCAATTTCGATGGTCAATAAATGGGATAAAATATTTAGGTATTAGAGTTGATAATGATGTAAAAAATTTATATAAACAAAATTATTCGCCATTATTTAAAAAAAAGAGGATCTTGATAAATGGATGATGTTACCAATAACATTAATAGGTAGAGTTAATGCTGTGAAAATGAATATATTTCCTAGATGGCAATATTTATTCCAAACTTTACCAATACAATTACCTCAGAAGTTTTTTCAAGAACTGAATAAATATGTAAGGAAATTTCTTTGGAAAGGAAAGACGTCAAGAATATAATTGGAAAAATTGACAAGTAAATTTGATTTAGGAGGGTTACAACTTCCATATTTTAAGAATTATTATAAAGCAAATCAACTTAGATTTATTGCATCTTTTTTTGATGAAGAAAAACCGGCATGGATTAGAATAGAATTAGATAAGATAGGAGAAAACGTAACAGAAGATTTTATATATAAATGGGAATCCAAATGGATACGGGAAAAAAAAGAATCTCCTATATTAAGACACTTGATTGATTTATGGAATAAGGTAAATATGGATGATGAGATAAAGAAAGCTTTATTAGCAAAAAGAACTTTAATTCAAAATAGGCTTATTCCTTTTACAATGGATAATAAATAAACTTTTACATAATTGGTTCCAAAGGGGGATTAAATATATAGGTGATTGTTTTGAAGGAGGTATATTGATGTCGTTTGATCATTTAAAAAATATCAAATAACACTCTTTTCTGTTATTTACAATTAACGTATTATTTACGAGAAAAGCTGGGACAAACAATGTTGATGCTAAAACCTAGTGAAATAGAAATATTAATTCAAAAAGGAAAAATTTAAAAATTTACATCTTGTATGTATGATTCAAAAACACAATTAAATCAGGAATTCATAAATCAAGACAAAAATGGGAATCTGATTTGAATGTTAAAATTGATGGAAAAAACTGGTCAATATGTTCTGATAGTATGAGAAATACAATAAATGTTCAACTTAGATTAATACAATATAATTTTTTACATCAAGTATATATAACACCACAGAAAATAAATAGATTAAATTCAAATATGTCTGACCAATGTTTTCGATGTAATCAAGAAAATGGTACTTTTTTACATTCGACTTGGTCTTGTTTTAAAATTCAACCATTTTGGATAAATCTAAGACTTTTATTGGAACAAATTACTGGAGCACAACTCCCACATAGTCCAGTATTATTTTTATTAGGAGACATTGAAGGGACAATACTGAAACTTAAATTGAATAAGTATCAGAAAAAATTTATAAAAATTGCATTGGCAGTAGCCAAAAAAGCTATTGCAGTTACTTGGAAATCTGATTTATATTTAACTATGGATCGTTGGAATAATGAAATACATAGTTCTATTCCACTTGAAAAAATTACATACAATCTAAGAAATGAATATGATATATTTTTGGAAATTTGGCTTCCATAACTTACAAAAGATAGGATTAAATACATAGGTCCTTTGAAGATAAAATTATAAAGTAATTGGGGAAAGTAAAAATAAATATTAAAATTACTTTGAACTCCATGGAGCATGTGGGGATCCTCCGATATCCAGGCAATCTTTCTCTTCTTTTTTTTTTCTTTAGATAAGGGTTAAGGGGGGGAAGGGTTAATATTATTTTTCTCACTATTTTATCATCACATTTATTCTTTGTAATTTTCTAAACATTAATAAATAAATAAAAATTTTAAAAAGGAAATATTTCCCGACTTGAGCACAGACATACATTTGTGTTTTCATCAAACACATTTGTGTTTAATATGAATCTATAAAAAGATACAAGATGACTTAAAGTGCAAATGGATAGCACTGAACGGTTTCTGCTTTTAAGTAGTAACTCATTTAAACAGATGGGCCTGATGAAATTTTAAAGCCAAAAGTATTTTGAATTCCTGAATAATCATCTCAGAAACAATAAGGATACCTTGGACTTTGTGACTGTTGCTTCTGAAACCAATATATTTACTTTATTATGGAATGTTTTAAAAGTCCCTCATTTTCCCACTATCCTCTGAACAATACTTCGAAACTGATTTTGGCATTAAATTCATTATATGTCAACAATGTGTCATCTTCTAGACCAGCGGTTTTCAAACTTTTTCTTCTCCAATGACCCATCTTAACCAAATGGTTGAACCAGGGGATCCACAAATAACAAATTGATTGTTCCTGATATAACTACTGATACATACAAGAACCAATCTCAAATTATTTCTATTGAATGCATTGATATTTACCAAAAGTGACAGATTTGTTGAAGTTGTGTAAACAAAAATTATTCTTGACCAAAATAATAGCTAAGATATTATACAGCAGGTTGCAAATTAGCATCACTCAATAATAAATCTGCTCACTTACCTAAAAATCTATGACCTAATTGATTAAGAAAATACACAAGCCAAAAAGTGGCTAACAAATGTTTCTAACAAATACTCAAAATAATACTCTCAGGACTGCTCTACAAGCATAATCTAATGTTAATAATTGAAAAAAACACTTCATAGGAGCTCTATTAAACACAATGACAAGAGAAAGCTTTGACAAAGTACAGGAACATTATACCACCCATGGAAAGGAAGGTTTTGGAACCACACTGGCAAAATGATAAAACTATCAAGAAAGGCAATTCCAGAGTGTTTCTGGACAGTACAATGGATACTTCTATCAATTCACCTTCATTTTCTGTTGGTGCATGCATTCTGAGAAATTCTGAAAACGCTCCTTTTTGTTCTAGAAGTTCCTTGTAGGTTCCAGACTCCGAAATTCTCCCATCAACCATCACAAAAATCATATTCATTTGAGGCAGGAAGCTAATACCATGAGTTACAAGGACACGGGTCTGTAAAATTAATTTTGTCAAATTTCATTGAGTGAGTAGAACTTACTTTAGGAGAGGGAGTCAGAATTCAAGTATAAACAGCAGAGCTTTCTGATGTTGCTCACCTTGCCTTTCAGTAAACCATTGGGTCCAATCACTTTTTCAAAGATATGACGACCAACATGTGAATCAACAGCAGAGAGTGGATCATCCAGAAAGTACACTGCTTTATTACTATATACTGCTCGAGCAAGACTCACCCTCTGCTTCTGTCCTCCAGACAAATTTACACCCTATAGGATGAATACAAAGCATTTAATTATTTGATCTTATTAAACAATCGTCTGTTGTTTGAGACAGTTATGACTCATGTTAACATGGTTCGCTGTGCATGCTTCTTTTACAAAACTAAACTTTAATACAATATTTTATACTTAACTAGAAGACAGGCTTCATCAGAAGAGTCAGAAGCTCTTTTCATTTGATAGTGAAAATAAGTAAAACTTTTCATTTTATATTGTTACAGATTATTTTAAAGTGTTTATTATAGGCATTAAGCATTTTGCAAAAAAAGTCAAACAAATGTTTAAGTGTTACTTCGTGGCCAACTTACTCAAAAATGACATTGCTCACATTGTTCTACACATTCAAATATGTCCTACACATTCAAATATGTCCTACACATTCAAATACTTCTGGTTCAAGATCCCTGCTATGATAACATTTGATAAACTAAGTACTGTAGCAGCAGTTTGTACATTCAAATTTACTTTCCTGGAGTACACCTGCTTTCTCCAAATAAGCCAATTAAAATTTAAATCTAATCATGTTTCAAAGAGCAGATACAAATTAATTTGTTCCAATCATGTATGGGCAATTGAATGGAATAAATAGTTCATTAGCAGACTTGGCTAATTGCTCTTCCTATAAATGTTCTGTCATTTGTTAGTTTTACAAAATGTTTGATGCTGTTATTTACCAGGTGCAACACAATGTACCAATATACAATTGTATGTTTACACAATAAATGGTTTTCCACCAACAAAAATATTTCTAGTAATCAAATACATTTTAATTTGAAATTGAGCATTTGTAAAATATATGTGCATACTCAACCTTTTCTCCTATTTCTGTCTCATCTCCTGCAGGCAGAGTCTCCAGATCAGGCAGAAGCGCACAGCCCTCAACCACTTTATTGTACCACTCTTCCACTAATTTCTCACCAAAGAGAATATTTTGTTTTAAAGATGCATTCTGAATCCACGCCTGCTGTGGAACATACGCTACTGAATTCTGTTAATAAACAAAACCATGAGTAACTTTTTGCTCTTTATTTTAACCTTGATGCATCTATAAGACTATAAAAGGAACAAGAAAAGGGTTTCACATATTTGTTATTTCAACAAGTGTATTAGTTGACCGCACACAAGAAGTTTACAGCAGGGAAAAACATCAATTACTCCAAGGTGTTCATAAATAAAACATGTAAATAATTAATTTTAAAAACAATCCACCAGACAAAATAAAATCCTAACTGTGGCAGAGAACAGACAATGGTCTACATTCAGGATTGTATCTTTCATCTCATTTGTCCATTAGGCTACTGAAACCTATATATGACTTTTAACAAATGTATAAGCCAGTGAAAAGAAAAGGCCAAATTAAACAAAAGGCAGGCTTGAATGACCATTACTTAGACGAGGATGGTAGAGAAAACTGGGACTACAGTTCACAAATTTATAAAAATGACCTGTATTTTGGAGCAAGAAACTGAACAACTTTTGCAAAAGATTTAAAATAAATTTAAGGGGAGTGGTAGTGATCATTTACTAACACAAAGAATGTAGCTTTATACAAGAAAACACAATTAAATTTGTAGTCTGGTCAGCTTATTGGCAAGAGAACTAAAATAACTTATAGATGTGTACAGTAGGAGGTAGAAGGAATGAAAAAGGGAAAAATGAAATTATAGAGAGCATGGATGGAAAAAAGCAGTGAACAAATAACTACAAGTAGTTCATGTAGTTTGGCAAATCAATTAACAAAAGATGAACTTAAAATTATTTAATACTACAGGACACTGATTATGCAGCTTTTAAGAAGACTGGGGGGGGGGCAGGGGGGGAGAGGGAGGGGAGAGGGAGAGAGAAAAAGAAAAGGACCTCTTTGCTCCTATACTCAACTCCCCTTGTTATGAAGGGCAACATGTCATTAGCTTTCTTACTAAGCACGTCTTTCCCTCTTTTCGCAGGGATCATTCCCTCCGCAACTGCCTGGTCCACACATCCCTCCCCACAGATCTCCCACCTGGTACTTATCCCTGCAAGTGTAAGTGCTACACCTGTCCCTACACCTCCTCTCTTACCACCATTCAGGGCCCCGAACAGTCCTTCCAGGTGAGGCAAAACTTCACTTGGAGAGTCTGTTGGGGCCATCTATTGCATCTGGTGCTCCCGGTGCGGCTTCCTCTACATCAGCGAGATGCAACACAGATTGGGGGACCATTTCATTGAGCACCTCCTCTCCGTCCACCACAACAGTCAGGATCTCCCAGTTGCCACCCACTTCAACTCTGCTTCACATTCCCATTCAGTTATGTCCATACATGGCCTCCTCTACTGCCATGATGAGGCCAAACTCAGGTTGGAGGAGCAACACCTCATATACCGTTTGGGTAGTCTCCAGCCCCTTGGTATGAACATCGAATTCTCTAACTGCCGGTATCTTCAGTCCTGACGAAGGATCTCGGCTCGAAACGTTGACTGCTCATTTCAACGGATGCTGCAAAACCTGCTGGGTTTATCCAGCTTGTTTGTACATGTTGATTTGACCACAGCATCTGCAGTGCACTTTGTGTTCAGCTTTCTTCACTGCCTGCTGTACCTGCATGCTTACTTACAGTGATTGATGAACAAAGACACCTAGATCTCACTGTACTTCCCCGTGTCCTAACTTGACACCATTCAGATAGTAATCTGCCTTCCTGTTCTTACCACCAAAGTGGATAACCTCACATTTATCCACATTAAACTGCATCCGCCATGGATCTGCCCACTCACCCAACCTGTCCAAGTCACCCTGCATTCTCCTAACATCCTCCTCATATTTCACACTGCCACCCAGCTTTGTGTCATCTGCAAATTTGCTAATGTTACTTTTAATCCCTTCATCTAAATCATGAATATATATTGTAAATAGCTGCAGTCATAGCACCGAGCCTTGCGGTACCCCACTAGTCACTGCCTGCCATTCTGAAAAGGACCCATTAATCCCTATTCTGTTTGCTGTCTGCCAACCAATTTTCTATCCATGTTAGTACCCTAACCCCAATACCATGTGCTCTAATTTTGTCCACTAATCTCCTATGTGGGACCTTATCAAAGGCTTTCTGAAAGTCCAGGTACCCTACATCCACTGGTTCTCCCTTCTCCATTTTCATAGTTACATCCTCAAAAAATTCCAGAAGATTAGTCAAGCATGATTTCCCCTTCGTCAATCCATGCTGACTCAGACCAATCCTGTTACTGCTATCCAAATGTGCCGATATTTCAAGTTTTATCATTGTCTCCAGCATCTTCCCCACCACTGATGTCAGGCTAACTAGTATATAATTCCCTGTTTTCTCTCTCCCTCATTCCTTAAAAACTGGGATAACATTAGGTACCCTCCAATCCTCAGGAACTGATCCTGTATCTATGGAACATTGGAAAATGATTATCAATGCGTCCATGATTTCTAGAGCCACCTCCTTAAGTACCCTGGGATGCAGACCATCAGGCCCTGGGGATTTATCAGCCTTCAATCTCATCAGTCTACCCAACACCATTTTCTGCCTAATGTGAATTTCCTTCAGTTCCTCCGTTACCCTAGGTCCTCTGGCCACTATTACATCTGGGAGATTGTCTGTGTCTTCCCTAGTGAAGACAGATCCAAAGTACCTGTTTAACTCATCTGCCATTTCCTTGTTCCCTATCATAAATTCACCTGTTTCTGCCTTCAAGGGCCCAACTTTGGTCTTAACTATTTTTTTCTTCACATACCTAAAGAAGTTTTTACTATCCTCCTTTATATTCTTGGCTAGCTTACCTTTGTACCACATCTTTTCTCCCCATATTGTCTTTTGTGTTATCTTCTGTTGCTCTTTAAAAGTTTCCCAATCCTCTGGCTTTCTGCTCATCTTTGCCTAATTATGCTTATTCTCTTTTATTTTTAAACTGTCCTTAACTTCCCTTGTTAGCCATGGTCGCCCCCTACTCCCCTTAGAATCTTTCTTCCTCTTTGAAATGAACTGATCCTTCAAGCTCCTGTATTATTCCCAGAAATACCTGCCATTGTTGTTCCAAAGTCACCCCCGCTGGGATATCCTTCCAGAGGCTAGTTCCTCCCTCATGGCTCTACAGTCCAAATGGGACAAAGCCAGGTCCTCAAGGGCGATCATACACCAAGTTTCATTAACTAACCAAAGCAATTAATTGATCATCAACAGTTGGGTACATTATGTATCATTGTTCAGCATCAGCCATGACAGATTGACTTTGCCATGAAAATATTACCCTACAGTTACTTCAGATCCAAAGACATGCTTCCTAAATCTACTGCTATGAGAACATTCACTTGTGAGACAGAGGCAGTTGTCAGAAGGTTTGAACAACCAGAGGTTCTTATAACCTGTTAAGTACAATGATACATCATGTGAAATGCAAATCATCTTCTTCTGAGGTAGCGCCTTGGGGTTGAAGGCGATTTGCTTTTGCACTGATTTTGTGGCCAGTGAGGTCAATGTGACCTCAACCACAGACTCTTCCATCGATGAGACGGGGGAAGCCAATGAGATGGGTTATTTGTGATGTGATGATCCTTACACCAATTTATGCAGGTCTTCTGTGCACTCCTGGTGCATGGCCTCAAAATGCTCAGTAACCCCAGGCATGCTCTTTCATCACTATGAGCAATCACAAGGCAAGTCAGTGGAGACCATGAACTCTCTCCAAGGAAACTTGCTGTATTTGCTCTATGGTATGCTTCAATATTCTTCTCTGCCTAGTAAATTTCCTCCCACAGAAGAGCTTGGAATTAAGTGTTTGTTTTGGAAATTTGCATTGGATATGCAGGCAACAAGACCTTCCCAATACAGCTGACTGAGTGTAATTACATTTTTAGTGGTGGAAAGTTCTTGTAACTGCCTGACCACATCAAAGGATTACACACATTATAACCCAATGAATGACAAAATCAGTTACGAGCAACAAAAAAAAAGAATCAGCAGTTGCTGCCTTATCGATTACATGCAGGCAACTAAAGTGTCTCCCTTCTTATAATCCAGTCCCCTGGATATAATAACCCTTCTGTTTCACATTTTAGCTTACTTTTCATTTTAATTATGAGCAGAAAGATGTTTTACCTTAACAGCAACATAGCCTTCTATTTTCTCCATTTCCCCAAGCAATGCAGAAAGTAGGGAAGATTTTCCACATCCAACATGTCCCACAACAGCCACAAGAAAGCCATCTGGAATTTCTATATCAATGCTATGTAAAAGGAGAACAGAAACACAAGATTAAGAATTTAGTAACAAAAATGAATCAAGGTAGTTTTCCTTTTTGGGAAGAATGGCTGTTATCAGCAAATTGATGAGCCTCACCAGGCTCATATGGAAACTTGGCTCATTGCCGGCCCCACTAACAGCTACAGGACTCATCAGTGAGAAAGGCACCTGTCATTAATAACAGGCGTCTAGGGTCAATATCATTTTGGGTCCAACCAAGCAGGAACATGATGTTCTGATTAAACAAACCTCGATTTGAGTGAATGCTGTGTAAATACTACCTTTATACAATTATCTGTTGGCATTAAATAACAAATCATACACTGCATAAAATTATAAAGAAAGTATACTTAGATGGGCCCATTACTGTTAACTCAGTCCAAAGGTGCACACAAAGCTAGATCTCATACTGGAGTCATCTTTAACTCACACACTGGACCCACAGTCTGTGTGAAAGCACACACCACATTCTAAACTTGGTTCAAAATCCATCTCAAACAAACAGGCACTCTCTCAGGAGTATTGGCCCTTCATCCTTGGAGCCATTCATCTGCACAAAGCACCTTGTGCAAAAGGGATGGCATCCTCAGCCACCTTCCCTCCTATCCTCTCCAGAGCTCCCACCCAAAGAGACTAAGAACCCCACCAGTGTCCATCACAAACCTCTCTCCAGCCAGCCTTTTCTAGAACCTTCTCCCAATTCCACCACCCTGATTGGTTGACACAACGTTCCTAAGTTGAACATTATAGCCCCTTATCTTTAGCCAAAAACCCAAATATACTAAAAGCAGAATGCACTGCTCTTACGGAACTGCTAAAATATAATACCTACAGCATAGTAGTAAAAATCTTAAGCAGAGCATTACACATATTTAATCAAAAATTGTCCAACTATTTTTCTAATGTTACCTCTGGGTGACTTAATTTGCTTCACAAAATCAAGAAGCAATGCAAACTGATTAAATAATCACCCTGCACACAATGAAACGCTTCAATTCCCACTACTCCAAGCTTCCAGAAGTTATAACTGCCGAAAGTCTATGACGACAATTTATGCTTTATGATTAGAATATCCATTCAGAAGATAAGTTGTGACAGCTTCAGGTCAAGATGGCAACGAGCTGTGGTCTCCATTGAGGTCATGGCTTAGGTTTTGAGGACAAAGCAAAGTCAGGTTAGGGTTTGGAGACAGGGAAGTGCCAAAGTTAGAGGTCAAGCTGGAGTTCAGATTGGAGCACTCTGTGGACTGAAGGCCAGCAATCACCATGGACAAAGACCATGGAGGATGAGGGCTGGCATTCCCCCCCCCCCCCACTGTGTAGGCAAGTCCCCGTGGATCAGCAGGTCCCGAGACTGGAGATTTGTGAAGGCTGCAGCCACAAGGGCTGGTGACCCCCTACACTGCTTATTCCAAGTGCCTGGAGTTCAGGATCCCATCATCTGCAAGTCCTGGATTTGATATGAAGATTGAAGACAAAAAGTTGAAGACTGAAGCTGGCAAGTCCAGAAGTCAAGTCCTGATGGACAAAGCCCTTGATCTACAAGCCCACTTGGGAAGGTGAAGCCCGATGCTGCAAGTCCACTGGAGGCTGGAGGCCCATAGACAGCCTGTCCTGAAGATGGAGGCCTGTCTGTGAGAGTGGGAAGGAAAGGATTTGTTTTGCTGTTGTTGTGTTGCAGCATTGTTGATGCTGCTTGTGCTGTTGTACTGAACATTTTGGCATGCTATGTTGCACCAGAATATGTGGCTACAGCACATCCTTACGTTGTATTGGTTGTTAATGCAAATGCTGCATTTCACTGTAAGTTTCGATGTGCATGTGATAAATATTAATCTAAGCTTCAAGAGTCAATTTACCTGTATTTAACGAGAATTACAGGGAAAATAAATGCAAACATGCTGAGTGTGAAAGTGTGCACTTGATGAAAGTCTGGAGCAATCTGGTGTTTCAGTCTGGAAAGAAAATGTATCCAGAGAGATGACTTTAAGGTGTTAAAAGGAAAAGTATGGAAAGATAGGACTTAGTATATGCACTCAAGCCCAAATAAACCAGTAAATGCTTTTGCAAAGGTGCTGGAGAGTACTTTTCATGTCTAAATCTCTTTGGATCATAGTTGTGTTTATGAATAATTTAATTAAACATAACTGAATTGCAACAATTTATTAAACACTGATGTGCACTAATGAACTTAAACGCATCAGCCATAACTAAGCCACTGTAATTACACCTGCAAATATAATTCAGTGAATGAATTTACATAATAGTTTATTGTCCCTCTATTTCTCAAAATTATATAGCCAGAACCAGGCCCAAATTCAATGATTTCAATGTTCAATTTTTCCTCTCTTCCAATAAGCGACTGCCCACTTTCCAAATTAAGTAGCAAAGGAATAAGAAATCTGGACAAGTCATGAACAAAAGGGACTAACACATCTTCCTCAATGTTTAAAAAGTGACCATTCATATAAACAATTATATTTTGAGCCCAGATTTCACTTGTGCTCAGTTGAAGGTATACAATGTTAAACCAAGGCCATTTGGTCAGGCAGACAAAAAATTCGTAAGTCTCTACTTTACTGGGGAGGACATGGTCGATATCATCATCTTCAATTGAGAGCACTGAACAGATTATATGGCTATTACCATAATGCTGTTGGACAATGCGAGTTGTGCCAAAGCTGACTGCTAAGTTTTCTACATTATAATTGTGGCAAAACATCAAAAATATTTCAGCCACACGCGAGGAAAGGCTCAGAACTCACAAGAGTCTCTCAAGTTTATCAGTCTTTATGTTATCTGGGAGAAAGGGATTTAAATTGAACAAAAGGAAATTTACTGACAAGGCAAGGTCAAGATTGCTGACAAAGATACCAGGTTGTTGAATTAATGATTAAAGCTAGAGAAAGATTACATAAATTTAAAAATTTAATTCCTGAGATAAGGGCAGTTTCAATGAAGAGAACGAAACAGAGCAAGATAAACTCTGCAAAGTGCAAAACCATAGGAACAGCTAAGCAGCTCAGGCCATGCCTTTGCTGAGAGAAATACTGAGATGGATGACACAGCAGAAATGACACATTCATTGAGTGCATTCAAGAAGGCTTCTTAAAGCAACAAATTGTGGAACCAACCACAGCACAGTCTGTATTAGATCTGGCACTGTGTAATGACATGGATTTAATGAATAATCTCATAGCAAAGAGAGAATAAGGCATAGCCAAATATCAAACTCAGTATTAAGAGGAGAAACAGGTATTAAACAACAACTATCTTAGGCAAGTACAAAGGTACAGTGACAAAACTGGCATAAGTAGACTGGGAGAATAGGTTCAGGGACAGATCAGCAATTGCAGATATTTAACGAGATCACTCATGAACCTCAAAGATATATGAGCAAGTATAGGCTACTCGGACTTTAGCTTTGCTCCATCATTCAATCATGGATTTTTTTCCCCTCTCAGCCCCAGCCTGTAACTCTCAAACCCCTTAACAATGAGCAACTCATCAATCTCTGCCTTAAATAAAACCAATGGTCTCCAAAGCTCTCTGCTGCTAAAAAATTCCAGAGAATTACCACCCTCTGGCTGAAGAAATTCCTCCTCATCTCTCTTTTAAGAGGCGTCCCTCTATTCTGAGGCTGTGCCTTCAGATCCACTGGCCAGGGTCGACCATCGATATTGTGCCACAGCTGGCTACGTGACACACAAACCAGGGCAGTACAACATGGAGGGCAAGCTGTTGCCTATGCAGCAGGCTCCCCTTCTCCATGCAGCTGATGAATCCAAAGGAATGGTAGAGACTGATACAATTTGACACCAGAGTTGTCATGCAAGTTGAAGGTCAATGTTGAATTCAACACAGAACTGCCCTAGAGACTCCAGCTCAAAATATTTCCTTGGAGTTTACTCCTGAAGCCTTCCCCATGAGTGGGTATTGCCTCAAGGTAGCAGAGATTTGAGTTCAGTCTTCCTTCGCCTAGATGAGCTGCCAACAACAACCGACAAGGCCCATCTGCCCAAACTCAAATCTAGATTCTCCAATTCATGGAAACATCCTCCGTATCAAAACACACAAAATGCTAGAGGAACTCAGCAAGCCAGGCAGCATGTATCAATGCATCAGGCCAAGACCCTTCCTCCATATGTCCACTTTATCCAGGACTCTCAGTAAGCTTCAATGAAATCCTCATTCATCCTTCTAAACTTCACTGATTCAGACCCTGATCCAACCATGCTCATACATCAAGCCTTTCATTCCTAAGATCGTCCTTTTGAACCTCGTCTAGGCCTCTCCACAGCCAAAGCATATATTTTGCTAGGAAAATTAAACTGGTAAACAAACCACACAAGGTGGCAAGGTCAGTGATGGGAATCTATTTTAAATGATTGAGAACATACATTACAAATTACCAAAATTAATCTCTGTTCTGCACCTGCCAAACAAAATAGGAATCACAGTCAGTGTCTATAACTGATCATTTCAAAAACAATCGATAGAAGCTTTTAATATAACTCAATATTCACTGAACAATTTGAATGGATACAGCTTTTGAACATTACATTCAGTAAAACTTCAATAGTGTTAAAATGGTACATCTGTGGATGATTTTCAATCCCAAACTCCCTCTGTCAACTGGAGTCATAGTTATTGTACATAGACCCCATTGTGATTTAACACTATATAAGCAGTAATCATTATAAAAAGTTAAAAGAATTGAAAGAACATAATTCACAGTGATTTGTGCCAAGATCTGTTCACTTACAACACAATCTTAGAATTGTCTTCATTTTTACTACAAGCCACTATCTCAGAAGAGGACACATAATTCTGTGCTTTGATTCCAAGGTCACGTAACAGTACAGATTATTCTAAGAAGATGAATACATCAGTGTCCATTTAAGCAATCTAAATAAAAGTGGATTATTAAAATCAGATTATTGTTCAGCGGAAGGAGGCAACATTTCAAAGTGATAGCACATCACAACCAGCTCAAGGGCATTGAAGAATAAGTAATAAATACAATTCTTGCCTGCAAATCCTTCATCCCAACAATGTGAATAATTTTTTAAAAAGCTGATGTTGGAGTTTAGAAATAAGGAAGTTTATTACAATTGTACAAGGTGCTGATGAGGCCACAGCTGGAAACATCACACACAGTGCTTACTTTCTTTCATTGATCTGCTTAATCAAATAAGGATATTGTAGCATTGGAGGCAATCCAAACATTCACCAAGTTAATTCCTCAGGCAAAACAGTTGCCCTGTAAAGGAAGGGCTCAGCAATGTGGGCCTGCATTCTTTGGGTTAAGAATAAGATCCAAAGGTGGGAAAACGTCAAAGCAACATCATATTAAGCTCAGGAGCTAGTCATTTAAAAATGACAAATTTCCTCTCGCAGAGAGTCCACAACCGCTAGAGATGTGCAGGCTAGCTCATTAGAAATATTAAAAAGATGATTAATAAATTTGTTAAATTGAAGGATATCTTGAACAAAAAGGGATTTGAAGTCTGGGGTAGGTCAGCCACAATCATACTGAACAGTGAAGCAGGCTTGAGGGAACGAGCAGCCTATTTTCGCTCTTACGTTTTATGCCTCTTCAAGTTTTTAAACATTACAAACTGATTTACAAAATAATTTAAAAACTCAAGACACTAACCAGAAGGCAACTGTGGCTATGACTAAACAGAAATGAAAAGCCAGTCTTGCTTTTACCAGAGTGCTGCATGAGATTGGACAAATAGGATTATATTTTCTTCACCGTTTGTCCCTCAGTCACCCATTTGCAACTCCTTCCTTTAACCTTCCTCTCCCTACAGACTATAAAGTCATCTCCAAACTTCATCTCCTCTCCAAAATCCTTTGCATAAAAATTACATTTTAACAATCATTTTGAAGGTAAGCAAAATGGAGAAGTGCTGATCTGGACATCATTCTCAAAATGCTAGCTTAAATAGGTGGAATTAGCACTTTAAGACATAAGTATTTTTGTTTCTTACTTGTTAAGACATGGGGGGTCCTCTTTAGACCAAGTGAAAGTTCCATTATTCACAATGATACTGTTCAATGCTAATTAGAAGAAAATATAATTAATCTTTCACACAAACAAATTGGCATTCTTCAACTTTTGCATTAGCATCTTTTACATTAGTCTAACTTAGCCAGGACATTAAGATATAAAAAATGACCTTTTGTTCATGAACTGTTGATGACAAAAAAAACATAAGATCCAATTGACTTAAGAATCAAAATTTATTGCAGCAGGGAAACATTAGCTTATATGAAATATGCTAACACTATTTCAAAAGTTGTCAATTGTTTGAAGATCCTTATTAGAGGCCAAGTACATAAATACACCACATAAAAAGCAAATTCTCACTTTTTAAAATCTTTTGATAAACAGTAAAATTCATCCCCAAGAACTGGTCATTTTACAAGTTTCATTTTGTGCACAGTTTCTGAACAAAGATTCTGGAACTTATACCCAAATCACAAATCCAAGATCGGAAAGCACTGCAACAGGAAGTGCGCGCACATGCATACACAGGCACACACACTTCAATTACTATCTCTCCCTGCACCACACTGTCCAACTACAAATCCATGCAACTGGATCATTCAGCAGCTGGAATTGTAAAACTAACCCCAAATTGACAAAACAAATATTTGTGTTCTTTCAAAACAGAAATTATTATTTTTACCAGGATAGTGGAAAGTTTACATAAAATCTGAAAGATGCTAAGCAGAGAACTATTATTCATACAACATCATTCTACTTACAGCTTAAATTGAAATGTTTGTTCACAGCATCAAGGTCCAGTTCATCATGAGAAAGGAATTTTTCCAGGCGATCTAAAGAAACCTTTGCCTGAAAACAAAGTAGTTAACCAGATTCTACAAGTATCAAGTTGAAACTTTCTCTCCGCCAGCCCCTCCACCCCACCCCCCCAAAAGGCAGCAGTTTACTATAACACAACTTAGTTTTAACACAAATGAACAGATTAAGAAGTTGGGAGCTTTATTTTCTCTCATAAAAATTGCTGAGAAACTCTTGCTTGAAAAATAGCAGTGAAAAGTTATGAGCATCATCAACACGCACTTGCCTGGTTAGTTCAATTTAACAGTTCAATTTGGATCCAATAGCACTAATGACCAGATTGTAATCCGGATGTAAAATGATCTGAAGTGAGCTGTTTGAACTTGGATTTTCTCAAGGAGTCATATAATTTTATGACAACAAACAGACCAATCACATTTCCCAGATATTGGTCCACAGGATTAAAGGGTATGGCATTTCAAGTACACATTCAACACATTTTAATGCAAAGCTTCTAGCTGAATTTAAGGAACAATATCCAAACTTCCACTAGTATCTGGACCAAAAAATTCCCCATCCATATAACTGCAACTCATCCAATTTTGCCCCAGATAAATATCTCCAACTATGGCAAAATCCTCAAATTCAGATTTGACAGGATGACAAAGTACTTAGGAAGACAATGCAATTCCAGGGAACTATTTCTCTCCATGCCTTGTGGTGGATCAGGTGGTAACCTTGCTGTTTTTTTAGCATTTGTCTATTTTTCTTTAATGAGACCAAGTTGCTAACTCAACTTAACACAGTTGCAAAGTGTGCAAGGAACTGGCTAGATTCAAACTCAGAATCACTCACCTCAAAGTCCAGTACAGATGTCATTACACCACCAGCCGGCTAAATACTAAGAAAGATGCTCTGAAAATGGACACCGTACTTGTAAGTGTTTGCATAGAAGGGTTTTAACTCACCTGTACCAAACTGGTAATGAGCATGGGTAGCATGTTAAGTGGGAATCTGAGAATGTTAAAGAGTGCCAATGAAACAAAAGCTTTCTGAGCATCCAGCACATTCTCCTCGTCTATAAGCACATATACTGCAAATGTAGATAAAGCAACCTATTCAAAATGGGAAGAAGAAACAAACTGTAGTAAATTTCTTACGTAAAATAACAAAAAACTAAAGAGCTTCATTAACCCTAATCTTTGGCAAAATTAAATGTATCTAATATGAATGCCTTATATTACAAGGCCATATGCCTGGGAAACGCGGAAGAGAAAGGCAAAGAAGAAAATATATGGACACTGTGAAAGAACTAACAAATCTAAATGTGTGCGATATCATTGATGCTGCGAGGGATTGTTCGATGTGAAGAGCCATGATTGCCCAAGTGTGTAATGCACAAGGCACACGAAGAAGTAGAATATATCTAATATTGTCATGATAACGGCAAATGAATATACGAGAATACTCAAAAGTTAGAACACATCTCACTTAGCAGTATACAATATCATAAATTAGATCTTGGTGTGAGACATGTACCAATTTCTGTCACTTCACAGCAAGAGCTCTAATGCCATTTTACAACAGTATTGTACTTTGACTTAAGCAACTATGTAATTATAGTCTGGCATTTTACAGTTTCAGTTTGCTGCTTATTCCTTCCATATTCCTCTTAAGAGGCAGATTCTCAACTGCAATAACCATGGTATTTGGAAGATTAAATATTTCACCACCGTATAGAACATTTTTGATATAACTAAAATTCCACTGTGGTCCCACCTACGCAACAATTAGTATTTGCAGTTGCAGGGACTGAATATTTTTGCATACCGAACCCTTTCCACTTAATTAAATTAGGGTCAGGATATCTAAATATACCTTGCATCTTTTAATTGATTTATTGAGTTAAATGACCCAACAACAGATGTGGCTGAAACATTGCCCTCATTAAAAGCTTAAAACAAATGTTGAAAAATTACTTCCATAAATATAGTTAAACACACGAGATTATTTTACAGGCCAGCCCAATTGATATTTCAAAGATGAGCTAATGGACATAAATGAGCTTGATAACAAAAACATTCAATTTGTAGATGAGCATTGACAGTCTGTGTTTAAAAAAAATTGTAGACCCGATGAGTGATATCTTGCAAAACAAATTTGGGGTACCTAAAGCAAGCAATTGTAATAGGAAATATTGTGACCTTGCTTATCTTACACGAAGTCCTGTTACATTTAAGACAAGAAGCTACATTACGCCAAAGGAAAAGTAATAAAAATGGTGGCAGTATTGATCCAGCAATTAAGTATAAATTTTAATTGAAATTGTGGATCCTCTGACTTGAATACTAGCTTCAAAGATGATAACCATTACAAAATCTTAATGGCTACAGAAGCTAAATTTTAAGTTATTGGACCACTCTGAAACTGTACAGTTAATTATTTTGTAAATATGCCAGCTCTGGTGCTAGAACGTGCAAGATGCATGTATTAAGCAAGGACAAGTTCAAATACAAAAACACATATGGATACCCTAATTCCATTGAAAAACACTGTAGTTTTCTCATTTCTGTGTAATTAGATACACCAAAATGTCTGGGAGTCACTTAGCAATGAAAGAAAGTCAATCATCAGGGTTGAATCCATCTGACGTGTATAAATTCTAAGTAACCCACTAATACAGAATTTTTTCTCTAAAAAGCCTATATTTGTTTTTCAGTGAAGTTCTTTTTCAAACCATGGTCCATCTATTCCAAGTGAAAACAACTCTACTGCATAAACTGCACAGGACAGTAATTTGCAGGCCTGGACTGCATCAATTCTTTATAAGCAGAAGGCAACACGCAAGTATTGCAGAACTCCCCAAGTTTCATCTTTATTCTGCCATCTATTCTCTATCACAAATACACTCTTAAAATAGCTCTCGAATTCTTTCCAGTCATAAATTCTTTCCTTAAGACAACACTTTACCCAGAATAATATATTGCAGGCAGTAATGCAACTCCAGTGAACATTCTTTAACCTAATGTAGGCATAAAGTGACTGTAGCTTGTATGCAGGGCTTCCCTTGTTGGAGTTAAAGTTTCAAGTAAACAACTGAATGAAAATACTACCCAATTTTGTTCAAATCCTTATGTTCTTGCACCACTCACTCACTGCATATAAAATGCAATTTCAAGCTTGAAGGAATTGGGGCTTGTGTGTGTGTTTTGGCAAGGAATTCCATGGATGAAGGAGGTTATTTTGATTATTGTATAAATTACATTTCTATAAATGTTTTGCAAATTCCATTCTGTAAATGTGCAAAATGTAAATGCATTTATCAAGCATGAAGTGTTATAGGAATCAGACAATTCAAATTAGTGTATGGCCATGATAATCAAATAGAAATCTTCCAATGAAAAACAAATTCCAAAGCTTCTTCTACAAATAATATTGATGGACACATCATTTGCAGGAAAAGTTACAGTTTCAAAGAGTTTATAATGTGTATGAACCTTTACATGATACACTGAGTATTGAATCAAGGCAGTACTCATGTATACAGTTAGAAAAATTAGTAATTTTACATGGATCAGACATTCTAGTGTAAATGCCTCACCTGTAAATCTAAGACATGGAAAATGATCTGTGATAATTTAATCAGAAACAACTGCTATAGATGGTAACATTGCATCAACACTGCCCTTAAATTTTATCACTGTTCTCTTTAGCTCATTAATTACTTCTTTTAAGTGGAAATATCCAACAAGAAGACTATGGTCTTATGGGTAGAAGTGGTCAAATTGCTCATTCTTAGTATTAAGTGTGATGCATAATATTTTATGATATATAATTGTTTAGTGCATGTTGAAATGAAGGTGACAGTGGAGAATTATTAAGCAAAAAGTTGAAGGCGGTAAGAAAAATCTTATTGGTCAGACATGCAGTACCACCCATTTACAGCAAGTCACCACAACTTGTACCCGAGTTATACATGATTTGTGATGGAACTTTTTAAAGGCAACATATAGGGTGGAAAGGGATTTGTATTGAGTATGTTCTATGTACATTTTAAGGCAGCATTTCTGAAGTTCCACAAGTCAATCAGAAAATCAAGACTGAAGGAATCCGTGGAGAAATGGAAGGGCGAATCCGTGGAGAAATGGAAGGGCAAATCCAAAATTGCCTCAATAGCAGAAAATGTCATTTTCAACTGGAGTTTTAGCAAACGGACAGCTGCAGGCAGTGGGGATCTGTAGAGCTCAGAGCTAGGCCTGACGAAGGGTCATAGACCTCGAACATTGATTCTGTTTCTCAGTCCACACAGTCGGCCTGATCTGTAAGTGTTTTCCGCATTTTAATGCTTCTGTGCTTGGTCCCTCACTTTTCAGGGCACATTTTATAATAATGATTTTGATTTAAATGCAAGGCTCATGATACAGTGCAGGAAATACAGCAGCTGATATGTGAACAACCAGTTTCCTAAAAGAGCAACGCGATATTAACCAGATTCAAAGCAAGAAGGCTGCGAGTGAAAGGCTAAGGATTTCCAGAGCGAAGGCGTTTTACTACTCGGGATAAAGAGAGGCAAGACTGTGCTGGCGTGTGACGTCAGCCAGTACAGCAGGAAAAGTTTAAAAAGACCACCATATCCAGCAGGCAGCAGAGTGAGAGGGTAGCAGAGGGGGCTTTGACGCAACGAGCTTAGGTGGTAACAGGACGAGGCGAGGTAGGTTTACCTGTGTCGATTGCGGAAAGGAAGTAGTATATGTGTGAGGCCGGTGTTCTGTGCTCGGTGTCAGATGTGGGAAGTCCTGGAGTCTCCCAAACTCCTGTAAGGCCATATCCGCACCCGGTGCATCGAGCTGCAGTTCCCTGGGAACTGGAGTTGCAGCTCAAATGACCTTTGTCTGGTCAGGGAGAGCAAAGAGGTGATAGAGAGGAGTTATAGGCAGGTGCTCTCACCGGGGCCACAGGAGACAGACAAGTGGGTAACAGTCAGGAGAGGGAAGGGGAAGAGTCAGGTACTAGAGAGTACCCCTGAGGCTGTCCCCCTGAACAATAAGTACTCCTGTTTGAGTACTGTTGGGGGGGGGGGGGGGGAGAAGCAGCAGTGGCCGTGCCTCTGGCACAGAGTACGGCCCTGTGGCTCAGAAGGGTAGGGAAAGGAAGAGAAAAGCAGCAGTGACAGGGGACTCTATAGTTAGGGGGTCAGACAGGCAATTCTGCGGACACAGTTAAAAAACTTGGATGATAGTTTGCCTCCCAGAGTCTGGGATGTTTCAGATTGCGTCCACAATATCCTGTGGTGGGAGGGAGAACAGCCAGAGGTCGTGGTATATATTAGTACCAATGACATAGGTAGGAAAAGGGAGGAAGTCCTGAAAACAGACTACAGGGAGTTAGGAAGGAAGTTGAGAAAACAGGACTGCCAAGGTAGTAATCTTGGGATTACTGCCTGTGCCACATGACAGTGAGTATAGGAATAGAATGAGGTGGAGGATAAATGCATGACTGAGGGATTGGAGCAGGGGGCATGGATTCAGATTTCTGGATCATTGGGACTTCTTTTGGGGCAGGTGTGACCTGTACAAAAAGGATGGGTTGCACTTGAATCCTAGGGGAGCCAATATCCTGGAGGGGAGGTTTGCTAAGGCCACTGGGGGGGGGGGGGGGGGGAACCGAACTGAAGAGACTGGGGAAGAGGCAGTTGGCTCACAAATAGAGAAAGCTTGGAGACAGTATGTGAGGGAGGATAGGCAGCTGATAGAGAAGGGATGCACTCAGACCGACTGCTTGAGATGCGTCTATTTTAACGGAAAGAGTATTGTGAACAAAGTGGATGAGCTTAGAGTGTGGATCAGTACTTGGAGCTATGATGTGGTGGCCATTACAGGGACCTGGATGCCTCAGGGACAGGAATAGTTACTTCAAGTACCAGGTTTTAGATGTTTCAGAAAGGATAAAAAGGGAGGCAAAAGAAGTGGGGGCGTGGCAATGTTGATCAGAAATAGTGTCAGGGCTGCAGAAAAGGTGGACATCATGGAGGGATTGTCTACGGAGTCTCTGTGGATAGAGGTCAGGTACAGGAAGGGGTCAATAACTCTAATGGGTGCTTTTTTTTTTTTTACAGGCCACCCAATAGTAACATGGATATCAAGGAGCAGATAGGGAAACAGATCCTGGAAAGGTGTAATAATAACAGAGTTGTCGTGGTAGGAGATTTTAACTTCCCAAATATCGATTGGCATCTCCCTAAAGCAAGGGGTTTAGATGGGGTGGAGTTTGGTGTATTCAGGAAGGTTTCTTGACGCAATATATAGATAAACCTACAAGAGGAGAGAGTACTTGATTTGGTATTGGGAAATGAACCTGGTCAGGTGTCAGAATTCCCAGTGGGAGAGCATGCTGGAGATGGTGATCATAATCCTTTACAATAGCACTGGAGAGAGATAGGAACAGACAAATTAGAAAAGCGTTTCATTGGAGTAAGGGGAATTATGAGGCTATCAGGCAAGAACTTGGAAGCTTAAATTGGGAACAGTTGTTCTCAGGGAAAGGTATGGAAGAAATGCGGCAAATGTTCAGGGGATACTTGTGTGGAGTTCTGCATAGGTATGTTCCAATGAGATGGAAATGATGGTAGGGTACAGGAACTGTGGTGGACAAAGTCTGTAGTAAATCCAGTCAAGAAGAAAAGAAAAGCTTACAAAAGGTTCAAAGAGCTAGGTAATGTTAGAGATCTAGAAGGTTATAAGGCTAACAGGAAGGAGCTTAAGAAGGAAATTTGGAGAGCCAGAAGGGGCCATGAGAAGGCCTTGGCGGGCAGGATTAAGGAAAACCCCAAGGCATTCTTCAAATATGTGAAGAGCAAGAGGATAGGATGAGAAAGAATAGGACCGATCAAGTGTGACAGTGGGAAAGTGTGTATGGAACTCGAGGAAATAGCAGGGGTACTTAGTGAATACTTTACTTCAGTATTCGCTATGTAAAAGGATCTTGGTGATTGTAGTGATGACTTGCAGTGGACTGAAAAGCTTGAGCATGTAGATATTGAGAAAGAGGATGTGCTGGAGCTTTTGGAAAGCACTAAGTTGGATAAGTTACTGGGACCGGATGAGATGTACCCCAGGCTATTGTGGGAGGCGAGAGAGGAGATTGCTAAGCCTCTGGCGATGATCTTTGCATCATCAATGAGGACGGGAGATGTTCTGGAGGATTGGAGTGTTTCAGATGTTATTCCCTTATTCAAGAAAGGGAGTAGAGATAGCCTTGGAAATTATAGACCAATGAGTCTTACTTCAGTGGTTGGTAAGTTGATGAAGAAGATCCTGAGAGGCAGGATTTATGAATATTTGGAGAGGTATATTATGATTAGGAATAGTTAGCATGGCTTTGTCAAAGGCAGGTCGTGCCTTATGAGAATATTTTTGAGAATGTGACTAAACACACTGATGAAGGAAGAGCAGTAGATGTAGTGTATATGGATTTCAGCATGGCATTTGATAAGGTACCCCATGCATGGCTTATTGAGAAAGTAAGCAGGCATGGGATCCAAGGGGATATCCCACAGAAGGCAAAGAGAGGTTGTAGACGGGTCATATTCTGCATGGAGGTCGGTCACCAGTGGAGTGCCTCCTGGATCTGTTCTGGGACCCTTACTCTTCGTGATTTTTATAAATGACCTGGATGAGCAAGTGGAGGGATGGGTTAGTAAGTTTGCTGATGACACAAAGGTTGGAGGTGTTGTGGATAGTGTGGCGGGACATTGATAGGATGCAAAACTAGGCTGAGAAGTGACAGATGGAGTTCAACACAGCTAAGTGTGAAGTGGTTCATTTTGGTAGGCCAAATATGATGGCAGAATATTTGTGCGGAGGATCAAAGGGATCTTGGGGTCTGAGTCTATAGAACGCTCAAAGCAGCTGTGCAGGTTGACTCTGTGGTTAAGAAGACATATGGCGTATTGGCCTTCATCAATCGCTGAATTGAGTTTAGGAGCCGAGAGGAAATGTTGCAGCTATATAGGTCCCACTTGGAATACTGTGCTCAGTTCTGGTTGCCTCACTACAGGAAGAATGTGGAAACCATAGAAAGGGTGCAGAGGAGATTTAAAAGGATGTTGCCTGGATTGGGGAGCATGCCTTATGAAAACAGGTTGAGTGAACTCGGCCTTTTCTCCTTGGAACGACAGAGGATGAGAGGTGACCTGATAGAGGTATATAAGATTATGAGAGACATTGATCATGTGGATAGTCAGAGGCTTTTTCCGCAAGGCTGAAATGGCTGCCACAAGAGGGCATAGGTTTAAGGCGCTTGGGAGTAGGTACAGAGGAGATGTCAGGGGTAAGTTGTTTTTTTTAAAAAAACGCAGAGAGGTGAGTGTGTGGAATGGGCTGCTGGCAACGGTGGTGGAGGCAGATATGACAGGGTCTTTTAAGAGACCTTTGGATAGGTACATGGAGCTTAGTAAAATAGAAGGCTATGGGTAACCCTACTAATTTTTAAAGTAGGGACATGTTCGACACAACTTTATGGGCCGAAGGGCCTGTATTGTGCTGTAGGTTTTCTTCTATGTTTCTAGATAAAAAAAACACAAGAGATTCTGCAAATGCTGGCAATCCAGTGTTTGCTATAGAGCTCACTTACTGAAGGCCATTTGTGACCAATTTGCAATAGCAAAAAATAATAATAATTAACATAAATCTTTCAGATTGGATTTTTCACAATCCACATACTGCAACTCACTTACCAGAAATGGTGCACAGACCCAAGTGAACGTAGACACAGCTGAGAGATAGACAGCACTTTTTAGTACTTCAAGCTCCTTCGCTCTAATATGCAGTACCTTTGCTTTAAATGCAAGCTCCCAAGCATACAATTTTATTACTCTTATTCCATTTAGAATTTCATTCATCAGTTTGATACGGTTGTCTTTTTCCTTCATCTGTGTCACCTGATTTTTTTTTAAAATAGGTAATTTTTAATCAAAGTAACAATACAACTTCTTTATTTTTCATTTAATGGAACCATCAAAACTAGTTCAGACAGTAAGGTCAGAATAATGAGATTCCTAATGTGTTCCTCACAATTCGACTTAGAACTGAAGCATGCTTTCATAAACTGCAATATGCAAGGGTCTCAAGTGTGGTGGCAGCAGGTGAGTTAACTTAATTATTAGAGTACAACTAAGACCATAAGATATAGGAGCAGAACTAGGCCATTTGGCCCTTCGAGTCTGCTCCACCATTTCATCATGGCTGATCCAATTTTCCTCAGCTCCAATCTCCTGCCTTCTCCCCATATCACTTCATGCCCTGACCAATCTATCAACCTCTGTCTTAAGTATATATAAAGACCTGGCCTCCACAGCTGCCTGTAGCAAAGAATTCCACAAATTCACCACTATCTGGCTAAAGAAACTCCTCCTCATCTCCATTCTAAAAAGATACCCTTCTATTCTAAGGCTGTGTCCTTTGGTCTTAGACTCCCACACCATAAGAAACATCCTCTTTACATCTACTCTATCAAAGCCTTTCACCATTCAATAGGTCACCACTCATTCTTCTGAATTCTAGTGAATACAGGGCCAAAGCTATCAAACTCTCTTCATATGACAAGCCATTCAATCTGGGAATCATGAACTTCCTTCCGTTTCAGCACACTCTTTCTAGATAAGGGACCCAAAACTGCTCACAATACTCCAAGTGAGACCTCACCAGTGCTTTATAAAGTCTCAAAATTATATCCTTACCTTTATATTCTAGTCTTCTTGAAATGAATGCTAACATTGCATTTGCCTTCCTCATCACAGACTCAACCTGCAAATTAACTTTTAGAGAATCCTGCCAAGGACTCCCAAGTCCCTTTGCATCTCTGTTTTTTTTTTGTATTTTCTCTCCATTTAGAAAATAATCATCTTTTCATTTCTTCTACCAAAGTGTATGATCATACACTTCCCAATACTGTATTCCATCTGTCACTTCTTTGCACATTCTCCTAATCTGCCCAAGTCCTTCTGTAGCCTCTCTACATCCTCAAAGCTACCTGTCCCTCTACCTATCTTCATATCATCTGTAAACTTTACAACAAAACCATCAATTCCATCATCAAAATCATTGACATAAAGTAAAAGAATCAATTCCAACACAGACCCCTGTGGAACACTAGTTCTAACCTGAGAAGGCTCCTTTATTCCTCCTGCCAATCAACCACTGCTTTATCCATGATAGAATCTTTCCTGTAATACCACGTTAAGCAGCCTCACGTGCAGTGCCCTGTCAAAGGCCTTCTGAAAATCCAAGTACACAACATCAAGCAATTCTCTTTTGTCTATCCTGGTTGTTATTTCTTCAAAGAATTCCAACAGATTTGTCAGGCAAGATTTTCCCTTGAGGAAACCATGCTGACTGTGGCCTATTTTATCATGAGCCCCCAAGCACCTCATCCTTAATAACCAATGCCAACATTTTCCTCACCACTAAGGTCAGACTAACTGGCCTATAGTTTCCTTACTTCTGCCTCTCTCCATTCTTGAACAGTGGAGTGACATTTGCAATTTCCAGTCTTCCAGAATCTAGTGATTCTTGAAAGATCATTACTAATGCCTCGACAATCTCTTCAGCCACCTCTTTCAGAGCTCTGGGGTGTACACCATCTGAACCAGGTGACATCTACCTTCGAAACTTTCAGTTTCCCAAGATCCTTCTCACTGGTAATGGTAACTTCACAAACTTCATGACCTCTGACACCTGGAACTTGCACCATACTGCTAGTGTCTTTCAAAGTGAAGACTGATGAAAAATACTTATTTTCTCCACCATCTTCTTGTTCCCTGTTACTACCTCTCCAGCATTGTTTTCCAGAGGTCTGATATCCACTCTCGCCTCTCTTTTACACTTTATGTAGCTGAAGAAACTTTTGGTATCATCTTTAATATTATTGGCTAGCTTACTTTCATGTTCCATCTCTCCCTTCTTAATAACTTTTTAGTTGCCTTCTGTTGGGTTTTTAAAAGCTTCCCAATCCTTTAACTTCCAACTAATTTTTGCTCTAATATATGCCCTCTCGTTGGCTTTTATATTGGCTTTAACTTCTCTTGTTAACCACTGTTGTGTCATCTTTCCTTTAGAATACTTCTTCCTCTTTAGGATGTATATATCCTGTGCCTTCTGAATTACTTCCAGAAATTCCAGCCATTGCTGCTCTGCTGCCATCCCTGCCAGTGTCTACTAACAATCAATTCTGGCTAACTCCTCTCTCATGCCTCTGTAATTTCCACTGTAATACTGATACATCTGACTTTAGCTTCTCCTTCTCAAATCCAAAATAGCTGATCCCCTCATGGGCTCAACCATGAGCTGCTCTAAAAAGTCATCTTGCAAATGCTCTAGAGATTCACCCTCCTGTAATCCAGCATATTTTCCCAATACCTGCATATTTAAGTCTCCCATGACTATTGTAACATTGTCCTTTAGCATGCATTTTTCTATCTCCCATTTTAATTTGTAAACCACATCCTTACTATTGTTTGGGGGGGGGGGGGTTCTTTTCATTCCTACAGTTCCTTAGCTCTATCGACAGCCATTCAACACTTTTTGACCCTACGTCAGCTCTTTTGAATGATTTCATTTCATTTTTTACCATCAGGGCATTGCCACCCCCCTGCCTTCCAGCCTATCCTTTCGATATCCTTGGACATTAAACTCCCAGCTATAATTTTTCAGCCATGATTCAGTGATGCCTACAACATCATACCTGCCAATCTGCACTGTGCTGCAAGTTCATCTACCTTATTCTATATACTGTACCCATTCAGATACACCACTTCCAGTCCTGTATTCACCCTTTTTGAATTCGTAGCACCATGCTCAACCTTTTGCTTCCTAACTTTGTCTGAGGTCTTACCAACATCTGCCTCCACAACCTCTCCACTAACTGTTCTGGCACTCTGGTTCCCATCCCTCTGTAACTCGTTTAAACCCCACCTTGCAGCATTCACAAACCTTCCTGCGAGGATATTAGTCCCCCTCCAGTTGAAACCGTCTCTTCTGTGCAGGTCCCACCTTCCCACCTACATGGACCACCACTTCTGGCTGTTCACACTCCCACCTAAGAACTGAGGACTCGAAACAAGATATCCCAGACCCTAAGCATCCAGGACGTCACATACCATTCAGGAATCTTATTCTTGCCCATAGAGCCTCCTGTCCATTCCCCAAACTAATGAATCCTCTATATCACAACGTGCCTCTTCTTGCCCCTATCCTTGTGAGTCACAGACACAGACTCTGTGCCAGAGACCTGAACAATGTCACTTTCCTCTGTTAGGGCATCCTCCCCCCCCCAACAGTATCCAAAGTGATATATCTGCTGAGGGGTTGGCCACAGGCTCTGCACTGGCTCCTTAACCCCTTTCCCCTTCATGTCACCCAGTTTCTTGCGTCCTGCACCTTGGGTGTAACTACCTCTCTATACATCCTATCTATCACTCTTTCAGCCTCCAGAGTTCATCCAGTTCCAGCTCGAACTCCTACTCAACGCGGTTCGGGGGGGGGGGGGGGGGTTAGTAGTCGTCAGGGATACCGTTGATCTCCCTGCCTTCCTACATCCCGCAACCCAGTAATATACACTAAGAGGGCAAACTAGTACCACTATTTCAGGATACGTGTGTCAGTAAATGGCTTTCTTTGGTGATGCAACTGCAAATGGAAGTTTGCCAAGTACACACATTCCGTTACAACACTCATGAAATTCATTAGGTCCAGTTATGCTATCAATTTGACACGACTGTATGGTGATTACTTGCATTATACTAGAAAACAAATAGAACATTAAAAAGACACGTCCACATTTTCTGGAAGTACCACAGATCAGGCTCTGTGTCACCGTACTCTGAAACAATGATAATGGACTGTTCACACTTCACATTTCTTACAATACAATCAGAGTTGGTTCATCATAACCAGGCAATGACTAACAGACCTATTAAAGCATTTAAAGTACAATAAGGAACAGATGCCAAATTGATGCATTTGAGAAAAAGGAAAGAGGCCTCAAACTGTTGCTACTTTTGACTTATTTAAATAAAAACATTTCAAAAGGCTATGTTTAAATGATCTTGAAGTGAATTACCACATTTTTCAGAACATAAAATTCAAAAACACAATGGGTATCTGTATAAATAAGGATGTTTGTTATATTTCAAGTTGGCTTCCATTCTGTCATTTACTAGTTTATTCTGTCATTTACTAGTTTATCTTGCAAAATGCATGAGTAAAATAAACAATACAAATTATAAATTTATGTAGCTAACTACTGACATAATCAAAAGATCAACATACCTGGAAGTTTTTCATCTTCATTGCAATCACGCCATTTAGAGGGACTAATAGAATCATGACAGCCACACCAGCTAGCACCGAGGGACCTAGATTCTAAACAAGTGTAAAAATATTTACACACTTACTAAAAATTACAGATCTTCATTAAATGATACATTGAGAAGATAACAATCATTATATGCAGACTAACTAAGTGCAACTAGATCTATGCCAGGATGATAATACCAGAATAAAATGCATTTGGGCTTCTAAACAGAACAGCAGCTGATACTAAAACAACAAGATAGAGACCCTGAAGTAACTTCTGAACTACATCCCCAAGAATAACTTAAGCAAAACAAAGATTTCTCCTTTTAAAAGTAATTATAGCTTGCTGGTTTAAGAGTAATTTCACCACAGATGACATGAGATCTTCAGAGGGGCGGAGCGAAGTTATGATGGCACTAAACAGCGATTCCATCTTCGGAAACAGCCCTATTTCTATCTTTGATGTCTCTTTGTTTTCATGGTTCTTTTGAAGACCCTGACCTGGAGTTACACTCTGACTTTGGTTCTTTGTGGGAATGAGACCCGCTCTCAGTGCCTCACGACTGGCCACTTTTTGATACCCCACGAGCGCGGCCTGGAAGACTCACGTCTCTAGAGACAGGCAGATTCTAGAACAGTGCCTCTGACTGAAGTGTCGTGGGAAAACACGGAACATCGAGAGAAGTGTGCTAGCTGTCCTGGGCTCTGTGTCCAGAGAGCTGTGCCATTCCGGTGCTGACTCTCTGGGCGCAGAGCTCAATAAAAGTGACACAACAGACTTTTGTTATGTCTCCCCTCTCGCTGTGAAATGGGGACACCTCCTTCTCCCTTATTAGGGAGAAAGAGAGCCTGTCGTATGTCAAATTACTGGGTGAACAAGTAGTCTTTGAAGTACTACAGGTCTGTCTTTATTGATGCTTGCTGCATACTCCAGTGCTCAGTGGAGGGCACTGGTGCTTTTTTTGCTGGTGGGGTGGGAGGGTGGGTCACTGTCTTGCTGTTGCATGGGAGGGGGGAGGCTGGAGGGGAGGCTTTGGAGTTCTAACGTTTAACTGCCATTCATTCTTTGCGGCACTCCTCAGTTTTCATGGATATTTGCAAAGAAAAAGAATTTCAAGATGTATAATGTATACATTTCTCTGACATTATATGTATCTATTGACCTATTGAAACCTATAATATCAGGACTACTAAAAGTCTTTACAAAACACAACTGACAAAAAAATGAAAAATACTGCAAAACTCAAGTTACATAGCATCAGTGAAACAATATTTCCTCCCATCACCCTGCTCCACTTTCTTTGCTATCAAGTCCAATCCATTTCTCTTTTTCCAGTTCCAACAAAGGGTCTAGGACCTGAAACATTAATTGCTTCTCTTTTTACAGATCTGTTTGACATGCTGGGTTTTTGTCAGCATTCTGCTTTATCTCAGTAAACCTGTCCTGGCCCCATCATACAAATATAATTGCAAAGAAGTCATGACAGCACCTCTACTTACTCAAGAGTCTGCAGAGGTCTGGCATGTCATCAAAACTTTGGCAAACATCTACACAGGTGTATGGTGGAGAGTGTGCCGATTGGCTGTATTATGGCCTGGTACAAGAACACCGATGCCTTTGTGTAGAAAATCCTACAAAAGGTAGTGGATTTGGCCGAGTACACTACAGGTAAAACCCTCCCAACCATTGAACATATCTACAGGAAACATTGCCATAGGAAAGCAGGATCCGTTGTCAAAGATCCTCACCACACAGACCATGCCTTTTTTTTTTGCTACTGCCATCAGGTAGAAGGTACCAATGCCTCAGAACTCACACCACTAGTTTCAAGAACAGTTAATAACCCTCAACCATCAAGCTCTTGAACAAAAAGGGAAATCTACAATAAATTAAGGACTATTTTATCTTTTTTATTTCATGCTCATTATTTATTACTCTTTATTAATATATGTATTTGCAGTTTGCTGTCCATTGCTCCTGTTTACAGGTACTATTCATTCAATAGATTTGCTAAATATGCCTGCAGAAAAAGAATCTCAGGGTTGTATGTGGTGACATACATGAAATCCACTAATAAATTTAACTTTGACTTTTATTTCATATTTCCAGCATCTACTTGCAAACTTGTTACAAGATTTTAACAAATCAGTTTTTAGTACAAGTTTGGATACAGTCCAAAACTCATTCCAATGTAGCCAAAGAGAGACCAAGAGAATGTTTACTTCCCAATTCAAATATTACCAATAGGTTTCATGCAAAGTTGGCAGACCTGCTTTCTACTCTTCCCATAAATGTTCTAACAGGTCACCCATAGGTGTGGAAAAGGGGCCCAAAGGATCATTGGGGGCCAAAGCCATCCCAACCACAATCTATTCCAGCTCCTACTATCCAGGATGTGGTACTGCAGCATAAAAGCCAGGACCAACAGGCCCCAGGACAGCTTCTTCCACCAGGCCATCAGACTGATGAACTCACACTGACTTGAGTGTACTCTATATTACATTGATTGGTCTATTTATTAAAAATTATTATAAGTGATTGCACATTGCACACATAAATGGACATGTAACGTAAAGAGCTTTACTCCTCATGTATGTGAAGGATGTAAGAAATAAAGTCAATTCAAATTCAATAAGAGTGGATAACATCACATTTTCCCCACTAGCTGCACTCTCTTACCTCTTCTACCCTTCCTCTACTGCAATCACATTTGTCTTCTGGTTGGCAGATCCACAAGTGTACATTGCATTCAAGATAATAACAAGCATTGCACACCATCCTAGCATAACCTTGTTACTCTTATATTCTGTCCCTCCCCTAATAAAACATTTATACCCACAGTGACCTGTCCTGCTATCTTTAAAGATCAGTGAACATACATTCGAAGGATCTCAGGTCACAATCACTCAATTTAATACAGAGTATGCAGCTGTTGTAATCTAAAGCCAACCACAGCAAATTAAGTTTGACATTCCGAATGACTCGATACCTTTGCTCTGCTTAGACATTAACAGCAAAACAAACTGACAAAAAAAAGTATCTGGAAATTGACAAATTGAATGGAAGAACATGCAATTATATCAGCTAACCAAAGTGATTTAAAAAAAATCAGATAAATTGGATAGGTTTCACCAATTTTGCATCTTCAATTAATATATAAGAAGTTGTTCTTGGTGAAATGAAACAGTAAGGAATACACTGGGAGTGACATGGTGGCATCCGTTAGTCTCGCAAGACCATGGATCTACACCTCGAATGGTTTCCAGGGCGCAGGCCCGGGCATGGTTGTATGGAAGACCAGCAGTTGCCCGTGCAGCAAGTCTCCCCTCTCCCCGACATCGATGTTGACCAAGGGAAGGGCAAGGGCCGATACAGCTTGGCACCAGTGTCGTCGCAGGGATTACCAGAACGAGGTTGAAGGCAATATCGGACTGCCTTAGGGACTACAGCTCCGGATTTGTCCTCAGGGTTTGCTCCTGAAGCCTTTCCCATGAGTGGGTATGGCCACAAGGCAGCGAAGGGTTTCAAATCAGAGTTTTCCCTCTCTTAGATAGACTGCCTTCCCAGGCTGATGAGCTCCATCTACCCGTGACAAGAAGCTACTTATGATTAGTGAAAGATGGAATGCAATAGGATTTCAAACTAACTTTTATTCTATAAAGGTTGCTTAGCCCACAAGATAACATATAATGGAAGAGACAAGTGAGAAAAGAAAGCACTGCCCACTCTGGAATTTGATAAGTTAGAAGTTCTTCCCCAACAACAAAGAAATAAAAATAAACCATTTATAAATTGCTTCTTGACACGATAATAAATGGGGAAGACTAAGCTATCCAGAAAAAAAAACAATTCAATAATATCTTGAAAATTATAACACCAAGTTAAGAGTAAAAGAAAGTATTGTATATTAAATGAATTACCTGCCACAGGAAGTATATAGCTAGGATAACCTGAAGAGGTGCAGACCAAATCATGTTCAAGTAAGTGATCAAATCCATGAATTTCTGTGCATCTACTGACATCAAATTTACAATTTCGCCAACTGTGGAGGTTTTTCTTGCAGCATTTGAAATAACAAGGGCCTTATTGGAAAACAAATGATTACTCAATGTATAGCTACTCTGAAGTAAAGAGCTTTTATATTAATATGTTCAATAACAATTGTTTAACTATGTAAAGCAAACCCCCCTCAAGTAGTTTAAATCTTTTTACCAAATACTTCCAAAAATAAAGCAAATACTTAAATGAAAATTAGAAATGTTACAATTGAATTCATTGTTCATGCTCTCCATAACAGGCAAGGATCAAAACAGAAATGTTATAAAACATTTATTTAACACAAACCAACATTAGTTTCACAGATGTTCCTCACCTTGTATTTCATATGCAATCACTAGAAAAAAAACACTTCTATTACAATATTGAAAAATTTTATCTGGCTCAGTTAACACGAAACAGATATGTAACATTCCCTTGTCAGCCCACAACCTTACAGAACAATAATTTTGTTTACATTTCAACTTCAACATATTCGGATGCAAGAAACTTCAAACAGCAATATACTGTGGCCTAGTTTTAAGTTTTGTCATTGTAACTGCTTACCTTTCTGTAAACTGCTCCTATGATAGCAGTTTTTAATCTCATTCCAGTAACAAAACATATCTGAAAATATTGATGGAGGAAGAGTGTCTGTATAAATGCACATAAAAATAGCAGGAAAGCGTAAAAGTAGCCTTGCCAGGCGGGAGCTTTGTCATTATTCACAAACTGCAACAGCAACCTGTTAAAAGAGAAAAACTTATTAGCATTTGCTTAATTATGAAATATTGACACTGTACACTGGCTGTCTAGTTTCAAGCAAATTAATGCATGGAAATGAGTGACAAGTACTTGGAATCTTAAAAAGTCATTGCAAGTCATTGCTTTCAACTATAAACATTGTGTTGGCAAAATCAAAGTTTAACACTTAACTATGTTATTTTTTCCCTTACACAAGCAACACTAAAAGAATTTCAACTTAACCTCATCCACTGTAGCTTCAACTCCATTGGCACCCATGCCATTCCAGTCTCTACCATGCGGAGCAGCAATAGATTCAATGTGGACTTTTAAAGTTCAACCCTGAGATAAGCTTCAATTCCTCTCTAACACCAGAATCACTTACTTCCATTCTCATAATAATCCCCCTTCTCCATCCTCATATCAATTGGTCAGCATTAAAATTTCCTAACCAGAATTTTATGCTGTAGAAAACCCATGATTTCAATGCATCCATCACTAACCTCTCAATTTCAATATTTGACAAAAATGTACTGGATTTTCAAACATCCTAATGATCATATTGAAAACATTTGATATCCTTTTAAAATTTCCTTAGCTTCCCATCTTCGCAGTTCCATGCATTCACAACCTGGCCTTGGATTGACCTTTGGGCTTTGGCACCATTTTATTGTACTCAGATGAATAGCTTGCTCCTTGACAACAAATCCACCATCACTTTACATAGAACATACAATAGTACGACACAGTACAGGCCCTTCGGCCCATGATGTTGTGCTGACCAGTTCATCCACTCCAAGATTAATCTAACCCTTCCCTTCCACATTGCCCTCCATTTCTCTTTCACCTATGTGGCTACAACACAGCCTGGTGTGAGATCAGGAATGCCCTTGAACAGAAAAACCTACAAACCTACAACCTAGTGCATTCACAGGTAAAGACCTCCACACCATTGAGCACATTTACAAGGAATACTATTGCAGACAAGTATCACCCAACAAGGACGCATCCTGGTTCTTCATCTCATTCTCAATTTTTACTGCTTATTTATTTAGAATTATTTATTCTTGTATTTGCAGTTTGTTGCTTTTTTCCACTTTTACACATCAAATGTTTGGCCATTCTTCTGGGGTGGCCTTTCATTCATTCTATTGTGTTCCTTGTATTTACTGTGATTGACCATAAGAAACTGAACGTCAGGGTTGTATATGGTGACACATACTTACTTTGAAAATAAATTTACTTTAAATTTTTCTCATTGCTGCCATCAGGAAGGAGGTACAGTTGCCTCAAGTCCACACCATCAGGATCAGGAACAGTTACTATAACACAACCATCAGGCTACTGAACCAATCCCACAACCTGTGGACTCACGTTAAAGGACTCTACAACCCGTGTCCTCAATATCTATTGCTTAATTATTTTTTTATTTTTTTAAATTGTAATGTGTTGTGTTTTGCATATTGGTTGTTTGTCCATCACTGCTGTGTGTAATCTTTCATTGTTTCTATTGCGTTTCTTTGCATCTACTGTGAATGTAATTTGATAATAAATTTACTTTGAACCTTTGAAGATTTACTTAAATATCTCTAATGTATCTGCCTTGACCACTATCCCAAAGAGCATATTCCCCATGCACATCACTCCATTCAAAAAGCTTACCTCTGATATTTCCCCGGTACTTTCCTCCAATCACCTTACAATTACACTCTCATATACAAGCAACTTGTATTCTTAAAATGAGGTGACTAAACTGAACATAAACTGAACTGAAAGTGGTCTAATCAAAGTTTTGGAGAGCTGCAACATTACCTCATGGTTCTTGAACTCAATCTTCTGATAATGAAGGCCAACACACAAAACACTTTAACCACCCCATCAACTTGCTCAGAAGCTTTGAGGAATCTGGATGTGGACCCCAAAAGTCCCTCTTCCTCTGCACTGCAAAGTTCCTGCCATTAACCTTGTACTTTGCCTTCAAATTTAACCTTCCAGATTGTATTGCATCACACTTTTCTGGACTGCAATGGGTATTCTTTGTAATAGATATTAAAGAGTAAATGAAAACAAAACTACTTCTTTCTGAAGGCATGCAGGCAAATTACAGATTAAGAATCTAACACAACAGAATGACTTATTAATGAAAAATTAAAATTAGTACAACACATTATTGATACATGGTGATACTCTCACTCAATGGCAGCAAGACGAAGGAGCTGATAACTATCTTCCGGAAGAGGAAACGAGAGGTCTATTAGCCAGTCCTCATCCGGGACTGAGATGGAGAAGGTCAGCAGCTTTAAATTCCTCAGTGTTATCATTTCAGAGGCTCTATCTCGGGTCCAGCATGTGAGTGCAATTACAAAGAAAGCATGACAGCACCTCTACACCCTTAAAGTTTACGAGGATTTAGCAAGTTATCTAAAACTCTGACAAGCTTCTATAGGTGTGTGGTGGAGAGTATATTGACTGGCTGCATCACAGCCTGATATGGAAACACCAAAGCCACTGAAGGGAAAATCCTAAAATTAGTGGATAAAACCCACTCCACCACTGAGCACATCTACATACAGCACTGTAGCAGGAAAGCAGCTTCCATCATCACAGGTCCCCACCATACATACCATGCTCTCTTCTCACTGCTGCCATAAGGAGGATGACACAGCGGACTCAAGACCCACACCACCAGGTTCAGGAAGAACTGTTACCACTCAAATATCAGGCTCTTGAACCAGAAGGGATAACTTCACTTGCCCCATCACTGAACTATTCCCACAACCTATGGACTTACTTTTAAGGATTCATCTCATATTCTCGATACTTATGCCTTATTTATTCTTCTTCTATTCTATTTACATTGTTTGGGATCTTTTGCACATTGGTTGTTCGTCCGTTCTGCTGAGTGTGGTCTTTCATTGATTCTATTATGCTTCTTGGATTTAATGTGTATGCCCGCAAGAAAGTGAATATCAGGTTGTATATGGTGACATATACACTTTGATAATAATTCTATTTATTTATTCATTGAGATACAACATGCAATAGCCCCTTCCGGCCCTTTAAGCTGCACCGCCAAGCAATCCCCCAAATTAATCCTAGCCTAATCACAGGACAATTGAAATGACCAATTAACCTACCAACCCACGGTTCTTTGGGAGGAAACCAGAGCACACAAAGGAAGCTCACACAGTCATGGGCAGAACGTACAAATCCTTCACAGGCAGGGCCAGGAATTGAACCCTGATTGCTGATACTGTAAAGCATTGTGCTAACCACTACACTACTGTGCTGTTACTTTGAACTTTTGAACGTAGTGGCTTAAGTGCAAGTGGAATTAAGTATACCCAATTGAATCAAACAACATAATTATTTTGATTTAAAGAGTAGAATTTTCTACAATTTCATGCTACTCACTTCAGAATTTCAGGACTTGCAAACATGAGCAAGTCATGGATCACTTTGTAGATAAAGCTGATCATAAAATATGGCCCAAAAACTTTACAAAGTGCTTTGAGTAATGAAGGCTTCAAATTCCCTTTCTTCTTCAAAATCAATACTTGTGCTTCATCAGCACTCTGCTGTTCTTTTTTCACTGATTTTGATTTCTTTGGTGAGTATGTCATCTTTTCTGGCCTTTTTCCAGATGAGGAAGAAAAAGAAAATCAAGAATTAGTAGGGCATTCTGATAAATAGTACCTTTTACAGATAAACAAAATTTTTTAAAATCTACAAAAGGATTTTCCATGAACAACAATATATCCCCTACTTTATTATCTTGGAACATTCCTTTTCCCATTCTTCAACTAGCTGTGGTACAATTTTTTTTGATTCATCCTTCTTATTCAAAGACCACAAATCTTCTGGCTGTAATGGTCGTTTATATCCCAGAATCGTCATTCTGAGGAATGAATACAGGAAAGAATGTCTTACCCCTTTGTTTGTAAATCTGCTTTAAAATTATAAAACAATTTCAAGCCTATAATATAGAACATCAAGAAATAAAAAGATAAAAGTTACAGGATCAAAATTAGCTTTCAGCCAATGAACTTATAAAAATCTTGATTTTACATCAAAGAGAAGCACTGCATGAAAATGTCACTGGCTATACAGGTTTTATAACTGTAAATAATAAAGAATACAAATCAGACAAATTAATGTCTTGCTCTGCTGTTAAATACAGGGCTATTTAACCAATTTATTTCAGTGCGTTGAGTGTCCATTGACAATTTCATTTCCTCTAATACTTGGTGTCAAGTCAGCTGATGTGTTACTCAGAAGGCACATCTTACTCAGCATGACACCATGTACAAAGGCCTTGCAAAGTGAAAAATCTAAATTGCTTCATTCCAGCATGTCATTGACATCTAATGAAGGAACTACAGAGATTACAACAGAGCTGGGATTTGAGATTAGAACATACTTAGCATTTTTATATTAGCATTTAACATTGCTTTCTCTCTTCAGTTACTGTTAACCCCAAAATAACCTACAAAAAGTCCAATGAGCAAACAAAGTCTTTAAAGTTATCTCCATGGGAATTTCCCATGGCAGTTTAAAGCTATAAGGAATAGTATAATGCAAGGTGATTTTCTACAGAATGCACATGTATTCTAACCACAACAAAATTGGTACTTTGAAGGAATATTATTTAATAATTGTTCAGAGAATCAAGTTAAAGCTTCAAGTCAGCATGCAAGTTTTAATTATAGCTCAACTAAGTGGCGAATAAAAATTTTCTGTTTGTCAGTGCTGACATGCAACAAGAGTTAAATAACTTTTACACTGCTTTCTCCCCACCACAAGAATATCTTCTGCATTTGCAGTACAGAAATTTACCAAACTGCATGCATTTTACATATTACTACTTCCTATATCATTTGGAAACATTTTAAGCAATCTCTTTCAAGAAGATACCCAACATAATGTCACATACCCTGTAAACCACCAGAAACTTAACTTCGATAGGAATGAAGCACTTAGCTCAGGACAAAGGTTCTAGACACAAAAAGAGGAAAAACAAATTACTGCTTGAGCAAAGAAATAAAATCAAAATGAAACATTCAATGGTTTTTGCGGTCAGGATGTTAAATTGCAAGGGACCTCAAATTAGCTAAGGTAGAGTTTACCAAACTGGTAGTAATGATTTAAGGTACAAACAGCTAGTTAATGACATCAGTGAATATTGCTTTGAGTCAGACAGAAATTATAGAAACATGGGAAAACAGCAACAGGATGCCATTTGGCCTCATGAGTCTGCTCTGGCATTTAATGTAATCATGGTATATCCTTTACACAGCCATATATCTTTTCTGTTCTTGATGAATAACCCTTGATGCCTAGTGCCCAGAAATCTATGTATCTGAAACAACTTTAAAAGACTTGTTCTTTATAGCAGAGAACTGTACAGTTCTCCTCCCAGTGTGTAAAAAGATAACCGTCATTTTAATCCTAACATTTTACCCCATACTTTGTTAGGAAGTCCCTTACACCTTAAAATACCCAGCTAAGGGAAACATTTTCCCATATCAAGCCTGTCTAGCCCTGTCAAAATATTATACATTTCAATGAGATCCCATTACAACGTTCTAAATTCTGACGAATATTGGACCAGTAAAAACAATCTCTTCTTATATGAAATCAACCTTGTGAATCTTTGCTGCATTCCCTGAGTATATCTCCTCTTTGGCAAAGAGAACACAAATCTATAGTTGTGGTCTCAACGGAGTCCTGTACATCCTTGTTCACGGACTTAAAAACTTCCTACAGCAAAGGACAATTTACTATTAGTCTTAACTGCTTGCAGTACTCACATAATCTGGAAAATTCCAGCTCAATCAAGCAAGCCAATTACAGCAATTTCCAAATCAGTCAAAGCCAATTTCACCGGAAAACAAGAGACAAAGATTTGTTCACATACGTGCAAAAAGGAGTCAAGCACAGCTATACAGTGTCCAAACTAGTAACCTTGAATACAAATAAAGGTCAAGAGAAGCATTTGGAAACAAGTTTAAATGCTTGCTCTCTCTTTTATGAGATGACTTTTAAATAGGTAAGCACAAGAGGAAATAGAATTGAAATTACTGTTAATGCAGGTGGGAAACCATAGTCACAGGCAATACAAACAATAAAACCAAGCAAAACCATGGAAACTAAACCCTACTGGATTAACAATGGTAAATAAAACAAATTGAATTGCACTTTCAGAGTATTTTAAAGTCTGCAGAACTTTTTAAGCAATTTATAAGTGGTAAAAGACAACACCAACAAAATGCTGAAATTATTGAGCGATTTGTGTTGCACACAAAGGGGTATTGTATGTACTAAAGAAACAAGGATATTGAACCAATTAAGATCTGTTAAGTAGTTGTAATGACAGAAAAGTTGTGCTCCACAATTGCTCTTTGAACTGCTATCTGGGGATTTTCATAAATGTGTAATAATTTGGCTTATTTAGCAATACAGTGCAAAGAAGGCCCTTCTGACCTTTCAAGCCATGCTACCCCAGCAACCTCTGACAAGGTATACTAAAGTAGGAGGTGTTGTGGATAATGAGGTGGGTTTTCAAAGCTTGCAGGGAGATTTATGCCGGTTAGAAGAATGGGCTGAACGTTGGCAGATGGAGTTTAATGCTGAGAAGTGTGAGGTTCTACATTTTGGCAGGAATAATCCAAATAGAACATACAGGGTAAATGGTAGGGCATTAAGGAACGCAGAGGAACAGAGAGATCTAGGAATAACAGTGCATAGTTCCCTGAAGGTGGAGTCTCATGTAGATAGGGTGGTGAAGAAGGCTTTTGGAATGCTGGCCTTTATAAATCAAAGCATTGAGTACAGAAGTTGGGATGTAATGTTAAAATTGTACAAGGCATTGGTAAGCCCAAATTTAGAATATTGTGTGCAGTTCTGGTCACCAAATTATAGGAAAGATATCAATAAATTAGAGAGAGTGCAGAGACGATTTACTAGGATGTTACCTGGGTTTCAGCACTTAAGTTACAGAGAAAGGTTGAACAAGTTAGGTCTCTATTCATTGGAGCGTAGAAGGTTGAGGGGGGATTTGATCGAGGTATTTAAAATTTTGAGAGGGATAGATAGAGTTGACGTGAATAGGCTGTTTCCATTGAGAGTAGGGGAGATTCAAACGAGAGGACATGATTTGAGAGTTAGGGGGCAGAAGTTTAAGGGAAACACGAGGGGGTATTTCTTTACTCAGAGAGTGATAGCTGTGTGGAATGAGCTTCCTGTAGAAGTAGTAGAGGCCAGTTCAGTTGTGTCATTTAAGGTAAAATTGGATAGGTATATTGACAGGAAAGGAGAGGAGGGTTATGGGCTGAGTGCGGGTAGGTGGGACTAGGTGAGATTAAGAGTTCGGCACGGACTAGGAGGGCCAAGATGGCCCGTTTCCATGCTGTGATTGTTATATGGTTTGTTATATGGTTAAACCTGATTAACTCTAACTTAATCATGGGCCAACTTCCAATGACCAACTTAACCCAGTACATCCTTGTACCATGCAAGGAACCTATGCATTCCACGGGGAGGATATACAGAAACTCCTTATAGACCGCACCTGAATTGAACTCCCAACTCCTGAACGTCCTGAGCTGTATTAGCATCACGCTAGCCACTATGTTACTGCAGAAAAACCAAGTATGCTACCAATTATCAAGCACACTTCACAGAATGTGGTCCTCTTCAAGGGAATCAAGGGAAAATTTACATTAACTTACATGAATTTCAGATATTCATGTAGTAGCCCTGCTACAAGAGAGTCTGAATTTTTTTTAACAGTAATTTGCATATGGTCAATATTCTTAAACTTAATCTATGGTTTACCAAGTTATAACTAACTTGCCCAAAATACGGATGCTGTTATGTCCTTCCACAAATTTAAAAGGATCTTAAAAAGTTTTCAATAGTTCAGCCTCTATTTTAATTATGTGCATATTCCAATGTCTATTTTGTATTCCTACAAGGTTTTAAAATGCCAACTTAAAAAAATTTTAGGTGTGTAGTTAAAGAATTCTTTAACATAATCAACACTTCAGCAGCTTTATAAGTATCACAGCTGCTGGATCCAGGGACATCAAAAGCTAAACTGATTTTTGTTTGCTTTTGTTTTTAGTGATCACCAAGTCTTTATGATAGGTTGTCATTAAGGTCAGCAACAGACTTCTCAAAACAACTGACCATACAGATTCTGGGTCATTATCTACTACATTCTTTTTTCCATCCTATGTATTAATAAGGAAGTATCGAGAGTGGGAGAAAGAAAAGCAACTTGAGAAACAGAATCATTGAGTCATAGGGCATGGAAACAGGACATCTGGCCCACCATGTCCACGCCAGCCAGGGACAGTCGTCTGTATTAACCTCACATTCCAGCACAAGGCTCTTAATCTTCTATGCTTTGGCATTTCACATGCTCATCTAGACACTTTTTAAACCCTGCCACCTAATCCAGTCTCAACCTATTTGTCCAGCATACATTCCAGGTACTCGCCACTGTCAGGGTGAAATCCCCTTCAACTGTTTCACCACTTAGCCTAAACTTACGTCCTCTAGTTTTACCCAGATATGATAAGTGGAAAGATTCCAGCAGTCTGCCCCATCTATACCTCTCAATTTTATATACCTCAATTATGACCCTTAGTATCATCCATTTTATGGATATCAAGGTCTAAACTTTTCATAGAAAGCAACATTCAAAACTTGTGCTTCGTTCATCAATATGGTAGTGTAGCACAATTTGACAAATGATAGTGAAACTACCAATCAGCTAATGACTAAATCTGACAAACATCTAGTATCTGTACGATGCATGTGCACCGAAATCCAGAGACTCGTGTCAATGATACTCTGCTCTTCTAAAGAGTACATATTGACAACCTTGCAATACACCCACAGAATCAGATTTGCAGCAAAATCTGTTTTGTTTCCTTAAATGAATAATTCTTGTAGCAAAAATAAAACTTATACTTTGTTGAGTAAGTTTTTAGGTGGGAAGCCAAATACTAATGAATAATTTTACTGGGTTGTGAAAAATAGTGTAAGTTCCAGTCGCTTTAATCAATGCATAAACTAGGTTGGTTTAAAACAGTTATATTTTAAACTTTATCTTAAAATTAAAGTTAAGTTTCTATAATATAAATTAGTATTACTATAATTAAAATTAGTTTTATAATATAAATTAAAAAGGGAATGTAATCTGTTCTTCAAACTTCTAGATTACTACTTGTGAACAACCAAGAAAAAGGCAATAGATGAAAAAAATAAGCTGGAATAGGAGAGAGTAAATCAGTAAATCGGCAGTATTTTAAATGGTTATCTCAGAGTTCATCCATGTTGCATTATCTTTCATCGGTGATCACAAAATTCAGGCCTTCATGCTTTGTCATTGATACTTTCTCAAGAGGCTAACAGCAGAACCACTCAAGTACAATAAAGTCATTTTTAGTTTGTTTTGAAACAAAAGGCTCTAAAGGCTTGCCTGTTGGTTCCAATAGGTGAGCTGGTCACAATGCTACACAAAATTACAAAATAAAAATTGATCATTTTAAACCTGAAATATTTAATCCTCTTGTAGTCTGGTGCAAGGAACTGAGAAATTCAGAGTGGAAAATAACAATCTGTATGTTTTCGAAATTTACGTTATTAATGGCCAGGTCACGAGGATCTATTGATAATCCCAAAAGGTGAGCATTCACCACTCCTATGTTGCTTTCTATCTCCAAGTCTAATTTTATCCAAAACACTTAATTGCACCAAATACAGCTGCTGCATCCATGTCACGTCTACACTAGCAGTATCCTCCACACTAAGATACTTGCAGTCAAACACTTAGCCCTCAATTTTTCAGCTCCACCCTTCTACTATCGCTATCTTTATTCTTAAAGGGAGCAGAAAAGCATTAGCTATTAATCTACTCCCATATTCTTGAGGCCTCCAAATCTGCATGTTGGATATTTAACTTGGTTGTCACCAGAACTGTGAAGCAAAGAACCACCTTCCTCACTTAAGAACCAGACTAAGTTATACGTTGGCACAAGGCCACAGGAGTCTTACATTGTCTGCTTCTTCTGCAACTCATAAAATGGTCACCCGTGCACTACCCACGTGGAAGAGGAAGAGTAAGTGTAGAGGCTCAGTTCTTAAACTCCTTAGCTTCCAGAAAATAATTTCTGATATTTCTATATCACAAATTAATTATTTTTAAGGGGAAAGTAAACATCCCTGTGAGGTGGTGGTAATGATAAATGAGTATCATATTAAGAAACAAATACATCGGCTTGATCTAGAGTCATTTATACACTCAAACAGGGAAAGATGACAATCCCCTCCCCAGGAGGGTAGCAAACCAAAAGGATTTTTTTTCCAATGATCCAGTATTTTTCTAATCATTATTACCAAGACTAAATGTTCCAGATATTTCAAAAAAATTCCCATGTCATTAACCAAATTTGAATATCAAAGCTGCCACAATGAATCCTGAATTGTTAATTCAGTCCTTAAGTTTACAAGGTAGGTAACAACCACTGCACCACACCCCAGGGAATTTTATTTCACAAGGCAAATATCTGTCAAGTTTTCTTTAAATCCATTTAATACTTACAGCATCCTTAACATAGTCAGAGAAGAGAGGAGGATGATCTGTCATGCAGCAAAGAACAAATTCGACCGCTACGAGAACAAAATATATGTAAAAGGTGACCTCCCGAAAAATATCAGCCAGAGGTTTCTGGGGGGGAAGAAAGTAGAAAATTACGGTTCAGAAGTTTTATTCATATTATGAACACAAGTAGTACACTTTATGGACAAAAATAATTCAAAATCACAAAGTTTGTCGTTAAATCTGACTATCTGGTCTGTTTAAATAAAGTTTCTGCCTGGTATTTTTATTAAATTGTAACAGTTTCCGAGCAAATTGCTCCACTTAGAAAACTTGTACTTCCTATTACAAGTGACCCTTACATCTGGATCACACATGATGATATAATTTTAATGCAACTTGGACAAAATTGCCAAGGAGGCAGTCATCACTGAGCTCTCCTTGTTCTTCCTGCTATAAAATTACAGTGTTGACCAAACACATCAGTGACTCCTTTCTCCCCACAGATATGACTTGATCTGTCAAGTTCCTCCACCAGACTGTGAATAAGATTATCCTCATCCTCCAAACACACTCTACTTACTCAGAATTCATAATGCGGTTTAATAGCATTAGAATATGTCGTGAAATTTGTTGTTTTGCAGCAGCAGCAGTATATTACAATGCATAAAAAGACTATAAAGTTACAATAAACACACACAACTGTGCAAAAGTCTTCGGCACCCTAGCTATAAATGTGCGTCCAAGACTTTTGCACACACACCTTTTTTTTTGCTCTCATTTCACACATTTTAATTTTCTATTTATTTATTTATCTATCTATTTATCGCACTCGCACACCTCCTTATCCGCGAGTTCCTCATGCGCAAATTCAACCAACCATGAATCAAGAAAACCTGGAAGTGCTCTTCCAGCACTTGTTCGAGCATGCACAGACTTTTATTTTCTTATCATTATTCCCTAAACAATGCAGTATAACAACCATTTTACACAGCATTTACATTGTATTACGTATTATAATTAATCTAGAGATGATTTAAAGTATACGGGAGGATTGCGTAGGTTACTGTGGATCAGGATCGAAAAAAAATCAGAGGTTCTCGTACTATGTAAGTCAGAACAGGTACAACCGGTATTATTTACCGTCAGTTAGTCAAACGTTTATCTTGGTATATAGCATATATTTTACCCTTCTATGCATATAAAACACTTAAGAACATATGTTTCAGTGACGGGCTCGGGAATGGAAGTTCCCAACTTCGATACAGTGACAGACCATTTCCGAGTGTGCTCTCCATCCGGGCCTGGTTGATGTAGAGGGTCAAAAACCCAAAACCCCAAAACCCAATAATTAAACCACTGCGCTGCTTAATAATAATTGTAGCTTTCATCGGGGCAGGGCCTTTCTCACTTTATCCTTTAAAATTGCTCCGATTGTTGACCGACTGTAGCCTAATGCTTTTCCAATGACCAATGGTGTTTCACCTGTTTCCGATTGCTTTATTATTTCCACTTTATTTTCAATCCCGATCGTGGTTATTTTCATGAACAGAAACACTGCGGATTCAGAGCTCTGCTGCCAGGTCCTAATGTCCACCGCACTGCAACAGGTTAAATAAGGTCTGGGTTCCACTGGGTCCTAAGGTGCAATGCACTGAGACAGGTTGAATAAGGGACTTGAGCATCCGCGTTGTTTGGTATCCGCAAGGAGTCCCAGAACCAATGCCTCGCAGATAAGGAGGGCCAAATGTATATATTTTATTCTACATTTTATATGTTTATATAAAATTAAATGTGTGAAATGAGAGCAAAAAAAAGTAAGGTAGTGTTCATGTTTTAGCTCACTGCCCATTCAGAAATCTGATGGGAGAGGAGAAGAAGCTATTTCTGAAAATTTGATTGCACGTCTTCAGGCTCTTGCATCTCCACCTTGAATGTATTGAAAGATATCATTGAGAAGAGGGCATATTCTACTTGTTTGGGCACTTAATGATGGATGCCTCTTTTTGAGGCATCATCTTTGGAAGATATCCTCGATGTCAGAGAGGCTAGTGCCCGTGATGGAGCTGGTTGAGTTTGCAACTCTTATTACGATTCTGTGCAGTAGCCCATCCCCACCCCATGCCAGATGGTGTGGCAACCAGTTAGAACACTCTCCACGATACATCTGCAGAAATATGATCAAATTTTTGCTAACATAACAATTCCCCTCAAACTCCTTATAAAATATAACTGCTGTCATGCCTTCTTTGTAGTTTCATCAATATGTTGGGCCCAGGATGGATCTTCAGAGATGTTGGCATCCCAGGAACTTAAACCTGCTCTCCACTCTCTCATTAACAATCCAATCGTTCTTCCACCACAACTAACAACTGTGCTTTCATCAGTTCTGTCAATGAACCCAATCTCCCTAAAGTAAAGGTAATCTCCCACATGCTGTGCCAGTAGACTGCAAATAATTTCCTGAACCCTTTCTTGGGAGAACAGCATTGGTTGCCATAACGGTTTACCTGGTTTGATCCCACTATAAGGCCAACTGATGTTCTAATGAAGGATCTAAAATGTCGACTGTTTACTCCCCTCTGCAGATGCTGGCTGACCTAGTGAATTCCTCCGGCATTTTGGGTGTTGTTGAAATGCCAATTATTGGCCCACTGTACCCTGTTGTTCCAATGCATCCTTTTAAAATTTTACATATGGCCAAAACAAATCTAAACTGCGACATGATAAAGGAATACAGGAGTTGAATAACTTAAATAACTTCAACAATAAAGCTATGATAATTTCTGGGGTCAGGAAGATCCCCTAAAATGTTAAATCATGAGCATTGTATCTGAAACTAATCTCAAATGGGTTTTCTCCATATGCACCTCTTTTACCATATGGTATTTTTTGCCCGATATCTTTACTGAACAACTTCCAGTTACATAGTAACTTTATTGTACAAATGTGCGCACAATGGTAAGGCAGGGGCATAAGAAAAAAAAAGACTAAACGGGGCAAGGGAACAGACATATTAAAAAAGAAAAGTGCAGAAAAGTGAAGAAAAGGATGTTTGGAACAAATGGACGATATATTAAAGTTAACAAGGAGCCAGTAGTAAGATATGGAAATCCTTAATATCCTGAAAATAGTGATGAAAGTGCAGTAAAACAAAAAGTGAACAGCAAGAAGCACAAAACACCAATTAACTGAGGAGGACAAGTCAATTGAATTAAAAGCCAAATACATAACAGAATTAGTACACTAGAGGAAAGTGGGGCTGGAGGTAGCAGTCAAAGGTGAAGGAAAGCACATACAAGCAGTAGTATTTGCAAGGCTCTGGTCCAAATTAATATTAAATAAATTCTGGTTAACTATATCAGCTGAACATCAAATGACTTGGTATAAATTAATATCCCTGAACTCATGGTTACATAGTCCACAATCATCATGTTTCCCAGTTGACTAGTAAAATATAACCATTTGAACTAGGTGAAGAGTTGTTCGTGCTCTTGAAAGCTAACTGAACAGAGTTTACAACAGTGAGAAATACAAACATAAACCATCAGCTATCAACAGTAATTCCACTAGCAATAATTGTATGTATTTCCATTTCAGAAAGGCTCCAAGTTCAAGCTGCACTTCAGAAGCTCCAACTTGCTCCAGCACAGCATTACAGGAGACCTGCATTGCGAGCAGTGTCATCTTTGATGATGACGTTAATCAAGTGCCATAAAAGAGTTATGGCTCAATTTTGAGAAGCTGGGAGTTATCAAGGTGTCTAAGGAATGATCCCAAGTTTCAAAACAGCTTAGTCACTATTATGCCACATTTTTTGTACAATTTTCAAGAGCTACCAGACTTTAAAAGTAGCTTCCTTCACTGGCTACACAATTTACTGGTAATTGAAGTGGTGTAATATCAAATGTATTAAATAGCAAATGTTTCTTTTCATCTTCTAAAATATGAAAATCATAATCATTTACCCAAAAGTAATGCAGACACAAATACACATAACTCAACTTCTGAAAAAACGGTGCTAAGTACAAAAACTACAAAATTCCCATAATCGGTTCCATCATACAATGGATGAAATTTATGAACTTTGCTCTAAATGACAAGTGTAACCCTATGTTGTAAATTAATTAAAATAGAGGCAAGATACTTGAGAGTCAGCAGCAAACATACTTGGAATAAATTTGGATTACAAAACATTTTTTTGGCTTTACCATCACATTGATCTCAACGGCAGTTAACTGAACCTCCTTATCATAAGAAGATGCTCAAGTCAAATACAACAATCCGTGCAATAACAATGGATTGAAAATATGTGGTTTGGAACTGAGACTAACTGGCACTAGGTTCAATTATTGGTTCATATCAAGTTTGCCATCTCCAAAGATTAGAAGCCAATGCACATTAAAACTTCGGCAAAATTGATTGAAGACAGAAGGGTCAAGCCAGTAAGTCTGCCACTATCAAATACTCAGCTGGCACCCATTTACAGGGAGGGTGCTGAAAGGAGAAAGTATTAAAGGAAATACACCACAGAACTTAGGAATGAGAAGTCAGAACCAGATACAAGAACCAATTTCAAACCAGACACATCAGTATTAAATGGTCTACATAACAACTACCTGAGTAACACAAAATACTATAATGTAGTTACTCCTACCTGGTATATAGAAGCCATTATATTTGACCTCAGTTTTGGTATAGCACACACCAATGTAAGCAGCCAAAAGATCAAAAGAACAGCAGAGGATTGCAAACCCTTTAGCCGTTCATACTGTACAAGGAAAACTGCAAACAACTAAAAGAAAAAAAAATTGTATTAGTATGCCTTAATAATTCAAAATACAATAATTTTATACATCAAGCTTAAAAACCTCATTGCTCAGTGATAAAATCAGTCAAATATATTAAATCTGAGAATATGTCATAAGCACAAAAACAGCCATGCTATTTTACTAATGTACGATCTAACAAAAATAACAATCAATTACTCTATTAAAAAAAGTGAATGGAGTAGAGATCTGCCCTTAGAAGTTAATGACCTTGAAAAGCCAAGCTCTTTGTGGGATTGAAAAAATTCAAGAATTGGGATGAAGATGATTTGAAATGAAAAATTGTAAATTACAGAAAAATATCCTTCACTCGTCTTGACCATAGAGGTGAAAGGTGAAGAATTTATATGGGTTAAGTTGAAAGCAGCAAAATATTCCAATTAATTTTTTTTTATATAAACAGGATGCAGGGCAAGAGCCACACAATAGAAAGGTTGTTTCTGTGGCTAACAGAAAAAATACGGAAGAAACTTTCACCATCAAATAAACATGTGAAAGGGATCGCAAATGATATTATTGTGCAACGTGTAAAAAAAGAGCGAAACTAAAGTGTGAATATTAATACTAAGTAACATCCAACAGTCTGGAAAATATGCTCACCCAGCACTAAAATCCCAAGGGTGTTGGATCCTTTCTTCTATATTCCATTACTTCCCTAATTAACATTGTTAAAAGGTTTGTAGCTCCCTATTTTACATAGAGAGGTCATATTTGCAACCATCCAATCTACAGGATTCAAACTTTTTATATTACACCCTCACTGCAGCACCAGGAAGTATCAAACACAAAAAAGAGCTAAGATTATTAATTATAAAGTAATTACATATAATTTGAATAATTTACAACAGTAAAGGCTTAGCTTTATCCAATCACTCCTAACTCCATTCTCACCATATGCATCCTTTTTGAAGGAAGAAAGATGAAAAGCATTCAAAAATGTCTTTCCAATATTTTTTCAAAAGCGGACAAGACCAAAACACGCTATCTCATTAAAGACGCTATCTCAGAATGACATCTGTCACAAATAGGATTTATATAGGAATAAAAACGAGCCAATTTATCCTTGGACATATGAGCCCTGTGCACAACTTTAAACTGTATTAATGAATGTTTAGCACATATAGATGATAAATTGACTAATTGAAAAATTTTATCCCAATTCTCAATAGGGATAGTAAGGTTAAGTTCTCTTTCCCAATCATTTTTAATCTTATAGAAGGGCTCTGAACGCATCTTCATAATTATATTGTAGAGTTCTGATATGACCCCTTTCTGAGAAGGATTTAGTTCTAGCAAATACCTGAAGACTCAAGATTTCGAAAGGTAGGAAGTACAGTATTTCAGGAATTCCTAATCTGTAAATATCTTTTAAAAATCTGTAAATATCATTTGGTTTACCAATGACGGACTCAATCCATTTATCTTCTTCTGCATGTCGAATGATTGCATTTCTTACACTAATGGCTAGAAGATCTATTTTGTTGAATTGGAAAGAAATTAATCCTCCTACTGTATTTCATGGCTTTTCTCAAACTATGTTATGTCTAAATTTAGAGAAAATTAGAAGTGTTGTATTTGACCCTTCTATTAAATTTGAAAAGATACGACCATTTATTCAATATTTTCATATGATGTAATGTGACCCTGTTCCAAGCCTATTTGTTTTTCCAGTTTTGATCTTACATATGTTGAACTGATGATTTTGTATTTTTGTTAGATATTATAAACAGCCCATTTTTTTTATTTCATCATTTTTTTTCTTTTTTTTTCCTTATTAGTTATTAGGTTGTTAGATTAGTTTTTCTAGCATAAATTTTTTTTCTTTTTCTCTTTTCTGTTTTTTTTAATATATGTTACGATATACCTAATTTTGCATTGTTTATATGTTACTTGTATCGTCCATGATTTGGGAAGACTCACTTATATTCTAACTATTGCTTATGTATCTTTTCATGTTCAGTTTAAATTTGTATGTTTGTAATCCTATTATCTATATATTAATCTTATTATGTTGATATTAATAATAAAAGGATTGGAAAAGAAAAGCATTCAGATCAACTGTATGAAGTACATCACTACCTATTTGGATCTTCAGCAACCATAGAGTAGTTGTGCAAAGTAACTAGTCACAAGATCATCAATTCTACTACTGATGAGGAAATAAATCAATTACTGAAGCATTAAAATAATGGATACTTGCAATAGCAGCAAGTTAATCAATATTCTTTCAACATAATCCAGAAACAAGATATTTACCATTGTAACCCCAAGCACTGCAGGGCTCACAATGAAAGCAGGAGCTCGCCCAAATCCATTACTTCTTTCCCAGAAAGCATAGAAAAGGTCTGCCCAGCAGATGATCCATAACGCAAACCCCAAAGCCTGCAAAACAAAAAATGCATTGCATTATATTTAAGAAGTTCATTCCAGGTTATCTTAATATCTACTTGCCACAAAACAAGCTAAGGCTTCTATGGATGGTGAACCAAAAAATTTAATAAAATATTCATGGTACTAGTCACAAATGCAAATCACAAAGTTCAAAGTAAATTTATTATCAAAGTATATGTATATGTCATCATATACAACAGAGATTTGTTTTCTTGTGGGCAATTACAGCGAATACAAAAAACAATAGAATCAATAAAAGACCACACCCAGGTATTCAGAAATACATTCAGAAGTTTTATAAGCACTCTGCAACACATCACTATGATTCACCAGCACCATCCTGGATCCAGCAGGACCTTTGATCGAAGCACATCATTTCCTCAATGGCTTCAAATAAACTGGTCATTTATTTAACCACTGCCACATGAGTAGGTTCGGCAGTTTAACTGGGGCACGACTGCACAAGCACATGTAAGTTGGACTGTGAGGCAGCGGGAGGATTTGAAGAGAGCAGTTAGACAGAGCGGGTGACGGAGTAGAGGGAGCCAGAGTAGGAAGGTTTTGTCTCGGGAGGCTTCGGCGAGCAGAGGCTGAGGACGAACTTCACTCCAAGTGAGGTAAGGCCGGGTAAATTCCTTTAAAAGGAGAACATTTCAAAAGTTGAGGCAACGTACTGGGAAGGTCATGGCAGCTGAGACCGGTCCCATGGTTTGTTCATCCTGTGGGAAGGATGTGGGAAATCAGGGATACTTCCAGTGTCCCTGACGACTATGTGCGCAGGAAATGTGTCCAACTGCAGCTTCTGGCAGACCGCATTGAGCGGCTGGAGTTCCGACTGGATTCATACTGGAACATCCACAATGCTCAGAAAGTTGTGAATAGCACATTGTGAGTTGGTCACACCGCAGGTAAACGTAGAAAAGGAAGGGGTGGCCACTAGACAGCGTAGCAGTACGCAAGTAGTGCAGGAGTCCCCTGAGGTCATCTCCCTCCTAAACAGATATACTGTTTTGGATACTGTTGGGGGAGATGTCTCATCAGCGGAAGGCAGCAGCAGCCGAGTTCATTGTACCATGGGTGGCTCTGTGGCACAGGAGGGAAGGAAAAGGAGTGGGAGAGCTATAGTGATAGGGGATTCAATTGCAAAGGGAATAGATAAGCGTTTCTGCGGCTGCAAACGAGACTCCAGGATGGTATGTTGCCTCCCTGGTGCAAGGGTCAAGGATGTCTCTGAGCAGCTGCAGGACATTCTGGAATGGGAGGGTGAACAGCCAGTGGTCGTGGTGCACAAAGGTACCAACGATATAGGTAAAAAATGGGATGAGGTCCTACAAGGTGAATTTAGGGAGTTAGATAAACTAAAAAATAGGACCACAAAGGTAATAATCTCTGGATTACTACCAGTGCCACGTGATAGTCAGAGTAGAAATAGGAGGATATGACTTGAAAAAATGGTGCAAGGGGGAGGGATTCAAATTTCTGGGGCATTTGAACCAGTTCTGGGGGAGGTGGGATCAGTACAAACAGGACGGTCTGCACCTGGGCTGGACTGGAACCAATGTCCTAGGGGGAGTGTTTGCTACTGCTGTTCAGGAGGATTTAAACTAATGTGGCAGGGGGATGGGAACAAGGGTAGAGAGACAGAAGGATGTAAAATGAGGGTAGAAGCAAAAAGTAGTAAGGTGAAAAGTAAAAGTGGCAGGCAGGCAAATCCAGGGCAAAAATCAAAAAGGGCCACTTTTCAACATAATTGTATAAGGGCTAAGAGTGTTGTAAAAACAAGCCTGAAGGCTTTGTGTGTCAATGCGAGGAGCATTCGTAACAAGATGGATGAATTGAATGTGCAGATAGTTATTAATGAATATGATAAAGTTGGGATCACAGAGACATGGCCCCAGGGTGACCAAGGATGGGAGCTTAACATCCAGGGATATTCAATATTCAGGAGGGATAGACAGGAAAGTAAAGGAGGTGGGGTAGCATTGCCGGTTAGAGAGGAGATTAACACAAAAGAAAGGAAGGACATTAGCCTGGAGGATGTGGAATCAATATGGGTAGAGCTGCATAACACTAGGGGCAGAAAACACTGGTGGGAGTTGTGTACAGGCCACCTAACAGTAGTAGTGAGGTTGGGGATGGTATTAAACAGGAAATTAGAAATGCACGCAATAAAGGAACAGTAGTTATAATGAGTGACTTCAATCTACATATAGATTGGGTGAACCAACTTGGTAAGGGTGCTGAAGAAGAGGATTTCTTGGAATGTATGCCGGATGGTTTTCTGAACCAACGTGTTGAGGAACCAACTAGAGAGCAGGCCATTCTAGATTGGGTATTGAGCAATGATGAAGGGTTAGTTAGCAATCTTGTCGTGCGAGGCCCCTTGAGTAAGAGTGACCTTAATATGGTGGAATTCTTCATTAAGATGGAGAGTGACATAATTAATTCAGAAACAAAGGTTCTGAACTTAAAGAAGGGTAACTTTGAAGGTATGAGACGTGAATTAGCTAAGATAGACTGGCAAATGATACTTCATGGGTTGATGGTGGATATGCAATGGCAAGCATTTAAAGATCGCATGGATGAACTACAACAATTGTTCATCCCAGTTTGCCAAAAGAATAAACTAGGGAAGGTAGTGCACCCGTGGCTGACAAGGGAAGTTAGGGATAGTATCAAGTCCAAAGAAGAAACATACAAATTAGCCAGAAAAAACGGCATTCCTGAGGACTGGGAGAAATTCAGAGTCCAGCAGAGGAGGACAAAGGGCTTAATTAGGAAAGGGAAAAAAGATTATGAGAGAAAGCTGGCAGGGAACATAAAAACTGACTGTAAGAGCTTTTACAGATAATGTGAAAGGAAAAAGATTGGTTAAGGCAAATGTAGGTCCCTTACAGACAGAAACAGGTGAATTGATCATAGGGAACAAGGACATGGCAAACCAATTGAATAACTACTTTGGTTCTGTCTTCACTAAGCAGGACATAAATAATCTTCCGGAAATAGTAGGGGACCGAGGGTCTAGTGAGATGGAGGAACTGAGGGAAATACATGTTAATAGGGAAGTGGTGTTAGGTAAATTGAAGGGATTAAAGGCAGATAAATCCCCAGGGCCAGATGGTCTGCATCCCAGAGTGCTTAAGGAAGTAGTCCAAGAAATAGTGGATGCAATTTTTCAAAACTCCTTAGATTCTGGATTAGTTCCTGAGGATTGGAGGGTGGCTAATGTAACCCCACTTTTTAAAAAAAGGAGGGAGAGAAAAACCAGGGAATTACAGACCAGTTAGCCTTACATCGGTGGTGGGGAAAATGCTACAGTCGGTTATCAAAGATGTGATAACAGCACATTTGGAAAGAGGTGAAATCATCGGACAAAGTCAGCATGGATTTGTGAAAGGAAAATCATGTCTGATGAATCTTATAGAATTTTTTGAAGTTGTAACTGGTAGAGTGGATAGGGGAGAGCCAGTGGATATGGTATATTTGGATTTTCAAAAGACTTTTGACAAGGTTCCACACAGGAGATTAGTGTGCAAACTTAAAAGCACACGGTATTGGGGGTATGGTATTGATGTGGATAGAGAATTGGTTGGCAGACAGGAAGCAAAGAGTGGGAGTAAACGGGACCTTTTCAGAATGGCAGGCAATGACTAGTGGGGTACCGCAAGGCTCAGTGCTGGGACCCTAGTTGTTTACAATATATATTAATGATTTAGACGAGGGAATTAAATGCAGCATCTCCAAGTTTGCGGATGACATGAAGCTGGGTGGCGGTGTTAGCTGTGAGGAGGATGCCAAGAGGATGCAGGGTGACTTGGATAGGTTAGGTGAGAGGGCAAATTCATGGCAGATGCAATTTAATGTGGATCAATGTAAGGTTATCTACTTTGGTTGCAAGAACAGGAAAACAGATTATTATCTGAATAGTGGCAGATTAGGAAAAGGGGAGGTGCAACGACCCTGGGGGTCATTGTACACCAGTCATTGAAAGTGGGCATGCAGGTACAGGAGGTGGTGAAAAATGCAAATGGTATGTTGGCATTCATAGCAATAGAATTCGAGTACAGGAGCAGGGAGGTTCTTCCGCAGTTGTACAAGGCCTTGGTGAGACCGCACATAGTATATTGCAGTTTTGATCCCCTAATCTGAGGAAAGACATTCTTGCCATAGAGCGAGTACAAAGAAGGTTCACCAGATTGATTCCTGGGATGGCAGGACTTACATATGAAGAAAGACTGGATCGACTAGGCTTATACTCGCTGGAACTTAGAAGATTGAGAGGGGATCTTGTTGAAACGTATAAAATTCTAAAGGGATTGGACAGGCTAGATGCAGGAAGATTGTTCCCGATGTTGGGGAAGTCCAGAATGAGGGGTCACAGTTTAAGGATAAAGGGGACTTTTAGGACCAAGATGAGGAAAAACTTCTTCACACAGAGAGTGGTGAATCTGTGGAATTCTCTGCCACAGTAAACAGTTGAGGCTGGTTCATTGGCTATATTTAAGAGGAAGTTAGATATGGCCCTTGTGGCTAAAGGGATCAGGGGGTATGGAGAGAAAGCAGGTACAGGGTTCTGAGTTGGATGATCAGCCATGATCGTACTGAATGGCGGTGCAGGCTCAAAGAGCCAAATAGCCTACCCCTGCACCTATTTTCTATGTTTCTAAGGTCATACCTTCTATTGCCATTACGGTCAAATATATCTGGCACAGATGGATCACTAAAGAGGTGGTCCAGTCGGCCTATCTGCACTATTAGTTTACTCAGCACCTACTGTACAATTATCATGGCAATAAAATTTTAGTACTCCAGCTCAATCAGTGGAGGCAAAAATCGAGCTACCAAAGTCCCCCAACCTAAATGTAGTCTAAGCCCATGCAATTGTGTGTTCTTCCAGATGTCATTCCAAATAGAGGAGTGCTGATTCATCAGCTGAGGGAAAATATGATTGAAATTTGAAAAATTATATCTCTTAAATATGTTCTGTATGTATCAGGTTTTCATATCCACCCTATTAAAGCTACATTTTAAACAGCCTGGCAAAGCACTTTCCTCGTTTTTATTAAGCAAAACATTTTCTGACTTGTCATATTACTCTAGTCCATCTGGTTACTACGAGACAAGCCAGCACTATACTTCATTTACAGCATACATCTTCATGGACCACACAAATTATTTGCACTTTTGGAGCCAATAAAGTGTTGTGCTTGATTTCCCAAGATGCCAGTTATAGGAATATTTTGTCTATACTCCCTGGACAGAATTGTTCCATTTGATAGGGTTTTGGAGAAAAGTATAGGCGGAATGTTGTCCATAGGTATTTAATTTACAACAGAGAGTAGTAGGTGTACAGAATGCGTTACAGTGGGTGCTGGTAGAGGCAAATACGTTAAGGACATTTAAGCAACACTTATATAGGCAGAAGGATGAAAGAAAAATGGAAGGCTACAAAGGAGGGAAGGGTTAGAGTTATCTCAGAGTAGGTTAAAATGCTGGCACAACATTATGAGGTGAAGAACATGCACTGTGCTGTAATGTTCTAAAATACACGTGTTGCATCATGCAAAAATAAAACTATATCACTAAAACTGGTAAAATCATAAAATCCACAAGACCATAAGACACAGGAGTAGAATTAGGCTACTCGATTCTTTGAATCTACTCTACCTTTCCATCATGGCTGCTCCCAAATCCCACTAAACCCCATGCACCTGCCTTCTCGCCGTATCCTTTGAGGCCCTGACCAATCAGGAAACTATCAACTTCTGCCTTAAATATACCTACGGACTTGGCCTCCACTGCAGTCTGTCACAATGCATTTCACAAATTCACTCCTCTCTGGCTAAAAAAAATTCCTCCTTACTTCTGTTCCAAAAGGTCGCTCCTCAATTCTGAGGCTGTGCCCTCTAATTCTGGATACCCCCACCAGAGGAAACATTCTCCTCATCCACCCTATATAGTCTTTTCAACATTTGTAGGTTTCAATGAGATCCCCCACCACATTCTTCTAAATTCCAGTGAGTACAGGCCCAAAGCTGCCAGCACTCCTCATATGTTAACCCCTTCATTCCCAGAAGTATCCTCATGAACCTCCTCTGGACTCTCTCTAATGACAACACATCCTTTGAGATATGGGGCCCAAAACTGTTGGCGATACTCCGTGTGGCCTGATGAGGGTCTTATAACGCCTCAGCATTATCTCCTTACTTTTATATTCGATGAAATAAATGCCAACATTGCATTTGCCTTCTTCAGCACAGACTCGACCTGTATATTGACCTTGTAGGAGTCTTGCACGAGTACTCCCAAGTCCCTCTGCACCTCTGATGTTTGAACCTTCCTCACATATAGGAATAGCCTGCACTATTGCTCTTTTTACCAAAATGCTTTATCGTACATTTCCCAACACTGTATTCCATCTGCCACTCTTTTTTTTAAATTTTTTTTTTATAAACACATTCTTCCAATTTGTCCAAGTCCTGCTGCAATCATATTGCTTCCTCTGCACTACCTACCCCCCCCCCCAAAGCCATCAATTCCATTATCCAAATCATTGATAAACAACGTGAAAAGTAGTGGTTCAATTCCGACCCCTGAGGAACACCACCAGTCACCACCAGTCCTGTTATCCCCACTCACCGTCTCCTGACTGTCAGCCATTCCTCTATCCATGCCAGCATCTTTCCTGTAACGCCATAGGATTTTATCTTAAGCAGCCTCATGTGTGGCACCTTATCAAATGCCTTCTGAAATTCCAAGTAAATGACATCCACTGCCCCTCCATTGTCCACCCAGCTTATGACTTCCTCGAAGAACTAACAGATTTGTCAGACAAGATTTCCTTTTACAGAAACCATGCCGATTCAGACTTATTTTATCATTAGTCTGCAAGTACCCTGAAATCTCAACCTTAATAATGGACTCCAACACTTTCCCAACCATTGAGGTTAACTAGCGTATAATTGACTTTTCTCTTTTCTTAAAGAGTGCAGTGACATTTGCAATCTTCCAGTACTCCGGACCTTGTCAGAGTCGAATGATTCTTGAAAGATCATGACCAATGCATCTGTTATCTCTTCAGCAACCTCTCGCCATCTGGTCCAGGTGACTTATCCTCCTTAAGACCTTTCAGTTTGCCTAGCACTTTTTCGTTGTAATAGCAATGGCACTCACTCCTGCTCCCTGACATTCACAGACCTCTGGCACACTGTTCAAGTCTTCCACAGTGAAGACAGATTTAAGTTAAGTAAATAAAAGACCACAGTTCAATTGTTGTGCAACTCTGGTAATCCTAATAGTTTCAGAAATATAAACCAATTAAGAAGCACTCATGCATAGATCACAATGACAGGATTGCCCCTTGTTTACTGGATGTTATATGGAGATTGTATAACAAATCAGAAAGTGAATCTTTATAAAAAGGAAAAACGATCAAAACAAGATAATTAACATGCATTCACGAGGAAATCTGCAGATACTGGAAATTCAAGCAACACACAAAATGCTGGTGGAACGCAGCAGGCCAGGCAGCATCTATAGGAAGAAGTACAATTGACGTTTCAGGCCGAGACCCTTCGTCAGGACCAACTGAAAGAAAAGATAATAAGAGATGTGGAAGTGGAAGGGGGAGGGAGAGATCCGAAATGATAGGAGAAGACAGAAGGGGGAGGGATGAAGCTAAGAGCTGGAAAGGTGATTGGCAAAAGGGATACACAGCTGGAGAAGGGAAAGGATCATGGGACGGGAGGCAGAGGGAGAAAGAAAGGTGGGGGGGGAGCACCAGAGGGAGATGGAGAACAGGCAAGGAGTGATTGTGAGAGGGGCAGAGAGAGATAAAAAAGGGGAATAAATAAGGGATGGAGTAAGAAGGGAAGGAGGGGCAATAACAGAAGTTAGAGAAATCAATGTTCATGCCATCAGGTTGGAGGCTACCCAGCCGGAATATAAGGTGTTGTTCCTCCAACCTGAGTGTGGCTTCAACTTGACAGTAGAGGAGGCCATGGGTAGATATATCAGAATGGGAATGGGACGTGGAATTAAAATGTGTGGCCACTGAGAGATCCCGCTTTCTCTGGCAGACAGAGCATAGGTGTTCAGCGAAACAGTCTCCCAAGTCTGCTTCAGGTCTCACCAATATATAAAAGGCTGCACTGGGAGCACCAGACGCAGTATACCACACCAGTCGACGTGCATTCCTTAACAGCTAAGTGAAAGCCTCGGAGTCTATAACTAGATCAGTTAAACAGTCTCAGAGCTTGTAATTCTAGCAGTTCATGCTACTAAAAGGTTGACATTGTTTCATTGTTCTTACCCTTATCTCATGAGAAGAAATTAGTTAAGCATGTAACATGCCATGTACAAAGCAACCACTCTATGACAAACTACCATGAGCACTATGAATAGTTATGACTCTTACCGTTTTAATTTTATTGAGCAGTGACATTGTAATATAACCTTGATCATTATAACGAAGATAAAGAAAGTAGAATGGAAAACAAATCCACATGTAGATACAAGGGATCCAGACTAGGATGGTTATCTGGAAGCAGTGTGTAAAGTCTGGATTATCTGTATGCCATGTTCTGTTTAAATCCTGCAATACATAAAGGGAAGATATGAACTTCTATAACTGAAAAATACATTCTAAAAAGTAAAAACAATTCAAAAGTATCTTTGTTACATATTTCTAAGAAATTGCACCTTTGAATAATATTGACAGCTGGAGAAAAAAAAAAGCAGATCTACGTACATCAACTGCAAGTCACTGTCGTATTATTAACATCACCCCTAACCCTAACTTCATTAGAATTTGTACAGGAAAAATACGTTAAACCATTTGCACAAAAGCACAGGTTGGAAGAACAAAATATTGATAAAATACTGTATTTTCCTCTCAAGAGAATCAAACAAGACTAAGTAGCCTAATTCTATATATTGAAATCTATATTCAGTTAGTTCCCAATAGTAAAAAATATCCGAGAACACAAATCTCAATTTAGAAAGACTGCACCGAGTAGCAAGCAAAATAATTAATTATTTGAACCTCTCATTGGAAATACACGAATAGAAACATAATCTAGAGAAATGGTGCTGGTGGAAGTGAGAAATAATAGTTGTGAGAAACTAACAAAAAAAAAAATCAATAATTAAGGTGTTGGAACACTGCACTATAAAGTTGTCTAAAGGACTGCCCTCAACATTGATAAAGATCATATTGTGTAACCTGCCTGATGTTACTCTTTCCAATCTTCATCCTGAAATAAGCATCACAAACTGATACCCTCCATGTCTTTGGTTCACGTTGCAACCTCCCTTACCTTGCTACTCTTTTAGACGACTGCAACCTTCTAATTCTTGTCTTTTGTAAGAACTTTTTGCTTAACAGTTGCAAAGCGGGGGGACGTCACGTGATGACGTAGGATCGAAACGCTGGAACCCAGCCTTCCCGTAAAAAAATCAATAAATTAATGTTTAAGTGAAGAAAAGTTAGTCAATACTTTCTTAAGGTTACTTATAAACTACTCCGGATTGTTTTAAGCTATGCCTCAAACAAAGGATGAAGAAAACTACTACCGCGAAGACAGCTCAAGTTGGAACAGAATCAAGGCCTACTTCTACCGAAGAACTGCGGACTCAGGTACAATACATCACCGGTGAAACAGAACAGGAAACTGTGGCAGCATCAGCCATTTCTAAAGGAAAAGATCAACGAGAATTGCACAAACGTAAAGGAACGAGCATGCGCAAATGAGAGCAACCAGAACTACAAATCTCAGCTGCGACTGAAACCGAAAGTGAAAGTGAATCTGAGAGAGAGAGTCAGATTCTCTGGAAAAATCAGACGAAGATGGAGATGAAAGTTCCTCTGAAAATATAAAAAAGACTTTGAGGCAAATAATGCATAAATTAGAAAAAATTAAATGCATTAAAAGTAATTAAAAGTAACCAAAAAGTAATTACAGAAAAAATGATAAATATGACTATGTTTGACAAAGAAACAGGAAAAAAATGGAAAAGAAAATTACAGATTTGGAAATTAAAATGGAAGATATGGGTGGAAGAATGAAGAAAATGGAAGATGATAATGATGCCTGGACATCAGAAAGAAAACAACTCGTGGAAAAAATTGATAAGCTTGAAAATTTTAGTAGACACAATAATATTAAAATTGTTGGACTTAAAGAAGACACCGAAGGAGAAGACACAATAAATTTTCTTCAAAAATGGATCCCTGAAAAATTGGAAATGGGAGAAGAAACTTCAAGTGAGATTGAAAGGGTACACAGAGCCTTAAGGCCAAGATCTCAAGATGATCAAAATCCGCGATCAATTTTGATAAGATGTTTAAGATACCAGGATAAAGAAAAGATTCTGAGGGCGGCTGCCCAAGGTGCCAAAAGAAGAAAGGGTCCATTGATGATAGCAGAGACACCAGTTCTTTTTTATCCTGATACAAATTATAACCTTTTGAAGAGAAAGAAAGAATTTAATTCAGCTAAAAAAGTCTTATGGGAAAAAGCTTATAAATTTTTAATGCGTCACCCAACAACACTGATAATTTTTTTGGAGGAGGGAAAAAGATTTTTTTCCGATGATCAAGATGCGGAGATGTTCGCACAAAAGCTTCCATCTATTTGCTAATTAAACGTAGAGACTTCTAAACATAATGGTTAAAGATGAAGACAGAGATAGCGAATGGAACTGAAGGACATTTAAGGATGATACAAGGGAGAAAAGTAAAATTTTAGAAATATTAATTGAGAATAGTTTTTTTTTCTTTTCTTTTATATATATACTTTTTATGTTGCTGGGGGGCTGGGGAGCTTTGCATCGGTTACTACGGGATTCACGTGTGTAATCATGGCAATTGCCATGACCCGTACAATAGAGGGGGGTAATGTTGTGTTTTTTTTCTTTCACAACATTAGTAGGGGGGTAATTTGTATTTTTCTTTATACTCCATTTTTCTTCTATTCTTTTGCCTGGATGATTGGTGGGGACACACATAGCAACATGGAGACTTCTAAAAAGATTTCCCAGGATACCACGAAAGTTGAAAGATTAGGCATTATTATAGATTGGAGTAACATAATTAAAAACAATGACTAATTTATTGAATTTTTTAAGTTTTAATGTTAATGGGCTTAATGGACCAGTAAAAAGAAAAAGAATTTTAACATATATTAAAAAAATGAAAATAGATATAGCTTTCTTACAAGAAACTCATAGAACATCAGAAAGGGATAAAACCGAAACTCAAACTAAATAAATATCAGAAAGAATTCATAAAAATTGCACTGGCAGTAGCCAAAAAGGCTATTGCAGTTACTTGGAAATCGGATACATATTTAAGTATAGATTGTTGGAAGAAAGAAATTTATGGCTGTATTCCATTAGAAAAAATTACTTATAATTTAAGAGATAAATATGAAACATTTCTGAAAATTTGGTCCCCTTATTTACAAAAGACAGGACTAAATATATAGGTGCTCTGAAGATGAAACAATTGGTTACTTGGGGAAAGAAATAAATATATACACTAAAGTTATTACGAACTCCATGGAGCATGTGGGGATCTTCCAACAACCAGGCACTCTTTTTTTTCTTTCTTTCTTTCTCTTTTTTTTCTATAGGGAAGTTAGAGGGGAGGGGTTAAGGGGAGGGGGGAAGGGTTATATACATTTTTTTCCATACTTTGTAATCATTTAAAAACACAATAAAAAAAGTTTTCAAAAAAAAAACAGTTGCAAAGCATACCATTGCCACTATTAGATACCTTTGTACTGTGGAAGAGAATAAAAAGCTAATTTACTGATGCACCAGACATCACAAGGTGAGCTAAAAATTGTAACACAGTCAAACTCCAAAAAGGCAGGTGGGCTGCCAGCTGAGATACTGAAAAACTACAGATGCTGGAAATAATTTTTTTTATATAGAAAATTATTTTCCAGATCAGGATATTATTGGTAAGACCAGGATTTTGTTGCTTGTTATCTATTGTTCTGGTGAAGGTGATGATGAGACTTACTTGTCTCAATGTAGCTTTTCTGGTGTAGATACAACCACAACGTTCTTGAGTAGGGAGCACAGGCATTTAGAGGCAGTGATAGTATCTATTGATAACAGTCCCATGCACCTGCTAAGCCTGTTCTTCTTGGAGATGATCATAGATTTGAGGGGTGCTACAGAGTTCAAACCTGGTGTCCTCTGTAAAGAGTTTGTATGTCCTCCCCATGGAATGTGTGGGTTTTCCATGGATTCTCCAGTTCTCTCCCACAGTGCAAAGACACACTAAGTTAATTAGTCATCATAGTTGTCCCATAATTAAGTTGGTGTTAAATCAGGGTTGCTGAGTGGTACAGGCTCAGATGGCTGACAGGGCCCATTCCAACTGTATCTGTAAAAAAAACAAAACAATTTGCTGGAGGAACTCAGCAGCATCTGAAGATGGAAAGGAATTCTCAATTTTTTGGGTCAACGCCCTGCATCAGGACTCAGGAGAGGATTAACTTGGGAAAGTAACTTTTATGCGTTCTGTATGCGGTACCATTGTACAGAATTCACCAAACATGACAACACTGTGTGCCAGCAATAGATAGAAAGAAAGTTTAGGATAACTGACCACGTGCCAGTCAACAGGCTTTTGCATCTTGGATAGTGTTGACGTTTAAAAGGTTTGTTATCCCTACTCTTAAAGAAAGATGGAAATCCAGCATACTTCACCACTATAAACAATCTCCTTGATGTAGGAAAGGATTTGGTATGTCAGGAAGCAAGTCATTTGTCACAGGACACCTAGCCTGTAAATTACTCCTGTAACCACTATATTTATGTGGTCAGTCCACTTGAATTTCTGATCATTGATAACCCCTGGATAATGATGCTGGAGTCTTGGTGATGGTGATGCCATCATCAAAGACAGGTGGCTAGACTCTCATTGAGATAGCACTTCAAAGGCACTACTTAACTGCTCATGCTTGAAGTGTGCCTTGATAAAACTATAGAACATTGCCTCACAGAAACTTTTGGCCCTTCTTTGTTTTCTGAAGTATTGCAAATAAAATTATGATAAAACAGATAAAGCTAGCTAGGCCTGGGACATTCCAAAGGGTATAATGCATTGATGTCCCGGGTCTAGGATGATTGCGCTGCCACAATATTCTTTTAAGAGATACAACTTGAACCATTTGAGTATTTTTCCATTGATGGCCATTTACTTCAATTTTCATATGAAACTTTGATGCCACACTCAGTCAACCATTGCCTGGATCTTAAAAGCAATCACTTTCAACTTGTTTCTGAAATTCAGCTCTTTGGTCCACATATGAAACAAGGTTGTGATAAGGCCTTGAACTAAGGAATACTGTCCAAACCCACAAAGGGTATTAATAAATAGGTTAATGGCAAATACTGCTAGCAACTGCATGGGTTTCATCTGGGTGCTCTGGTTTCCTCCCACATTCCAAAGACGTACATTGGTAAGTTCATTGCAGAACAGGCACAGGCTCCCTGGTCTGCAAGGGCTTATTACCATGCTGTATCTCTACATAAATAAAAGAAATAAACATCCTCCAGTCCCTAGTTGATCAAAGATAATAGACTTGTTAAGCAGTAATTAGCCAAATTTGATATGTTCTGATTCTTGTGCAAAAGTTATAACAGGACAATTTTCACATTGTCAAATATATGCCCTTGTTATAACTCTACTAGAACAGCTTGTCTAGAGAAGCAGGCATTCTGGAGCATGCCTTCTGTGGTGATATCACGTGTCAGAACATGATTAGACAGAGTTCAGAGCATGTGCAGAAATGACAGAATGATCCAGAAGCTTGTATGTTAAATTGTGGTTGCTGTTACGTAAAAGTTCTAGTTATGTTCTTCCAGAATATGTTTCTTTATGAGTAACCCATGGTACGTGTAAAGAACACAACACCTTCATTACTACAAGTGGGACACCATCTTATCCCATAGCCTGTCTGCAACCAGTGCTTGCGATTAGAATATTGATTACTGCAGCATGAAATTCCAAAATCCAAAAGTTTTGAGTACTGATATGACATCACAAATGGAAAATTCCACAAGGCACTGCGAAGATTTCCAGGCAATGCGCAGGTCTCTGTGCACCTCAGACAGTTCTGAGAAGCGACCTCACGTATGCAATGAACAGAAGTTAATGAAAAATAGAGGAATACGACATAAAGTGAATAATGAAGATCCTGATTGTATATTAAAATAACGAAACAAGCAACAATCCATCACAGCAAACTGAAAATTGAAGGTAATTGTGAATATTCAGCAGGCTGGTTGCAGTAATTTAAGAAAAGACATAGCATTAAATTTGTGAAGATTTGTGGTGATAAAACATCTGCTGATAATGACGCAGCAGAGAAATTCATTGGAGTTTGGCAAGTTTGTCGCTCATTAAAATCTAACCCACTAAACAACTGCATCAGAGCATATGCGTGATGAACAAGTGTAAGACAAAGACCATTTATCAGTAGCAGATAAATTCAGATCAAAAATGATGGCAATACCAAACAGCCACATAATTCTGATGGTTCAATGTATATACTACTGTTTCATGCACAAAAGTATTAAAAAATTATTTTTAAAACTACCTATATACTACCTTGTATATTATATATAAGCTGTGTATATAATGTAAATGGGTTTTGTGTTTAGACACGAGTACCATTCCTGAGGTATTTCATTATATAGATGCAAATATTCCAAAATCTGAAAAAAAATTTGAAATCTGAAACATTTTCAGCCTGAATCATTTCAGATAAGGGGTACTCAATCTACAGTACCAAACTCTTACTGCAAAACTAAAGCAATGCTCTTCACATTTAAAACTTCTAAAATTTATTTTTTAAACTAACATAAACTAATATATTTGTTATAAATTTATTTACTACAGATTTGCTGTATGTGTTTCCTATAAAAAGATGAATTCCAGTCTTGAAACTATGTCCAAACCATCGATCTGGTCACACATCGCAATAAATGACAACAGACTGTCTTTGTACTCTGCTATCCTCAACAATGTCAATGCTCAAGCCCTACTTTCAGCTGAAGTCAAAGTGTGGTATTTCAGAAGAATTTTAATCTTCTCAACAATAGTTCCAATTGTAGCAAAGCTATGACCAGAACAATGAATAAGCTTGTTGCAAGAATACTTTAATGTAGAAGTTGCTATCAATAGTAGCAGTTTAGACAAGTGAAACCGTAACGAGAAAATCTGCAGACGCTGGAAACCCATACAACACACACAAAATGCTAGAGGAACTCAGCGGGCCAGGCAGCATCTAGGAAAAGAGTAAACAGTTGACATTTCAGTCCAAGGCGCTTCAACAGGACTGGAGGTTCATCCTGATGAACCATCCTAGGATTTCAAAAGGAACAATGACTGAAACAATTAGTTCATTGGTTTTAATTTACCCCAAGTTCCCTCGATTCTCTTAAGTTTCCACTAGATTGGAAAAGAGTAAGTTTAACTCCTTTATTCAAAAGGTGAGACATAATCCAGGAAACCATTGGACCTTTAGTTTAACAGAGGAAAGATTAGAAGTTGTAACTAAACATGTAGTAGAGATCACTTTGCGAGAAATATAGCAAGTCAACCAATAAAGTCAACATGGCTTTGTGAAAGGCAAATCTCACTTTTGTCAATTATTCAGTGTTTTTTTAAAATAATATTGAGAACAAAGGGAGAACACATGGATGTGGAGTAATACACCATGGAAAAAGGCCCACTCATATTGCTGGAGGAACACACCAGGCCAGGCAACATTGATGGAAAAGAGTAAACAGCCGACATTTCAAGCTGAAACCCCCAGAATGTCGACTGTTTACTCTTTTCTATGGACACTGCCTGGCCTGCTGAATTCCTCCCCTGTTGAATGTTTTGCTTTAGATTTCCAGCATCTTCAGATTTTCTCGTGTATAGGGAAATGGGTCCATTGAGTCCATACTGACCCATTTACGCTAATCCCATTCCATTCTCTCCAAATTCCCAACAATCCCCCTAGATTCTTTCACCAATTTAAGCACTGCTTAAGCCAGAAGTCGTTTTTTTTGGGAGGATCACGATTTTTTGAAATACAAAGCAAAGCAGTGGGGAAAAAATTGTCAACAGTAAATAATGTCGACACTTAATAGGCACAAGGACAAAAGATTAACAAAAACACAGAGGAGGTTATATTAAGATCAGCTGTGATCATATTAAATGGCAGCAAAGGCCTGAGTGGCCTAATATTGATTCAATGTACAAATCTGAATAATGAACTGTAAACATGTGACCAATGTAGTGAGTGTTCGTTTACTTGTACAATAATCAAATAACTATACAGAGGTTAAAAGATCAAATCCAAGGAGCATATCAGACCAACCAAGGTCACAGCTTTGCCTATTATAATTCGCAGAAATTTCAACATGGCTTATCTGGGCAATACCAGTTATCTTCACAAGCAAACATTTTATCAGAACTATTTTTTCTACACCAAGAATCTTACTTCTTTCAACAAAAAGTCACTCATAATATTTGACAATTCATCAACAATCCATTAGAGTTGAAACTTTATGGTTTAATGAGTCCAGTCATTTGATTTGTATTTAATTTTAAATCCTCAATATAAGTCTGTCTAAGCCCAAATGACAAAAATGAATATTTAAAGTGCTACTACAATTAAAGGGACAAAATACTGTGGTTGACTACACTATCAATTAGGTAATAATATTTCTGAAAACTACACAAATGTGCTATGTGTTAGCTCTATACACAACAGTGTAAAGCAATGAACAGTGCAAACAATGTCATGATCAAAAATTGTGATGTTGTGTAAATAAACCCTTGATTTTATTACAAATCTCCAAATACTTAATTTTCTTATTTTTCAGAATCACACAGATATAACATTTAGATATGAATTAAAACTCAAGAGTTTGGAAAAAAAAAGTCCAGACATTAAAACTATACATTAAAGTATCATAACCAAAGCATCATTCAAGTCAAAAGAATAACCACAAGGACAAGAGAGGCGATGAGGAAGGGAACATTTCATGCCTAGAAATAACAAGCGGTGAATAACAAAAAACATGAGTTTTTTTTTAACTAATACAAATGCTCTTAGTGTGTTGAAATTCTTGGAGATTACTACATAGGAATAGTCAAAGCCAAGAGTATGGTAAACTTGATGCACTGGTGGATTGGAACAAATGGCAGCCAGCAAGCAGAGAAAGATGATGAGTGCACAGAAAGTTATGAATTAAGATTACGACACAAAGTATAGCACGTTCAAATATGGCAACTATTCTCTTTCAGTCCAAGATAACAGCAAAATGGCAACTGAGCAGCAAGACCGAAGACAATGGTTTGGGCCTCGGAAATCTAAAAGCAGCAGCCATTGCTCCCTATACATGTATTGCAGTTTAAATTTCATTGGCCCCCTACATCCTACTGTGCAAATAATATTGCCTGAATGGCAACCAGGATTTGGACAACACAGGGAAGAGAGTTTGTCCTCAAATAACCCTGGCTGCCTCCATGAACTGACAAAGCAAGACAGGAGGTAAATGCTGCAATTAACTTGAACTGCATTAAAAGTAGTCACCTAGATTCAAATACCATTAAAATTGAAATTAAGGTAACACACAAAATATTGGAGGAGATCAGCAGCCCAGGCGGCATCTATGGAAAAGAGTGAACAGTCTACCTTTCAGGCCAAGACCCTTCATCAAGTTGAAGGGTCAATTGAAGAGTCTTGGCCCAAAAAGACTGTTTACTCTTTTCCAGAGATGCTGTCTGGCCTGTTGAGTTCCTCCAGCATTTTGTTTGTGTTGCTTGGCTTCCTAGCATCTGCAGATTTTCTCATTTTTGAAAATTGAAATTAAATTTTCAGTTAAGCACAAAACACTCACAATTAATATTACTAACACAAATTGGAGTTCTGCTTCTTAATCCATAATCACACTAAAGAACAACCAGGTGTCAAATCCTGCACCAAATGGAAAGAACCAGCCGATCCAGCCTCTTGAAATTTCTCACTAAATTTTGGCTTTTCACGATCTTTGCTAATAAGATTCAATCCAATCAAATGATCATTGGCTTCTCATTACTATAATAAATAGGTAGAGAAAATAAAGGCCATTAAAATTTTAGCACAGGGACAAGGTGCAGGTTGTTATCACAATACCCACACAGTTTTAAATGTTGTAACAACAGGTGAAAATCAGATGACTATTCTGTTGCAGTACTGCACAGAGTAGGCCTTGTGAACCACACTGTTCCAACAACCGCCAGCAAACCCAATTAACACTAACCCAATCACAGGACAATTTACAACCAATTAACCTACCTGGTACGTCTTATGACTGTGGGAGGAAACCGGAAGACCCGAAGAAAACCCATGGGGTGGATGTACTTACAGAACAGCACCGGAATTGAACCCCAGAATGCTCCGAGCTGTAGTAGTACCACAATAACTGCTACGCTACCATGGCACCTTCTGGAATATCAGGTACACCAAGCAGATAACTTAAGAACAGCTTTGCATGAAATTCTGTGTTGAACTAGCCGATAACTCTGATCAGATATATAAACAGAGAAGTTGTGAAGACAAAGGACAGCCCAAGCTATAAAAAGTTGTACAGAGGCCAAGAAGGAATATAGTTCACCACTGTGACAGCTGGAGGATGTAATTTCTGAATGCTGTTGCAAGAGCAGAAATACATCTGGAGCCAAGGCAAGTGAGGAGTTTAAAGCCATGCATTCAAAGAATTGGGAAAGTATAATGGAGGTTTTGTTAGGGTTAGGTAGTAGTTTTCAAGGACAGAGAAGTACTTGAGTTTTTGAGGAACCTGGTTATGACAGATTTGAAAGAAAGGAAATGGGCAACAGCATCCAGGAAGAGGAAACTGATTCCAATACTAGCTAGAATAGAAACTACAAGATACACAATTTTGACTAAGAGTTTCAGCCTGTCACGTTGACTCTGTTCCTTTTCATAGATGCTGCGTGACCTGCTGAGCTCCTCCAGCATTTTGTGTGAGTTACATAACCAGCAGTTCATTGAAACTGAGTTGCAGAAATGAGTGTTAGACAATTTTCTAATAGCCAATTCCTAACCTCAGACCTCAGCTTCTCTTGTATCTCCCCTCAAGCGAGGTCAGAAGGGTAGATGAGAAAGAAACTAAAAGGCAGAGAGAATCAAGGCTAAAATAAGAGAAATTGTTGGAGAAACCCCATTATTTTCTGAGTTAAGATAAAAGTTCAGGATTTAGCAGAGGCAGCCAAAGATAATTTGAAGTTGCATACCTCAATGTAGTAAACCATACCTAGTGACAATATCAAACAGCAACATATATGGAGTCACATTAGCTATGAGAGCAGATGACCAAATGCTTCATCAAAGATATTGATTTAAAAGGAACAGAGGTGAATTTGGAGGGAATTCTTGAACTCAGATCCTCCATCTCAAACTGAGAGCTTGCCCCAAGCCACATACACAGAAGCAGGCAAATTATTCTGTCTTTTGACTGCTTCTTTTAGATCAAAGAATACATTCTAACACAATACACAACCCTCAAATACATATTCTTCAATTCACTTGGCAAGCAAAAATCAGTTTCTCACTAAAACAAAATCTAATGTCGTATCCACTACTTGGTGTTAAAGAATTAGTCCTTCTGCCATTTGTATATGATGTACAATTTTCTAACATCTGCCCAGAAAACTGAAAATGAAGGCAAACAAAATAACCAAAGACATATCCAGTTCAAGATGGGAATAAATAGTAATGACATGTTAGTAATTAAATCTATCAGAGCAATCCAAGAAAATAAATACAACCATAAATATGTACTCACCATCCTTCTTACATTCTTTCATTAAATCTTGTAGCTAAAATGACTGAAGCACAGCATATATTGGAATGCATTGCCACAGATGGCAGTGGAGCCCAAGTTATTGGGTATATTTAATGCAGAGATTGATACGATCTTGATTAGCAAGGGCATCAAAGGCTATGGGGAGACAGCAGGAGAATGGGGTTGAGGGGAATAAACCAGCCATGGTGAAATGACAGAGCAGATTCGATGGGCCAAATGGCATAATTCTGCTCCTATGTTTTGTTGTCTCATATTTTTGTATATGTGCATTTTTAGGGATCTAAAAATCAGCTGATGTCTGACTTAACCTAAAACATAAAGCACAGCAGAGGAACAGGTCCACAACACCTGTATGACCATGTTTCCAATTTAAACTGCATATCTGTTTACGAGGTTAACATCCTATCAGTCCCTCCCCCTTCCTAGATGTTTTATTAAAACAGTGCCATCATCAATTGCCACTTTCCTTATTATTCACATTTCCTGTTCTTCTCCTCCGTTAAAAGAAAAATTCGCTGTGATTTCCCACATTCCAAAATCAAATGATATTCACATCCATTTTCCATGGAAGTGTCCAGTCCCCTGAACCTCTGAAATTTCCTGTCATTTCCATAATTTACATTAAAGGATGCCACTAATAAACTGAGGTCTCATCATATTATTATATACAGTATGGTGAAAAGCTGAAGAACTCTGCCTACACATGGTGAGGTCCTTATTCAATTTGAATTAAGCCCTTCTACTTCTATCATTACAACTACAGAGCAAGTAACCTCTTACAAAGGTCTGAATCCTGATGCAGGATTTTGACCAAACCTATGAATTCCTCTTTCCCATAGATACTACTTTCTTTCTTTTTACGGTATTTTTATTCTGAAGACAAAAAGATTTAGAGTGCAACACATAGATACATCTCAACATAACTTGTGTATATTCATATATTGTAATAAAATTGATTAAAATGTTATAGCATAACACATAAAGGAATACCACTCTCTGTAATCAAAAATTTAAAGATGGTCCCTTTTTTTAACATTCAGCATCTATTCAATATTTTATATTCACCTCCAACTGGGATTCCTGAATGTGTTATTTCCCTCGATGCGGAGAAAGCATTTGATCGTATAGAGTGGAACTACTTTTTTGCAGTTTTAGAAAAATTTGACTTCGGTCAAAGTTTTATCTCTTGGATCAAATTGCTGTATTTGTGTCCTACTGCCTCCGTTTTAACTAATTTTCAGAAATCCCAGTTATTTAACCTCAAACGTGGCACCCGTCAAGGATGCCCTTTAAGTCCCTTTCTCTTTGATTTGGCTATAGAATCTTTGGCGACAGCATTTCGAAATTGTCCTGAATTGACCGGGATTTGGAGAGGGGGTGTTGAGCATAAAGTTTCTCTTTATGCTGATGACTTATTACTTTTTCTTTCAAATCCGTCTACATCCTTACCTCCAATGTTTTCACTTCTTGATCAGTTTAGCCAGTTCTCTGGCTACAAACTTAATTTACATAAGAGCGAACTTTTCCCAATTAATAAAGAAGCACAAGAATTAACATTTTGTGATCTCCCTTTTAAAGTAGTCCATAATCAATTTACCTATCTTGGGATTACAGTCACAAGGAAGTTTAAAGATCTCTTTCATGAAAATTTTGCCAATCTTGCATATACTATAAAACAGAGTCTGGTACAATGGTCACCTCTATCTATGTCTTTGGTAGGTCGTATTAATGCTGTTAAAATGTATGTTCTCCCTAAACTTTTATACTTATTTCAATCAATCCCAATTTTTATTCCTAAATCTTTTTTTGATTCCTTAGACTCTATTATTTTGTCATATCTGTGGAAGAATAAGCGCTCTAGAATTAATAAAGTTTATCTCCAAAAATCTAAAAAAGAGGGTGGCATGGCTTTACCTAACTTTCGTTTATATTACTGGGCAGCCAATATATGTTGTGATACTTTTGGTCTTTTTTCCATGGCCAACCCGAGTGCCCTAATTGGGTGGCAATGGAGTTGAGTTCCACTAATTATCTATCTCTGCACTCCCTAGTAGTTTGTCCAGATTAATAGTTAGTCCTCTTGTTAGACACACTTTGCGTATTTGGGCTCAGTTTAGGAAATTTTATGGTTTCCACGGTTTTTCTGTTTCCAGCCCTGTCGTACATAATCACCTTTTTCTACCCACTATGTATGACTCAGCATTCCATGTTTGGTATAGTAAGGGCATTAGGCATTTTGAAGATCTTTTTATTGATAATCGCTTCGCTTCTTTCCAACAGCTCTCTGCCAAGTTCAATCTGCCCGATGCTCATTTTTTTAGATATCTCCCGATTAGCCACTTTATTGTTCCTTTAATTCCTAACTTCCCTGAAATGCCTGAGAAAAATGTTATGGACTTTTTTCTTTCCATTAATCCACTAGGTAAAGGTTTAATATCAAGTATTCAAGATAAATTAGCAGCCCCTGTGGATAAAATTAAAATGGCATGGGAGCAGGATTTAAATACCTCCTTATCTGATGAGACTTGGGACTCGATTCTCAAATCGGTTAGTACAACCTCTCTTTGTGCTCGCCATTGCCTCTTACAGTTTAAGATTGTTCATAGAGCCCATATGCCTAAATCTAAATTATCTCGATTTTACCCTAACATCATTCCACTTTGTGATAAATGCAAAAGGGGCGAGGCCTCTCTCATTCATATGTACTGGTTTTGTCCTAGCTTGGAGGAATTTTGGAAAGGCGTCTTTATAACGTTATCGTATATTCTGAATCATCACCTAGAACTAAACCCTTTAATTGCTCTATTCGGTTTCTGGGGTGAGACAGATTTACGTTTGAGTTCGTCTAAGTTTCAAATATTATCATTTGCCTCTCTCCTGGCTAGACGTTTAATCCTCCTTAGATGGAGAGATGTTGCCCCGCCCACGCATGCTCAATGGCTTAATGATATTATGGCCTGCTTGGACCTTGAAAAAAAATCATTATTCAATTCTTAATTCGGACTTAAAGTTCCATAAGGTCTGGGGACCTTTTATTGAGTACTTTCATAACCTTCCTCTTAACTAAGGTTTTTTTTTTCCGGTCCCTTACTTTCAGCTCCTTTTTCTTTTGGTAGTGGGCATTGATATCTTCTGTTGCTAAGTGTATTCACAGTTTGGGGGTTTGATTGTCCTGACTTATATTCTCTATATTGTGTTGTGGGTGGTCTGGAGTTTCCTTTTTTTGTTTTGTGTTGTGGGGCTTGGGGAGGACACTAATTTTACTTGTCTTCAATTTGGGTGCTTTTTCAATTATCTTTCTCTGTATCAGATTGTTATTTTTGCACTGTATCAATGTCCTTCATTTTGATCTGGGGTTGTTTTTTCATCTGTAGTTATGTAGAAAATGTATAAAAAAATTTAAAAAATTTAAAGATAGGTCATACAGCATAAAAGAAATTTTATATATATAAAAAGTCAACCCCCTACCAACTACCAAAGAAAAAAGCTGATGGATGACAATGGATTAGAAAAAAAACATATTCACTTAAGAAAAGAAGATAAAAATATACATAAAAGTCTGTGCACTGTTAAACTTAATAAATTGGAAAAGTAATTTAGGAAAGGTCACCAAATATCATAAAAAGATCATTTCGAATTTAAGACTGAGCAGCGGATCTTTTCTAAATTTAAATACGACATAATATCACGTAGTCATTGAAGACGTGTAGGAGGGGTAGACTCCTTCCATTTAAGCAAGATTGCTCTTCTTGCTAAAAGAGAGGTAAAAACTAAAACCTGTAGGTTAGGAGTATTTAAAGTTGCTTAACATAATTGTTAAGAAAACTTTAAGGATCTGGTCTCAATTTAGAAAATTTTTTGGTTTAGCAAATTTTTCATTATCATCTCCCATTCTCCTTAATTTTTTTTTATATCCCTTCTATGACTGATAAAGTCATTAAAGATTGGGATGAATTAGGTATTAAATGTTTTTGGGACCTGTTTATCTCAGGATCTCTTGCTTCATTTGACCAATTGTCAAATAAATTTGCACTCCCAAAATCACATTTTTACAGATACCTTCAAATTGGAGATTTTCTACATTTCCAATTAGCTACTTTTCCTATAGGTCCTAATAAAAATTTACTGGACGATCTTTTAAATTTAAAACCTTTTGTTAATGGTTCTATTATCGGTGTCTATAACTTGTTGATTGATTCTAGACAAGACTTTTTAGATAAAATAAAAAAAGCTTGGGAGGATGACCTAAATGGTCAGATTTCTGATGACAGATGGAATAAAATTCTTATACGGGTTAATAAATCATCTTTCTGTGCTCGTCATTCTCTTCTACAATTTAAAGTGGTTCATAGAGCTTACATTTCTAAACAGAAGCTCTCCAGTTTTTACCCTACTGTTTCTCCACTTTGTAATAAATGCAACTCTGCTGATGCCTCTTTAATTCATATATTTTTTGCCCCACAATTGAAAAGTTTTGGCAGGAAGCATTTCATACCTTCTCTCAACTTTTTAGGGTCCAATTTGACCCAAATCCCCTTACTTCCTTGTTTGGTATTATTGCAAAATACTACTTGACCTGATAAGTTCTTTGCAGCAGGTTGTTGCTCCAGATTCCAACATCTACAGTCTTTGCATCTTTAAGCTCTTAATCACTTCCTTGAATCCCTCTCTATTCACAACCCTCTTCAAATCACACTCCATTTTGTGTTACATTTAAATTATATTTTCATTTCAACAACACTTTCATTTTCACAACCGTCTAGTTTCTGACCTTCTGATTCTGTATTTTGACACCTTCCACACTGCTTCAGACTAAAGTATCCAGGCTTGAAGATTTACAGCTGGGCGACTGATTTAGGTCTTTTGTTACCTCAATTTAAAACGAATAAAGAAAGGTTTTGCTGAGTACTGTTTTAACAAAGATGCCGAGTACTCTATTTTCAAATCCCTGTTTCCATTCTCTACCAGCAAACATTTTGGAATTTCCCTCGCCAACAAGGGCTTCACCCACGGCCACTATCGTTTAAGCAAAAGGATGGAACTTCACAGCGTTGCCGTCGAGCCGGGTTCGTGCTAATGACCAGCAGTTTTCAGGAAACAGGTCGTATTTCGTTCCCTTAAATCAGACAAACACCAGTTTAAGTGAGTCGACAAGTGGTATCCGTCTGGCTCCAGTTCCAGGGCCCGGGGTACCCGCAGCCTCTGTAGCTGGTCCCACAGTGAGCCGAGGCCGAGCCAACGACAAAGCCTGAACGGCGTGCAAGCAAAGGACGCCGCTGGTCACTTCGGCAACCATCTCCAGCGCATTAACCAACCGTTACAGAATGAAGGAATAGTCATGATGGAAAAACAGAAAGCAGCCTCACCCAAAAGACATCCCCGCGACCCTTGCTGCAGAAAGCCTCCATGCTTCTTCGCACACCGCCACTGTCTTCCAAATAAAAGAACTGCGCGTAGAGCACCGCCCTTCATAAGCTCTGCAGTGTCGCCAAGCAGCCACAGCGCAGGGGTTAACCTTCTCCCTCAGAAGGCAGAAATCGAATCCTCATCCTGGCAGCGACAATGTGGACTGGTGACCTAACAATACTTCACCCTAAGGCTACGATAAATATTTGTATATGCACGTAAGTACGTTCTAACAACCTTCTGAGACCTTTACGCAGGAAGTATGACACTTTTGTAATAAGCCATGAAATATATTTTCTCCAGGGAAAGGAAGTCAATAACAATAATTTAAGTTACTTCTGAGGCAGTCTCTCAGGACCCAGGATGGTTTGCTTCCTTTCCAGTTCTGTAGGTGATGTAGTGACTGATGAAACCAAGGTGGGACCTAGAGACCCTGCTGCAGGAAAGACAGTAAATGCTTGATGGGATGCGAGAGTGATTTTGGAGGTAATGCATTCCCTGCTTCATTTTTGTTGAGTTTCCATGTACCTCCAAATGAATGACTCAAGGTTCTCAGTGTCATACCAAATGCCCATTTAAAAAAAGCTGTGGCCTAGGATTCAGGTCAATGGGGAGTTATATTTTTTCATGAATAGTTTCATTTCTGACCTGGGGGTCTCTTGACTTCTTAGAATATGAACAATCCACCTACTTTGCAAGGCTTCTATTTGGGGAAACAAGCAATCTCGTCATTGGAGATAGCTAATTGTAATACAGAATTGATACAGGTTCTGATAGCAATGGATTTGGAAGATTTTGCAGAGATTTCAGTGCTGGGTATCTTTCCTGTGCTAGGTAAGTTATAGCGGGCCTTCTGTGTTGCAGACTGAATAATAAAAAGCTCTAGATTATGGACAGGACTAATAAAAAATGTCCTAGTAAAGGATCCCCTTGGAATGAGTGACCATAATATGGTCGAATTCCATATTCAATTAGAGGATGAGAGGGTTGGATCTCAAACAAGCGTACTGAGCTTAAATAAAGGAGACTATGATGGTATGAGAGCGGAATTGCTTAAGATGGATTGGGCAAATAGATTAAAGGGTAGATCGGTACTTGATCAGTGGTGTATATTTAAGGAGTTATTTTACAACTATCAAGAAGAATATATTCCACTGAAGAAAAAAGGGTGTAAAAGAAAAAATGTTTATCCGTGGCTAAGTAAAGAAATAAAGCAAAGTATACGACTAAAAAGAAAGTCAATAAGTCAATAAAGGTAGCTAAATCTAGTGGGAAGATTGAAGATCGAGAAGCTTTTAAAGATCAGCAGCAAATAACAAAAAGATTGATTAAGAAGGGGAAGATAGATGATGAAAGTAAATTGGCGAAAAACATAAAAGCAGATAGTAAGAGTTTTTGTAGTTACATTAAAGAAAAAGGGTGGCTAAAGTAAATGTTGGTCCCCTAGAAGATGAGACCGGGAAATCAATGGTAGGGGACATGGAGATGGCGGAAATGCTGAACAACTATTTTGTATCAGTTTTTACAGTAGAGGACACTCAAAATATCCCAACACTGGATAAACAGGGGGCTCTAGGGGGAGAGAAGCTAACTATGATTCAAATCACCAAGGAAATGGTACTTGATAAATTAATGGGACTGAAGGTGGATAAATCCCCTGGACCGGATTGCTTGCATCCTAGGGTCTTAAGGGAAGTGGCGGTCGGGATTGTGGATGCATTAGTGATAATTTTTCAAAACTCGCTGGACTCGGCAATGGTCCCGGCAGGTTGGAAAAATGCTAATGTAACTCCTTTATTTAAAAAGGGCAATAGACAGAAGGCTGGGAATTATAGGCCAGTTAGCCTAACATCTGTGGTTGGCAAAATGTTGGAATCGATAATTAAGGAAACAGTAACAGGGCATTTGGATAAACATGGCTTAATAGGACAAAGTCAGCATGGCTTTACAAAAGGGAAGTCATTTTTGACAAATTTGTTGGAGTTCTTTGAGGACATAACATATAGGGTAGATAAAGGGGAACCAGTGGATGTGGTGTATTTCGACTTCCAAAAGGCATTTGACAAGGTGCCACACCAAAGATTATTACTTAAAGTAAAAAATCATGGGATTGGGGATAATATTCTGGCATGGGTGGAGGATTGGCTTTCTAACAGAAAACAGAGAGTTGGGATGAATGGTTTATTCTCAGACTGGCAGTTGGTGACTAGTGGCGTTCCGCAGGAGTCAGTGTTGGGACCCCAACTCTTTACAATCTATATTAATGATTTGGAGAAAGGGACTAAGTGCAACGTATCGAAGTTTGCTGATGACACAAAGATGGGAGGGAGTGTAATGAGTGCGGAGGACACTGAAACCCTGCAGGGGGACATAGATAGGCTGAGTGATTGGGCAGACATTTGGCAGATGAAATATAATACTGACAAGTGTGAGGTCTTGCACTTTGGCAGGAAAAATAATAGAGCAAGTTATTATCTAAATGGGGAGAAACTGGAAAGTGCTTCTGTGCAAAGGGATTTGGGGGTCCTGGTGCAGGAAACACAAACAGTTAGTATGCAAGTGCAGCAGGTGGTCAAGAAGGCCAATGGAATGCTGGCTTTTATTGCTAGGGGCATGGAGAATAAGAACAGGGAGGTCTTACTGCAGTGGTACCGGGTATTGGTGAGACCACACCTGGAGTACTGCGTGCATTTCTGGTGTCCATATTTAAGAAAGGACGTACTGGCTCTCGAGGCAGTGCAGAGAAGGTTCACTAGGTTAATTCCGGGGATGGATGGGTTGATGTATGATGAGAGGTTGAGTAGATTGGGACTCTACTCATTGGAGTTCCGAAGAATGAGAGGCAATCTTATTGAAACATATAAGATTGTGAAGGGGCTTGATCGGGTGGATGCGGGGAGAATGTTCCCAATGATGGGTGAAACGAGGACTAGGGGGCATAATCTTAAAATAAGGGGATGCCGTTCCAGGACTGAGATGAGGAGAAATTTCATCACTCGGAGGGTAGTGGGGCTGTGGAATTTACTGCCCCAGAGAGCTGTGGAAGCTACTACACTCAATAAATTCAAAACGGAGATAGACATTTTCCTGGATAAAAATGGCATTAGGGGATACGGTGAGCGAGCAGGTAAGTGGACATGAGGCTAGGTTTAGATCAGCCATGTGATCTCCTGGGCCAGTTTTCAATTGCCTGGATGGGTCGGAGAGGAATTTTCCAGATTTTTTCTCCTCAATTGGCAAATCGTTTTTTTTTCCCCCAGGTGATCACATGGGTTTGGGCGGGATGAATAATAAAATAAAGTGGGTGGCATGGTGCCCTGTTGGTTGAAACTGTTGCCTTGGGGGATTCGGTGATAACTAGAGTTAAGATTGGATCAGCCATGATCTTGTTGAATGGCGGAGCAGGCTTGAGGGGCCAGTTGGCCTACTCCTGCTCCTATCTCTTATGTTCTTATGACATTTGAGCCTAATGTAAATTCCAGAAAGAATATCTTGTTTCCAATCATGCAAAATATTCAACCATTTCAGATAACCAGTCTTTCCAGTCTGTGGCAGAACTGATAAACTTGGATGACAGGTCATCCAATTATAACAATAAATAGCTGGGTATTTCCAGTATTTTTTTATTTCATGCTTCCAACAGTGTTGTGTATTTCACAGTTACAGTTTGTTTCTTTTAATGCTTAGAATGTGTCGATAATCTTGGAAATCAAGTGAAACAAGTCACTTAGACTGAGTGGTTGAGTTTTTTTTGAGATTTAAACCTTGAACCAAAGGTCACTCATTTCACGATGGACTCACCATCTGAGCAGATCACGGGTTAGGTCACAGGAGGCACCAGGATCCTCCAGCTAGAAGAAGACAGATGCATCTCAAACAGACTAGTTATTGAAAACAACTTGAGGGAAAAAAAGAGAGACTGAGAATTTGCAAAGTTGCATTTCAACATATAGAAGCTATATTTTACAAATCACAGGAAATGTGGCTAATAGTTTAAAAGGTGAAAAGCCTTCATAACATGCTGAAATGAAATAAATCACATTAGTAGGCAAATTTGGAAGGTTTACATATTCAGGTGGATTTATCAGGCAAGCATTTCAAACAAGCTAGAAGCAAGTAGCTGCTTCAGACCAGAACATGAAAATGAGGTCTCAGCAATATGGTGATGAAGAAGGAACTACTTAGAATTACTTCATACTGCACTACTAAAAAAGGTGTGGTCACAATGTTATTTAAGAATTTGCTGTTTAAGACAGAGTTGGCTAATCTCCGTCTTCAAGAATTGTATAAATAGTTCCTGGCTGTTGAGTTGGCCAGGATTCTTGACGTGTTGTATCTACCGAATTTGAGAATAAAGTGGTTGTGATATCATTATCAAAATAGAGCCAACATGTAGTCATGATAGGATGTTCCATAGTTGTTCATGTTATCGACAACATGTTCACTCAGAAGGATAATAACGTTGGCAAGATCTGAAGATACTTATTGGAATTCAGGTAGCATTCTGTGGTGCCTCTGATTCTTTTCCCAAATACTGCTGCACATACATCAGAACTTGCTATCTTAATTTTGTGTGTGATGGGCATTCCTATAGACTACTCTCACTCTCAATCCAATGAACTCTAGAAATGACAGCAGCAGGAAACAGAGGACTAAAAAGAAGGTCACTCTGCAAACCAAGGTTGCAAAGGAGATTAATAACAAAGGCTGGAGTAAACAAGAGAAAGGTACAAGGTAACGTAAACTCAAGTAGAAAAATGACTATGAATGCTATCACTGCAGATATCTACCACACATCTAATCAGTGCTGATTAAGGAACTTCAGATCAAAATACTTTCCTGGCGTGTGTGACAAATAAACTTTTCTCAGGCTTCCAGCCAGGTACAAGCATCAATTATAACCGACTTTTCAATGACAAAGGTAAAATTCATTCATGTATTTATTTGCATTTGCTCTTGATTGTCAATATCCTTTTCTATCCTTGCTTATGCCTGGCCATCCTCCCTATACCACTGAGTATAATATTGAATTTAATACTCTGAAGGTAGTTCTTCTGTTTTTTTTATAGAGAATTGCCTTTGGTTATTGGGTTTTATGTTCTATACCTTGAGATTAAAATTGAATTGCTATTGTTAATGGTTAATAAATATATCTTTATAGATTTTCCTGCCGTAGGATTCCAATGCCATCATTAGCAAATAAGAGGTATCACTAGTCTGAGACGGGCCTTGATAGCAGGAGAGATTGTCCACTTTTTACAGTTCAGTACTGGAGTTGCACATCTGTGAAGTACTACAACTTAAAACCACATGGTGTTCAAATAATTTATAAATAAGATACAACAGAGAATTTGGTCGACGTTGTAGCACTTTTACTAACGCTTAAAATGGCTGTAAATTTGCATAGTGCCATGTTTGCCATACAAAACTAAACATATTTGGTATGATAAAAATATTTGGTATGTTCTAGTCAAATATAATCAAACCTAGCTGTTGCATTATTCCATAATATCTTAATTACTATCTACATGTATGGACACAGTCAATGTTCAAGTAATTCCAGTATCAGATGTTTAAGAATTATATATATAACAGATCAAATTGCCCACCAGTTTAAGACCTCAAGACATAGGAGAAGAATAAGGCCATTCAGCCCATCGAGTCTGCTTCACCATTGCATCATGGCTGATCCCAGATCGCTTTCAACCCCATATCCCGTATGGACTTCTCACCATATCCTTTGATGCCCTAACCAATCAGGAAACTATCAACTTCTGCTTTAAAAATACCCACAGACTTGGCTACACCACAGTCTGTGGCAAAGTATTCCACAGATTCACTACTTTCTGGCTTTAAAAAAATCCTCCATTCCTCTGTTCTAAAATGTCATCCTGCAGAATTGAGGCTGTGCCCTCTAGTTTTGAATATCCCCACCAGAGGAAACATCCTCTCCACTTACACCCTATCTGGTCCCTTCAACATTTGGTAGATTTCAATGATATCCTCCCCCCGCCCCACCCAGCATTCTTCTAAATTCCAGTGAGTACATGCCCAAAGCTGCCAGGCGCTCCTCATATGTTAACCTCTTCATTCCTGGAATCATCCTCATGACCTCCTTTGGACTCTCTCCAATTACAACATATCCTTTATGAAATATGTGGCCCAAAGCTGTCGGTAATAGTCCAAGTGTGGCCTGACTAGTGTCTTATAAAGCCTCCGCATTATCTCTTTGCTTTTATATTCTATACCCCTTGAAATAAATGCCAACATTACATTTGCCTTCTTTACCACAGGCTCAACCTGTAAATTAACCTTATAGGAGTCTTGCACAAGTACTCCCAAGTCCCTCTGCACTTCCAATATTTGAACCTTCTCATTTAGGAATTGTCTGCACCATTGTTCTTTTTACCAAAATGCTTTATCGTACATTTCCCAACACTGCATTCCATCTGCCACTTTTTTATCCATTCTTCCAATTTGTCCAAATCCTACTGTAATCACATTGCTTCCCCTGCACTACCTACCCTTTCACCTATCTTCGCATCTTCTGCAAACTTTGCCACAAAGCCATCAATTCCATTATCCAAGTCATTGATAAACAATGTGAAAAGTAGCGGTACCAATACCGATCCCTGAGGAACACCACCAGTCACTGGCAGCCAACCTGTAAAGGCCCCCTGTTATCCCCACTCACTGCCTCCTGACTGTCAGCCACTCCTCCATCCATGCCAGTATCTTTCCTGTAACGCAACCTCATAGGTGGGACCTTATCGAATGCTTTCTAAAAATCCAAGTAAATGACATCCACTGCCTCTGCTTTGTTCACCTTGCTTATTACTTCCTTGAAGAACTCTAACAGATTTGTCAGGCAAGATTTTCCTTTACAAAATCCATGCTGACTTTGACTTAATTTATCATTATTTTCTATGTACCCCGAAACCTCATCCTTAATAGTAGACTCCAACACTCTCGTAAACACTGAGGTTAGGCTAACTAGCCTATAATTTCCTTTCTTTTGCCTTCCTCCCTTCTTAAAGAGTGGAGTGACATTTGCAATCTTCCAGTCCTCTGGGACCTTGCCAGAATCAAGTGATTCTTGAAAGATCATGACCAATGCGTTTGTTATCTCTCAGAACTCTGGGATGTAGTCCATCTAGTCTAGTTGACTTATCCACCTTAAGACCTTTGAGTTTGCCTAGCACTTTTTCCTTTGTAATAGCAATGGCACTCACTCCTACTCCCTGACAGTCCTGGACCTCTGGCACACTGTTCAAGTCTTCCACAGTGAAGACTGATGCAAAGTACCCATTAAGTTCAACTGCTGTTTCTTTGTCCTCCATTATCATTTTACCAGCATCATTTTCCAGTGGTCCAATATCAACTCTCACCTCCCTTTTATTCTTTATATAACTGGAAAAAAATCAATATTCTACTTTATCTTATTGGCTAGTCTACCCTCATATTTCATTTTTTCCCTTCTTATTGCTTTTATAGTTGCCTTTTGTTGGACTTTAAAATCTTCCCAATCATCCAACTTCCCACTCACTTATGCTGCCTCATATGCCCTTCCCTTGGCTTTTATGCAGTCCTTTAATTTTCCTTGTCAGCCATGGCTGCCTACCCCTGCAATTTAAGAACTACTTCTGTGGAACATATCTATTCTGTACCCTGTGAACTATTCCCAGAAACTTAAGCCATCTCTTCTCTGCTGTCATCCCCGCCAGTATCCGCTTCCAGTCCACCTGTGAAAGCTCCTCTCATGCCACTAATTCCCTTTATTGCATTGCGATAACCGATACATACGACTTATGCTTCTTACTCTCAAATTGCAATATGAATTCAATCATATTATGATCACTACCTCTTAAGGGTTCCTTTACATTGCTCCCAAATAAGATCTGGGTTATTACATAACACCCAATCTAAGATAACCTCTCCCCTTGTAGGCTCAAGCACAAGCTGCTCGAAAAAGCCATCTCATTGGCATTCAACAAATCCCCTCTCTTGCGATGCAACACCAATCTGATTTTCCCAATCCCCTTGCATATTGAAGTCACCCATTACAATTGAGTCATTACCCTTATTACATGCCTTTTCCAGCTCCCCTTGCAATTTCAACTCTACATCTTGGCTACTATTTGGAGACCTACATATGATTCCCATAATGGCTTTTTTACCTTTGCAGTTTCTTAACTCCATCCACAAAGATTCAACATTCTCTGGCCCTATGTCACCTCTTTCTAAAGATGTATTTTTGTCTCTTACCAAACCACCACCTATGCCTTCTTGCCTGTCCTTTCAATACAAAGTACGTTTGTATATCCTTTGATGTTAAGCTCCCAAGTATGGTCTTCTTTCAGGCACAACTCAGTGATGCCTGGAACATCATACTGACCAATCTGTAATTACACCACGAGTTTGTCCACCCTATTCCAAATGCTATGCACATTTAATTACAACACCTTCAGTCCTGCATTCTTCGCCCTTTTGAATTCTGCCTGTGTGGTCCAATTTAACTGTGTCTGTATTTGTACCCAATCATTGGCTTGTCTTTCCTTACGTTCACGTTACATCCATCATCTACTTGCAAACCTGCTGGCTCATCCTCAGCTCTATTGTCTTGGTTCCCATCCCCCTGCTATATTAGTTTAAACCATTCCCTACAGTCCTTATAAACCTGCCCACAAGAATATTGGTCTCCCTTGGATTCATTTGCAACCCGTCCCTTTTGTACAGGTCACACCTGCCCCCAGAAGAAGTTCCAATTATCCAGAATAGCTGAGGAACTTCCACCATGTTGTTAGAAGAATCAAATTACAGTAGGTGTTGTTGGATATTTAAATACAAGTGTAGAGCAACTATTTAAAAAAATGACATTGTGAAATTATTAGATTGAACATTTGAATGAACTGATTTTGTTTTGCCATTATGTTGTATTTACGCATAATGCAATGTAAGTATCGAACAGAATGTCACCTTTATGGCAAAATATGAGGTCATCTATTTTAGCAGTGAGAAAAAGAGTATTTTTAAATGACAAGAGACTGAAAGGTATTAAGAATGTTATGGTTTTCCTTGCACACGATTTATCTTAAAAAAACGTACAGGTGCAGCAGTTAGGAAGGAAAATAGTTTGCTGTTTTTTTTTAGAACATAATTGATAATAGATTTAGGCTAAGTGGTGATACAGTTGAAGGAGATTTGAGTGGAACCTTTTCACCATGAGTGATGAGTAGCTGGAATACACTGTGAGATAAATAGGTTGAAGTTGGGTTACTGGCAGAGTTTAAGAAGTGTCTAGATTAGCATGTGAAATATCACAACAGAGAAGATTAAGGGCCTTGCATTGGAATGTGGGATTAATATAGACAATGTCCCTGGTTGGCATGGACATTGTGGGCGTAGGTGGCCTGTTTCCATATCCTGTGACTCAATCTGAATAAAGACACCTTTCTGAAATTATATTCAACAATATTCTGGTTTAAGATGACGATGGTGAAGCACAGTGATGACTTGCTGGCAGCAAAACAATACTACTAACTTCTGTATTAATCACAAACAATAGACATTCTGAATGCTGAAATCCAAAGCAACACACTTACAATGCTGGAGAAACACAGCAACTCGTGGCAGCATCTATGGATAATAAACAAACAGTGACATGTCGGGCTGAGACCCTTCTTCAGGATACTCCTGGTAAACGATCATTGCAATTAATACTCTAACTTCCCTTTCAGAGCTGAGCTTCTGAGCTGCCTGTACAATCAAACATTTCTCTGGGTGTGAATTGAAGTCTCAATGGTGCAGGACGGTTGCAGTGTTGCATGTGAGAGCCGAATCGAGGCAGTGGTGAAATGCGCGGGGAATGAGTTGATGAGCAGCAGAACTGAGGTGAGGTGAGGTGAGGTGAGGTGAAATGAGGCAAGGCAGAATCAAGGTGGCAGTGCCTGGGCACAAGAATGAGGAACAAGCTGATGTTTTGACTGATTTAAGCATTGAGCCAGATTGGAAAGGTCAGATATGGGCCAAATCAAGGTGGCCTTCAATATTATATTCCATCTCCTGTCCTCAGTACCTTTGATTTATGAACACCATCGGGCCAAAAGCTTTCTTTACGATGCTTTCTACATGTGATGCCACTTTCAATGAATTGTGAACTGTATTCCCAAATACTTTGTTCTGCAGCACTCCTCAGTACACTGTTTATGTGTAATACCTACCCTGATTGGTTCTACCAAAGTTGCAAAGTGTAACACCTCACACATGAGCATTAAATTCCATCTGCCATTTTTCAGCCCTTTTTCCAGCTAGTCCAGATCCCGCTGCAAGCCATGATAGTCTTCCATTGGTGTCCACTACACCACTCCCCACCCAAATCTGGTGCCATCTGCAAATTTGACTGATCCAGTGTAACTGCAATATCATCCAGATCATTGATATAGATGATAACAACATGGACCAACTACAATCCTAGCACCAGCACTCCACTCGTCACAGGCCTCCAATCAGAGAGGTGACCGTTCTACTATAACTCTCTGGCTTCACCAGAATGCCAACGTCTAATCCAATTTACTACCTCTTCTTAAAGAGCCAAGCGAGAACCTTCTTGACCAACCTCCCATGCAGGAACTTGTCAAGTGCCTTGCTAAAGTCCACATAGACAACATCCACTGCCCTGCCTCATTAACTTTCCTCGTAACTTCCTCAAAAATTTTATAAGTTTGGTCCCTTAGACTATTTTGCAATAACTTTCCCACTATTGATGTCAGGCTCAGCAGCCTATAATTTCCTGGTTTATTTTAAAGCCTTCCTTCAACAGCGGAACAAGACTGGCCATCCTCCAATCCTCTGGTACCTCTCCTGTTGTTAAGGATGATTTAAGTATCTGTGCTAGGGCCCCAGCAATTTCTGTACATGTCTCCCTCAGGGTCCGAGGGAATACCTGGTTAGGCCTGGGTTTTATTCATGCTTATTCGCTTAGAGCCAGCAAACATCTCCTCTGTAATCTGTATAGGGTCCATGAAGTTGATGCCACATTACTTCACTTCTACAGACTCTATGTCCATAGACTCTCATCCATCTCTGAGTAAATACAGATGCAAAAAAAATATTTAAGATCCCCCCCCCCCATCTCTTTCGGCTCCATGGATTACCATTCTGATCTTCCAGAGGACCGGTGGTCCCTTTCAGTCCTTTTGTTCTTAACGTGCAGTATCTGTAGAATCCCTTAGGATACGTCATCACCTTGTCTGCTAGAGCAATTTCATGCCTTCTTTTAGCTCTCCTGAGTTATTTCTTAAGTGTTCCCTTGCACTTCTCAAAGTCCATAAGCACCTCATTTGTTCCTACCTGCTATGCATCTCCTTTATTTTCTTATCCAGGTCCTCACATATCTCTTGAAATCCAAGGTTCCTTCCTTCTTTTACCTTTACAGTTTATTCTCACATGCACATACTGTTATGTACCCATAGCTGGTGTCTGACCAGCAGAGGAAGAAGAATCCGTTGGAGTCTGGTGGTACCAAACTAAAGTTGTTGTATTAGTAAATATCACGATATCAAAAATGCAATTATACTATATAACAAGTACAGAATAGCAGTAATAAAACCTAAAGTGTAGGAATAATAATAATCAATAATAAACAAGCTCTATCGATGTCTAGGGGGTAAATGAAGTTGGAAAGTATAGAGTTCAGTTCATAAATCTGATGGTGGTTATGGTTGTTGTATTGAAATCGTTGGAGAGAGAGAGAGAGAGAGAGAGAGAGAGCAAGATGTAACAGCAACAGTTGCGGCAGGCAAACTTTTTGTGGCTTTAGTTATGCCATCGTACGTTGTGGTATTCAGTTATGACCCCCACATGGTCTTCAGCTAGACCGTTTCTTCTGTGGTGGACTCGTCACTCTGGTACGAGTGGGACAGACACACAAGTCCCCAGCCCAGAGCTGCTGTAACACTGTGAGCTTTACTGACTGATCTCCTGGTTCGGTCTCCAAAGCCCCCACCTTTCTGTGGGTTCCCAACACTCAGTCAGTGTCCACTGGTTTGTCTGAAAGGGTGTCTCTCCACTTCCTGTCGTTTTATCCCCACTCACGGGGGTCCTCAGCTAATCCATCAACGTCTACTGTGTCCATCAATTCAGGCCACTCTTGATGTCTCCTGAGGAAGGTTAACAAGCAAAGTACAGTCCTTGTAGTAGAAGGCACACAATCTAGGAAGAGTCATAATACAGTTAATCACAGTCTCTCTCAACCCAGACGTCTTA